>NC_052152.1:69440897-69741786 GCF_902713615.1 Scyliorhinus canicula
ATAAAAACAATTGTCAAAAAACAGCTGCCAACCAGTAGCATTTTCACATGAGCTTCGTGCACATACTTTAGGAAGGGCCTGAAAGTTTTGGTAAGGATTCAGAAGAAATTCACAAGAATGTTTCCAACAATGAGGGATTACGGTGGCACAGCTACCCTGTCGAAGATGGGGTTGAGAGTCGAGAAGTCTAAGAAGAGTTTTGATTGTGGTGTTTAAAATAATGAAGGGCTGAGATAAAACAAATAAGGAGAAGCTCTTTCTAATTGCAGAAGGATTGATAGCAAGACTAATTTAAGATGATTGGCAAAAGAACCAGAGGCACCATTAGGAAAACCCTTTTATGAATTAGTGGTTAGAATTTAGAATACATGCTTGATCAGGTGGTGGATTGAGGTTCAAGGTTAGTTTTTAACCTGGATAAATACTTACAGGGAAAAAATGCAGTTTGTGGGGGGAAAAAGCAGGGAATAGGATTAACTAGATTATTCTTAGAAAGAGCAGGTGCTGAACAGACTGCTTGAATGCCGTTTTTGATTCTATGAACCAGCTCATCAGTTGTACCAGCATGGTCAGCACAAGCAAAGCAACAAACAATTTGTCTTGTTATGCTCTTGACGTAGCATAAGCGGCTTCCTTGATGTGCACTCTGACAAAGGAAGGTTCAGACGTGGTGATAGCTTCAACACGTTTTTTTAACTATTTACAATTCTCCTACTCGGGTTCGCCACTACTGTTAATCCTTCTATAGCTACTCAGACTGACTAACCAGTCTGCTACAATCCACGTGGTGGGTGTGATATTGAATCAACCCTGTGTCTGTACTCAGTGAGTGTCTCCACTGGAAAGAGGAAGATCATGTGTGCTGTGTCCTTTATATATGGGTTGATGGAATGCCCCCCTGTGGTAGTGTCACCTCTGTGTGTATCGTGAATGACCATTGGCCGTGTCCTATCTTACTGACCTATTGGTTGAGTGTCTGTGTGTTATGTCTCAGGTGCTCCCTCTAGTGTCTAGCTAGTCTACGTGTATTTACATTAACCCCTTGTGTATTTACAGTGATGCATATCACCACATCCTCCCTTTTTCCGTCTTACATATTTTCTATACACTTAAAGAAAATTAAACAAAAAAAAAGGTAGAAAAGCGATGATCTATACAAGTCATGAGAACAGTCATTAAACAATAAGTCCAACTCATAGGTATAAGTCCAAAACCCATCAATTATCATGGTCGAATGTCTTTCTTGTTGGGCTGGTGTGCTGGTGATTTTGACGGTGGCATGTCCTTATGAACGCCGTAAGAAGTCTTACAACACCAGGTTAAAGTCCAACAGGTTTGTTTCAAACACGAGCTTTCGGAGCACGGCTCCTTCTTCAGGTGAAGAAGGAGCCGTGCTCCGAAAGCTCGTGTTTGAAACAAACCTGTTGGACTTTAACCTGGTGTTGAAAGACTTCTTACTGTGCTCACCCCAGTCCAACGCCGGCATCTCCACCTTATGAACGCCATCAGTGTCACTGTGCATCAGGAACCAAGAAGTGGTCAAATCACTTTGTTGTCTGATTTGGAGTTGTTTTTTCTTCCGATACTTGTGATAGCGATGTTGGATGGCATCTGTTCTGAAAGCCAGGTTGCCTGGTGGTAGTGCAGCACACGTGAATTGGGAAGATGCATCGTCCCGCCATGGTATGTCATTGTACTGAGCTGAGCAGTAACAGTGTCCCTCATGGACAGAGTTGTACCATGTCGTACCAGTCGTTGTTCCAGTGGCATTGTGTATGTTGTGCGTGTCGTCAACGCTGTTGCCTTTGGTATGCTTCTTATTATATTCGTTTATGTGGTTATAATAGGTTGTGTTGTTGTGTTGGATGGTTCTGTTGTTGTGTTTTTTGCGCTCAAGGACCACACTCTGTGGATAATACAAGTCCTTTACACAGTTACTCGTGTCAGCGTGCTTTGTGGCATCTGCTGTTTTCTTAAGCGTGCCGTCACTGAGTTCGCGGTGCTCCCCGTCTGGAGTCATGTCCAGCTTACTTGAATCAGCTTTGGCGTTTGGTTGCTCCCCATCTGGAGTCTCGTCTGTTTCACCTGAGTCAGTGTTGGTTTGTCGATGCTCCCCATCTGGAGTCATAGCAGGTTCACTGGAGTCAGCTGAGGTTTCTTGATGCTCCACGTCTGGAATCAAAACATTCAGGAATGCATTTACTTTTGGAGAGGCTCGAGCGAATGAGGTTTGAAGTAATGTGGTGTCACTGGAGTCACCAGTAGTCTCACTGTGATCGTCGAGTGCCTCTGTACACGTGAGGTCTGTCACATTGCACATCTTGTATGGGAAGTGGGATGCTGTCGTCACTTTACTCACATACAGTGGATAGAGCCTCAGTAGTTTCTTGTTGTTCACTTGAGCTGGGTATACTGTCAGAGTCTTCTTCTTGTGGCTCAAACAATGTGGGTGGACTGTCATAGTCGCTTTGTTGTTCACTGGAGCGTGGCAGACTGTCATAATCTTCTTGCTGTGCACTGGAGCATGGCAGACTGTCATAGTCTTTCTGTTGTTCACTTGAGCGTGGCAGACTTGCATCATCTGCTGCTGGTTGCTCAAAGGAGGTTGCTAGAACCTCATGGTCTTGTTCATGCAAGGACTGCGCATTGGAGTCTTGCGTAGTTTCTATCATGTGGAGGCTGTCCACGAGCTCGTTGTGGAGGCTTGTGTCACTCGAGTCACTTCTTGTTCATGCAAGGACTGCGGTGTGGAGTCTTGCTTTTCTTCTATCGTGGGGTCTGTCCATGAGCTCGCTGTGGAGGCTTGTCGTATATGCTGGGATGAAGATCCTCAAATCCGAAGAACTAATCATCGGGGTCTTGAATGTACAACACGTCTAGTCGTGGTTTGGATTTGGTATTGGGGTAGCCTCCCAAGGTGAAAGCTTTGTCTGAGTCGTTGTCTTCTAGGTCCATATCATCACTTTTTGTGTTGGAGCTGGCATTGGGCTCATGATGTCCAAAGAAGAATTCAAGGTCTGAGTCATAGTCTTCAAGGACTGTATCATCTCTTTGGGCAATGCTAACTGCTTGTTGCAGGGTTCTGCGGAGGTTACTTTCAGCTACTGGTTGAATTTCAGGCATTGTGCTGTCATTCCAGGTGAAAGAATCTTGTTTTACGGCTTTAAGAATTTTTTTTCGTGTTTTGGGACATTTCCCCTTTAAGTGGGCATGGTCCGCGGCCTCTGACGTCACGAAGCGTGTGATGTCGGTCGTAGGAAGCGATTGCACATGCGCATATCGCTGTTCCTGTACTGGGGGCCTTTTTCGCATTTGCGCATGCGCAGATTCTTGCGCATGCGTAAACGGACCTTCCCGTTCTGTGCGCTTCTCATGCAACTGCGCATGTGCAGTACATTTACTAAGATGGCCGCCGATTAAGATTGTCATTCTTTGCTCCGTGATCTCGGCCTCGTGGTAAGTACTGGCGTCTCTCTTATTGTTTTCTGTTGGTTTGATTGTGTTTTCCTCGCAGTATTTACTGAATTTGCCCAGGACTGCCTGGAAGTCGCTCCTGTTTTTCCCTTTGGAGAACTGGAATGTTTTAAAGATTTCTTCTGCTCTGGCACCGGCGATGGTGAGCAGAAGCTCTGTCTTTTAATGCATAGGCCACATCTTGTAGGTCGGCTGCTACCAGGAAGATCTCAAACCTTTGCCGGAATGCCCGCCAGTTTTTGCGGAGATTTCCGTGGCACTTGAGCCGCTGCGGAACCGGGATCTCAATCACCTTGCCTGGGTGTTGTTGCTGGTTGTCACTGTTTGCTGAGTTGTAGCTATATGGATTGAGACAGTTACTCACTGGTACCATGTCTTGTTATGCTCTTGGCATAGCATAAGCAGCTTCCTTGATGCGCATTCTGACAAAGGAAGGTTCAGACGTGGAGATAACTTCAACACGTTTTTTGAACTATTTACAATTCTCCCACTCGGGTTCGCCACTACTGTTAATCCTTCTATAGCCACTCAGACTGACTAACCAGTCTGCTACAATCCATGTGGTGGGTGTGATATTGAATCAACCCTGTGTCTGTACTCAGTGAGTGTCTCCACTGGAAAGAGCAAGATCATGTGTGCTGTGTCCTTTATATATGGGTTGGTGGAATGCCCCCCTGTGGTAGTGTCACCTCTGTGTGTATCATGAATGCCCATTGGTCGTGTCCTATCTTACTGACCTATTGGTTAAGTGTCTGTGTGTCATGTCTTTGGTGCTCCCTCTAGTGTCTAGCTAGTCTACGTGTACTTACATTAACCCCTTGTGTATTTACAGTGATGCATATCACCACACAATTAAACTTCTACCAGTCAGTTAACCAACAGCTAACTGGTCAACAGGTAGTATTTACTGCACTCACTCCAGTTCAGGACAAACGTCCATAAATTTATTCTTCAAAGTTGATGACTGGAATATAAATTGTTGCTAGAACTAGAAAACTGGAAGATGCAGTATAATATTCTCAGTCCACATTCATGTTCACATTATTAGCCTTACAGGAGTCCACAATTTAATTGTGTCCACTCTCTCCTACCAGCTATTCCTATCTTGCCTCCATTAGAGATGTCAGCCTCACTCTGGATTGCTTCTATCTACGTTTGCCTGATCTACATTTCACTTTAATTCAACCATTTTGGATTTCACCTTGTCATAGTTCCTTCAACTATTCAGTATTTCCCAGTCTCTTCTGGTGACTGACCCTTGCAGTTTGCTCCTTCCATTGCTTCAGACGACAGTGATGTTTTGAGACAGAAGACTTTCTGCAGTGAAGTCATGTTTCAGCAATATCAGAGGTATTTTTCATCGTAGACTCATCTTAAGTTTAAAATGACATCATACCGACTGTATAACAAATTACCTGATTAAGCTTTTCCTTTTAAATGCTGACTGATCTGCTGTGCAGTCTGAACATATTGTTTATTTTCTGTTTGAGGCAGTCAGGTATTGACAACTGATATTTCAAATGGCAGCCTTAAGTGAGAAAGATCTGTCATTTTAATTAACAGTGAGATATGAATTCACTGGCCTTTATGTATGGTAGCTAATAAGTAGAACTGTATTGATAGTTTCTCTGAATAACACTCAGAAAATTTTCAAATACCTTTATGATGTCAGTGCACGTAATACCAATTTCAAGTTCTGAAGCCACGCCAAACCACAGATATACACATGGGTGTGCACATGTAAGTCTGATCTTTCAAATCAAAAAGGTGGCCTGACTATTCAGGGATCTGCCTGAAATTGGCAAGGCCAGAAATTATTGCTCATCCCCAATTCCTTCTGAGATGTGGTGGTGCGCTGTCGTCTTTAAACCGTTGCAATCCATGTGGCACAGAGACACACACGCTACTATTAAGAAGTCAGCAACAGGATTTTAACCCAGTGGCAGTGAAGTAGCAGTGACATATTTCCATGTCAGGATGGTGTATGACTCGGAGGAGAATTTTTAGGCAGGGGAGTTTATAAGGAAAGTTAATGACTGGTTACAAGTTCAGAAAAGTGATGGTTACGCGGAAACTGGATAAGTGTGCCACTTGCTTATTACATCAATACTCGTAAATTTCAGTCATACTGCTGAATTGAATAGGACAATTTAAATTGAATAGACTTGTTAACTGCAGCATACTGTTTGATATCAGCAGGGGGGGGCAATCAAAATCAAACTGGTAATCACAGTGGAACAGGGCAAAGTCTTTGGGTGAGACGTAATGGCCGCGTTGTGCCGGGGGGGGGTTAAATTAGAAATTGCGCCAGGCACCAATTGGTTTCCAATATAACTGGTCCACTCCCATTCGTGAAATCCGGATCCGGCTGCGATGTGGTGACAAACGAACAATCATTAAATAAGGCCAATCTCCATCTCATTAATGGGAGCAGTCGCTTGGGGGCCCTTTAGCACAGCTATTTAATAACGTGAAGGTAGCGCAATGGCTGCTGTGGGGATCGGAGGAGGTGTGGAGCCATCTTCGAAACCGACCAATCAGCCCAGGGGCACTGGGGTAGCTGCCCAGTAATCATGGTCGGTGGGGGCAGTAGGGTGGGAAGGCACTCGGGGCGACGTGCCATGTCAGGCTGGTCGACCGCCATTGGTGGGGGGGTCACCCCTGGGCGAGGGGGTAATGGGCTCAGTACCCACGGGTCCAACACATCACCCCCTCCCGGATAGTGTATCACAATACCAGGGGCTACTGCCTATCCATTCCACTGAACAACCCTGGGATAGAGCCCTGTCCGTTGGTGCAGGTCACTAACTCCCTCTGACCGTGGCAGTATCTGGCCACACAGCTGAAGACTATCGCGAATAGCAAATTGACAATGTTATGTAAGCACTTCACAGCTCCCAAGTGGTTTTCCATGGGTAGGCATGCTATGTGCAGGAGGGGATCACTGCCTAGCATACTAATTAAACTAGGAGGCCTGGACACTCTGCCTGAAGACTGGAAGCATCAAAATCACAGAGGCAGCAGCCAACAATCAAATACGCAAGAGCTGGGCCTCAGCACTGGGGACGTCCCCGTAACCAGAGGGTGTATGTGTGCTTGGATTGGGGAGGGGACCTGCATCTGGCCCAAGTAATGTTCCCAGTGGTGGTCTAAGGTCTGGGGTCCAGTGGCCAGCAGTGCCTGCAGTGGCCAGGGGTGTGCGTGCAAAGTGGGGTCCCCCAGCACAACCTACACGTTGCTTGGCACCCTCAGAAATGGCAGTGAATGTGGGTGGGGGTGGTTTGGGGGACTCAAGTGTCCAGCGATGAAAGCCCAAACTGATTGTTGGTCTCTCACCCTCTCCAATTCCTTACAGACATCATATGATGGATGATCTGCTGAACCCCACAGCAGTTGATCTCACGGTGGTGGTGGCCGTCCAATCAGACAGACACCGGAGAAGGCGGCGGAAGCAGCGTGACAGAGGCTGGAGGTGGCAGCACATGTGCAAGGGGCCCATCACACACCCTGAGGGCCCAGCCGCTTAAAAGGCCAGGGAAGAACACCAAGGAGGAGGCCACAATGGCCCAAAGTGTACAGGCATTGATGGTCATTTGAGGAGGAGTCAATGCGGATCGGTGGAGCAGTGGTTAGCACTGCGGCCTACGGTGCTTAGGATCCGGGTTCAATCCCGGCCCCCGGTCACTGTTTGTTTGGAGTTTGCACATTCTCTCTGGGCGGCATTCTCACAACCCGTGGTCGGGCCGGACAATTCCCGCGACTGGCGCAAATCGCACCATACCGCCCCGACGCCGGCACGCGATTCTCCGCAGAGCGGAGAATTTGCGCCATTGGCACCAGCGTGGTTGGCGTGGTGCCAGTCAGGGGCCGCTCTACGCAGCCGGCACACCGATTCTTGGCCCAGAATGGGCCGAGCGTCCATCGTACAAAAGCCGAGTACTGCCGGCGCCATCCTGCTCTTAGCCGGCGGGAACTCGACGTGGAAGGGTCAGGGACGGCTGTGGGTAGGGGGGTCCAACCCCGAGGGGGTCTCCGATGTGGCCTGGCCCGTGATCGGGGCCCACCGATTGGCGGGCCAGCCTCTCTGGCTGGGGGCCTCCTTTCTTCCGCGCCGGCACCTGTAGCCCTGCGCCATGTTGCCGGCACGTTGAAGGAAGCCACTGTGTATGCATGCGGTGGCGCCAGTGCCACTGCGCATGAGCGGATCGAGCGGCGCCCAGTTGATGCCGGGATCAGCAGCTAGAGTGGCGTGAACCGCTCCTGTGTCATGGGGCCAGAATTGCTAATCCTGAGGCCACGTTGACGCCGTCGAGAAATGCGAAGGCGTTTCCGACGGCATCAAGACTTAGCCTCAGGATCACAGACTCCCGCCGACTGTGTCTGCTTGGGTGTCAGCCCCACAACCAAAAGATGTGGCCATGCTAAACTGTCCCTTAATTGGAAAAAATAATTGGGTACTCTAAATTTTTTTTTTAATTAAAAAATAAAATTTGCGTAGATGTCGGACAGCATGTGCCACAGGAGGCTCCACCTAAACAAGGGGACAGTGAAGCACCTGTGCCATGCCCTTTCAGACTTGGCACCAAGTGGAAGAGGAGGATAGTCGCAGCCAATTGCTGTCAAGATGACCGCCACCCTGAGATTTTATGCCTCGGGTTCATTCCGGGGCTCGAGCAGGAATTGTGTGGCATATTCCAACCAACAGCGCATCCGGTAAGTCACGGATACCCTGTATGCTGGGGCAGCTGACTATAGAAACTTTGACCTGGATCAGACTCATCAAGATGCTCGGGGAGCAGGATTCTCCACCATCGCTCGGATGCCCCAGGTCCAGGGGGTAGTAGATGGCACGAATGCCGCCTTGCGCACACCAAGAGGTCTGGGAACATCCTTCATTAACAGGCAGGTGTTCCCGCTCCCTGAACTTTCAACTTGTGTGCAACCACTACCTCCGGATCATGCATATGTGTGCACACTTCCAAGAGAGTGTGCATAACAGCTACGCAATGGGGTAGCTGAAGATAGGATGACCGGTTGTCTCTCGCAGGATAAGGGGTATTCGCTAAGGGCCTGGCTAATGGCGGCAGTACGGGGGTCGGAGACCAATCTGGAGGCCTGATATAATTATGCCCATGTAGCCATCCTGACTGCCATTGAGCGGTGCATCGGACTACTTAAAATATGGTTTCAGTGACATGATCACTCTGGTGGAGCACTGCAGTGTGCCCCCCTCCCCCCCACCCCGGAGAATCACTCACGTTATGGTGGTCTGTTGTGCTGAGGTGGAGGAGGAGGAATGTGCGGCCTTGCTTCATCCGTCATCTCAACCCCTTCCCACTGTCCTGCCCGTTTCCCCACCCACTAATCCATTCCCACCTCCAGGCCCTGTCCCGCCCCTCCCCTTTCACCCTGTTCCACCCTCTCAGTTTCTGTATAACATCACTCCAGGGTGAAGGCAGGATAACCCACTGTGAGCTGAGCTCTAAGGCTGTTGTGCTCCTCAATCTGTACCATAGCTTGACTCCTGACTGCTCACATTCATCACCTGCACATGGTAGGCCTTGAGGGTGGGGGGAGGGGGGGCTGCAGATCTAGAACCACCATGTCTGGGGACTGGGGCTGGGAGAGGGCGGAGTGCAACACAGGGTGCAGGTCGGCTTGTGGAACAATGTTACAGAGATTACACACGTTTTGGGTTTAACATGTTTAATGGTTCACAATGGTGACCCTTCCTGTCTCCATCCCTCCAGTGCCCTCAAAGCGATCCTGTATCTGCTTAGCACTCTGATGCACTAACAATTATGACGAGATGAGAGTAGAGAGTAGTCGAGGCTTTATTAAGCAGAAATGTGTTGCCTCCTGCAGCTGCTACTAGAAATGGTAGCAGCTCGGTGTGCACACACATTTATACTCCGCCTACTGGACTGAACCAGCAGGCAGGGATCTACCCCTGTACCTGTAGTACAGGAGCCTTACCGTATTACCTCAAATACACGTATCATACAAACAGTGGTGACTACCACACACTCCAAGCTCTGCTGCTACATCTACGTGTGTCCACGTGATGCACATCAGAGGCGGAGGCAGCCTGCTGGTTACATAGAACATAGAACATAGAACGATACAGCACAGTACAGGCCCTTCGGCCCTCGATGTTGCACCGACATGGAAAAAAAACTAAAGGCCATCTAACCTACACTATGCCCTTATCATCCATATGCTTATCCAATAAACTTTTAAATGCCACGATGCCCTGTGGCCTTTGATGCCCCCGGCAAACATCGTCTGGAGGGCCTGGGGCTGGTCAGCCCCAGCTGACTTGTCGGCGGCACATGCCTCTCCATGCCACCCTGTTTCACTCGCTGACACCAGGAAGGGGGGGGGGGGGGCAGGAGGGTGGGCGCGGTTGGGACTGGGTGAGCTGACGATTTCCTGTTGGGTGGCTCCGGGTTGACCTCCAGTGCTCCCTGCTCCCGGTCGGTGCACATAGGGCCCTCGGGGGGTCACCTTGGGATTAAGAGGCAACTGGATTGAGCTCCAGAGGCCCCTGCGTCATCTGGCTCTGCCAGTCCTGGCGGCTCCCTATTGTCTGCACCATGGTGTAGATGCCCTCAGCGATGTCTCTCTGTGACTGGGCCATCTGAATCTGGGACACATTCGCAAATGACTGGGACATGATCGGGCGTGACTTGCAATGCTCACCTAAGACTGGGACAATCTCCGCAGCATCACAGCAATATTCTCCTGCATTAGGGTCAGATCCTCAGCGACCCTGACATTATGTCGAGGCCCTCAGGCATGGCCGTCACTGACTGAGCAATGCCTTGGACACCATCACTCATGCTGCTGGCGTCATGCTCCAGGGTTTACACTGCCTTCGCCACCCTTGCAGCGTTGGCCTCAGTGCCACACATTACCGACACCATCTCCTGCGCCGGTAGCTTTTGGGAATTCCCCAATCAGCTGTGGACATGCTGGAGGGTCACTTACATGCCCCTCTGAATCTCACAACCGCACACTATCATCTGCATCAACTGAGAGATAAGCTGGTCCAGAGGTTTGACATCGAACTTGGACCCAGCTGGGGCCTGGGGTGCAACAGACCTCTGACTGATGTTCCCCTGGACGTCCTGCCTCCACCTGATGTGCCTCAGCACCAGATTGTGACCCAGAAGCCTATCCACTACTGAGCTTTGTGTCTCTGTGCTGGTGGAAGGTGGGGATTGATGTGTTATCTGTGTTGGTCTAAAATCGACTGCAACTGGATGCAGTAAAACGAGAAACAGGCTTCTGACACAGGAGATGGTCCAACGCTGTTTTATTGAACCTGTTGATTGCTGTACATAATCTGCTGTGGGTTGACACTCTATTAACCTAACTGATAACCTCCTACTGGCTTGACCAGACTAGCTCTCTACCACATGGTGATGATGCTCATTGGCCTGTGCACTGTGACTATCTCCCTAGTCATGTCCTGTGAGAGAGGGAGAGCCTAAATGCCCTGTGGGCTTTATAGTGGTGGTGTCCTGTCTAGTGATTGGTTGTTCTGTGTCGTGTGTGTTCATTGGTTATCCTGTGTGTCAATCACTGCCTGTCTGCATCTCATGATATACATGAGTGGATATTATGACAGGGATGACAGCTGTGATATCTCGATGGTGACATCCTCGGAGCTCTCCTCCGAGATGTTCTCTTAGAAGGCAGTGGGATCACCCGGATGGGCCGGCACCATCAGTTGGCGATCCTGTGGAAGAATGGACATGTGGTCAGTGGGAAGGAAGGGTCATTATGTCTGGCATGATATGTTTGGGACACAAGTGCGGTATTGTGCTGGGGAGTAGGGGGTGGTGGTTGGGAGGGGTGCAGTTGGCTTGTGCCAGGGGGCTGATGCCAACTCAACCGTGAGGCCTGATATAAGTTGTTGAGCTTCTTGCAGCACTGGGTGGTGGTCCTCCTGGTGACATTGCGCATGCTGACAGCTGATGCCACCTCCTCCCAGGCATTGTGGAGTGGGTCTGTGCAGTGGCATGGCTGTGTGTTGTCTGGGGTTTGTTCGGCAGGCGCTGACTGGGCGAATCAGCTGGCGGGACAGTAATTTTCGGTTTGAAGCCTGTGGGACATCATTACGGGCTCTAAATAGCGTCAGATACCAGTGGCTTTTGAAGAAGCCTTGATCTGACTCTAGCCAATGGAGAGTTTCCCCTCTTATTCATAGATTCATAGAATAATAGAACTGTTCTAACACAAAAGGAACCATTTGGCTAGCCTATCTGTACTGGCTCCCTGGTGAACAAATCAGCAATTTTCACTCCGCAGTCCTTTCCCCACAGCCCTCCAAATTTTCTTTCTTCAGATTGTGACAGCCTTTGACCTGGAAGCAGTAATGGAAAGGAAAACCCATTCATAATAAAATGTTTGCAGAATGTTGAAATTTAACTTTTTATTTATTCATTCACAGGAATGTTAGGCCATCATACATTGCGCACTCATAATTGCCCTTGAGAAGGTGATGGTGAGCTGCCTGTGTTGTCGGAACACCCACAGCGCTGCTGGGAAGGGTGTTCCAGGATTTTTCCCCAGGGATACTGAAGGAACAGCGATATTGTTCCATGTCAGAATAGTATGTGACTGGGAGTGGAACTTTCAGATGGTTGGATTCCCATGTATCTGCTGCCCTTGTCCATCTATCTGACATCGGGAATTCAACTCTTTTATACATGTTTGGATCTGAGCTGTAATGAGGACTGGAGCTGGGTGGTCCTCGGGGAACTCAAACCTCATATCAGTGAACAGGTTTTTGATGAATAGGTGCCACTTGATAGCACCCTCTGTTCTCAATCATCAGCAAAGTAACAGACTGGTGATATGTTAATTGACCTGTTAGATCTATCCTGCTTTTTGTGGACCATCTTGCCAATTTCCATATATTGGATAAATACTAAAACAAACTTGGCTG
Source organism: Scyliorhinus canicula (assembly GCF_902713615.1). Classification (NCBI taxonomy): domain Eukaryota; kingdom Metazoa; phylum Chordata; class Chondrichthyes; order Carcharhiniformes; family Scyliorhinidae; genus Scyliorhinus; species Scyliorhinus canicula. The sequence goes on from NC_052152.1 coordinate 69,453,328, forward strand.
GATGCACAGCCAGTTCTGGAGCACAAGTCTTCTGCATTAGAGTCAGGATTTTGCCAGTCACCACAGCATTCGCCGTATCTAGTGTGTTCAGGTGATATCACTTAGAGTGAATTGCATTGGCTGAAACTGGCATCTGTGATGATTGGGTTCCGAGGATTAAGATAATTATTCTGAATATAATCTGAAATTAAAATAGCAAGGAATTCTAGTACTCTATCCTCGCATGCGTTATATATTCACAGTCTTTAAGTTCTGGTGCTGGATTTTCCTTGACTGTCCCAACTTTATTACAGGAGTGGGTAATTTCCTGAAGGATGGAGGGTGTTTTGTCGCTTGACATGTTCGTTCGACTACTGCAGCAATGTTCCATTTTCTCAGGCAATAGCAATGGCCGCCGTCTATGTATTCATAATCTCACCCATATTTCATCAGGAATATGGGTCCAAGTCATTATGAAAGCAGGGTGACATTTGAAAGTCACACCTTCTGATGCTGAAACAGGCCCAAATTATAACTCACGTCATTAGGTTACAATAGTCTGAATCATTGTATTTTCATCCGTTGAAAACCATGACCATAATTTACGTACTGAGATGATAGCATCTATCATAAATATATAAGCAGAGAGTAGATGTAAGGCTGAAATTTAATCTTGCAGTTACTATTAAATTGTTGGACTGCAGAAATTACAATCACTTTTAAACTCCGAGAGTAAAGATTTATCATTCGCTATGATATCTTTAACTTTCTTTACAAACAGCGCTGCCATTTTATAAGTGAAACATTGCAGATTAAGTCTTGGTGATCATTGCACAAATTTAATCTTTCACCGAGAATGTCACCACACATTCGGGGGTGGCACAGTGGTACAATAGTTAGCACTGCTGCCTCAAAACTCCAGGCACCCTGGTTCAATTCTGGGCTCAAGCGACTGTGGGGTTTGGACTTTCTCCCTGTGTCTGCATGGGGTTCCTCCGGGTGCTCCGGCTTCCTCCCACAGTCCAAAGATGTGCAGGTTAGGTGGATTGGTCACATAAGTTGCCCCTTAGAGATGGGGTGGAGGCATGACCTTAAGTAGGGTGCTCTTTCCAAGGGCTGGTGCAGACTTGATGGGCTGAATGGTCTCCTTCACAGTCAGGATTCTATGATTGGGATTTTATGAATGGGATGCCCTGGCAAACACCATGGGAAAATTTCTAAATGTAATTTTGGGCGCGTTTGGCAGGGTGACTCTCGACGACTGGGTTGGCAAAATCATGGACTGCATTCACTGGCATTCAGTGCCGGAATTGAGCCCCCACAAGCTTCTCGCCATTACTGTCTGTTTCGCTGTCTGATTCCCAGATTCGCGCCTCAGTGCCTCGCCACTCACAAGAGGGAGTTGCTTATAAATTCTCCCTCACCACTCACTCCCAGTCAACACAAAAGTATGCCAGCACACAAACTTGGTCCTCGCTTTGGGGATGCCAAACTGGCTAGGCTTCTCGGCACTTTGGATGTGAGGCAGGACATCCTGATGCCCTGAGGAGGTCATACGACCAGCAGTAGGGACAGCAATGCCGCCTGGGAGGCAGTGGCAGTGGCTGCCTGTTCGGGCAGCATGACCAGAAGGATCGGCGTCCAATGTCGAAAGAAAACCAATGACCTCCACCCGGCTGCAATGGTAACTTACCACCTTTCCCCTGGCATCAGTTCCACCTGCCACCCCTCAAATTACCAAACGCTTCCCCCGCCCGAAAATCACTGCTTGACACCTTTCACCCTCTCCACATCTGAGGCGGGATTCTCCCGACGTGACACGATGGCCCGACGCTGGTGTAAAAAATGGCGCGAACCACTCTGGTGCAGACTGACCGGAAGTTGCGGAATTCTCCGCACTTCTGGGGGCTTGGCCGACCCCGGAGGGGTTGGCGCCATGCCAGCCATCACCGAAGGGACTGTGCGAGTTGGCACATGCGCAGAACCGCCAGAGTGGTTCAGCGCATGCGAAGACCGGCCGGCGTATTCTGCCGTATGCGCAGGGGCTGTCTCCTCCGCGCCGGCCATGGCGGAGCCCTACTGGGGCGGCGGGAAGTAAGAAGTGACCCCGCGGCACAAGCCGGCCCGCAGATCGGTCGGCCCGGTGGGCCCCGATCGTGGGCCAGACCACGCGGGCCCCCCTGGGGTCGGATCGCCACATGCCCCGCCCCCCCACCCCACCCCGAGGACTGCACCAGCCAACTTACCTGCCAGGTCCCACCGTATGGGACCATGTCCAATCCACGCTGCCGGGACTGGCCAGAAACCGATGACCTCTCGGCCCATCGGGGTCAGGAGAATTGCCGGAGGGGGGCACTGCGAAGGATCCCTGCCCTTGTCCGAAAACCGGCACCGGAAAATACGGCAGCCGATGTCGGAGCGGCGGGGCGGGATTCAAGCGCCCCCCCCCAGGGATTTTCTGACCCGGCGGGGGGTCGGAGAATCCCACCCCTGATCTTTGTACTTGTTCATCTGAATCTTGCACCACCAGCACATGCCCATGTGCAGTGCCTGTCATGTCCTTTGGCTATGGCCGGTAGGACTGATGCACAACAGAACATCTAGTTCTTGACTAGTTAAAGTAATATGTTATAAAACAAATTTGTGGTAAAGATAACTATAAGAAATATATTACAAACTACTAATACTAATAAATTAACCCTTGTTTTGTTATTTAGAAGGCAGCATTTATAATGCACATATTTAAGAAGTATAATGGCTATTTGGGATTAAGTGCACTGAAATCAATCTCATGGTAGAAATTCCTTTTGAGTTCTATTCCAACAGTAAACAGAATTGCAGCAGACAGCACAATGAGAGTTAAACTACTCTCACAACATGCAAAATGGTGCAGTGCATAATTAGTTTTTTAAAAATTCATTCACGGAATGTGGTATTTTATAAAAAGCACAGACCCCAACATTCTGGTCGGGGTGCTCTATCAGCTAAAAAGAGAGATCCAGACATCCCCAAGGGTAATAAAAATTAATTATTCATCCCTAATTACACCTGAAGTTATGAACCACCTCCTTGAACCGTAGCATTTTTATAGGTACTCCCACAGTGCAGTTAGGCAGTGAGTTCCATGATTTTGACCAAGTAATACAAAGGAATATTGATAGATTTCTAAGTCAGGATGGTGCGTGACTTGGAGGAGGTGTTGGAGGTGATGTCCACATGTCGTTGCTGCCTTTGTCCTTCTCGGTGGCAGAATTCATGTGTTTAGGTGGTGAGGTCAAAGAAGACTTGATGTGTTGCTCCAGTTGATGGCAGTTTCCCACAAGGTGAAAACCAGTCTTGGTAGGATTGCCATGGATAGGCTTGAAACACAAAAGGGGTTTCAATAAGCAGAGGCAGAGACACAAATTCTCTTTATAGGCAGTTTCAGATTGGCATCCACAGAGGCCTGGGTGCAGTGTAGCCATAACCCTCCTAGTTGAGGAATGCCGCATGATACAGCAGACAATATATTAAGAAATGGAAACAAAAGCAAATGCTAGATTCATAGAAATATGCTGTCAAAAGCGGGATTACCATCAAAATAAAATTACCATCAAAAATTCCCGTACCAGCCTCCCCGGACAGGCGCTGGAATATGGCGACTAGGGGCTTTTCACAGTAACTTTATTGAAGCCTACTCGTGACAATAAGCAATTTTCATTTTCATTTTCTTTTTTCAAAATAATGACTGTAAATTATTGTACTATTCTTGTTCAAAGCAACAGTCATCTCACTAGGATTTGTCAGATTACTTTGGAATGGTCATGCTCATGAAATAAGTATTGCATTGCATCCTTGGTCGCCTCTGACTGTATTTTATAAAAAGCACAGGCCCCAACATTCTGGTTGGGGTGTTCTATCAGCTAAAAAGAGATCCAGAAATCCCCAAGGGCAACAAAAATAAACAAAAGCAGAAAATACTGGACAATCTCAGCAGGTCTGACAGCATCTAGGGGAGAAAAGGGAGCTAACGTTGTGAGCTCTAGCTTTGACAAAGAGTCATCCAGACTGGAAACCTTAGCTCACTTTTCTCTCCACAGATGCTGTCAGGCCTGCTGAGACTGTCCAGCATTTTCTGTTTTTGTTTCAGATTCCAGCATCTGCAGTAATTTGCTTTTATTTTCATGTCAAAAGTAACATATGTGAGTTGGGCTGCAGCAACACGCCAAGCCTCCTTCAAAAGCAACCACTAAACTTGTGCTTTACCACTGAAAAGGGCAAGGGCAATGAATGCATGGGAATACTACCACATGCAAGATCCACTCCAAGCTCCTGACATGGAACGATAACACCATTCCTTCACTGTTTAAAATCCTGGAAGTTGCTTCGATCAGCACTGGGTGTATCTACACGACATGTACTGTAGCTTTTCAAGAATAGACATCTCACCACCACTATCCTGACGGCAATTAGGGATTAGTAATAAATGCTGGCATCTCCAGCGGTGCTTACAGGCCATGAGTGAAATAACATATTGTAAGGGACTGTTGAGCTTTGATGCAGCTTTCTCAGTGCAATCAGATTGAAGATCACTACTAATGCCTTGGTGGGTGACTGCACAGAGGTGATATCAGAGAGAGAATCATCACACCCCATCTCCTATGCTGTTGGTTTCACAGCAGCATTAGCAAAGGTCTGAGAAAGAAGCTTACAATCTGTAGCTTGCGACTTAACTTTTTTGTATTTCTTTCTTGGCATGTGGGCGTAGGATACGAGTTGTTGCTGTTGAGGAGGTGGTGTTATAGGCCTTCTTTTTGAGCCACTGCAGTCTGTGCAGGAGAAACTAAAATAACTATTGGCACAGGATATTTTTATTTGAAATCACTTGCACGGTAAAACATGTAGGGTGGAATTTAGTTCCATTGCCCTCGACAGATTTGGAGGTCAGGGGCATTTAATTGGGTGGGAGGGTGGTGGGCCACAACTAAGTATGGGGTGAGAAGGCTGCTGGCCAGCCTTTTCCTCCCACAATTGAGGCCCTTAAGTGGGCAATTAATTTGGTGAGCTAGCAGTGCCTGATTGTAGGACCCAGCCTCAGATAGTGAGGTGGTGGGTGGCAGAACGTTGCTGCGAGCCAGTTGAGTTCATAGTCCCGGTTTGGAAGTGTTTGAGTTCTGCCGTTAGGCTGTGCGCAGGATGCTCTTAAGTTTGAAAATCACAGTCATTTAAACAGCCAGAGCCTGGTCATAAGATAGAATTCACTCGTATTTCAAGAGTTGGGAATCTGCAAAGATTGTCCATCACCGCCTGTCTTCAATTGGACTCCGATCAATTAGTTACAGAGCAGTTTTGAGAGCAACCTTGGACTAATATGCCACCTCAATTGTTCCAGTTAAAGGAATTAGCCTGGTTGTGAGGAGATTCCTAAAGATAAAGATAGGCTTTAAATTAGGAAAGGTGAAGGGAGAGTAATATACAGACCATCAGGAAGTGTGTGAATATACAGAATGTTCAGTCAAACTCAGAATCAAATCACAGAATTAGTACGGTGCAGGAGGAGGCCATTCAGCCCAGTGAGTCTGCACCAACCATCTGAAAGAGCATCCTACCTAGACCCATGCCCCCACCCTTTCCCCGTAACCCAGTAACCATGCCTAACCTTTTGGACACTGAGGAGCAATTTAACATGGCCAATCCACCGAACCTGCACATCATTGGATGCAGGGCAAGATATTCTGGCCTCCCAATGGTGCATTTCTCAGCAGCGAGAGATGGCCCACTGATGGCAGGATCTTCTCATCCAACCACTGTCAATGGCATTTCCCACTGAATCCACCCAATGCCACCGGGAAACTCACAGCGGGAGTGTGCTGTCGGCAGGACCGGAAGATCCTGTCAGCGTGAACAGTCAGAAGATCTTGCCCGCAATGTTTCTGTGGAGTTGCAGTGATATTCTTGGAAAGTATTCTTTCAAACAATCCTTTAACATTTATTTGGCAACAAAAAATGAGGGCCGCGATTCACCGATTGTGGGATTAAGTGTCCGTGCCATTGTGAATGCCGTCGCGTTCCACAGGGGGCCAGCAGAGTGCTGGTGCGGTTCACGCCGCTCCAGCCTTATATCCTGGCGCGGACTGGGGACGGCGCCAACCTGCGCATGCGCAGTGGCGAAGCGCCAACCAACGCATGCACGGTAGACTCACGGAAAGCTCCGGCCCTGACGCAACACGGTGCGGGGGTTCTGGGGCCGGAAGCGGAACAAAGTATGCCTGGGGGGGACAAGAGGCTGGCCCACCGATCGGTGAGCCCCGATCGCGGGCCAGACGACATCGGAGCCCCCCCCCCCGGTGAAGGAGCGCTTTTCCCCGCCCCACAGGCCATCCCCGACCCTTCGCGCAGAGTTCCCGCCAGCAGAGACCAGGGGTGAACGGCGCCTGCGGGACCCTGCTGTTTCCGTGCGGCCGCTTGGCCCATCCAGGCTAGAAAATCGGTGCCCCGGCCGCGGACAGCGGACCGCAACCGGCGCCGCGCCGGCACCTCAGAGAATCGCGTGCCGGCGTCGGGGCGGCGTGGCGCGGTTGCGGCGATTCTCCGGCCTGGCACAGGGCTGGGAGAATCGCGCTTGTGAATAATACAGTCAGAAACCAGGAAAAAAATGAATACCTCCATAATATAAAATTATGGTTGAAAGAAAGCAAAGAAGAGAAATGGAATGTGTCACAGAGGAATAGAGAGCACCATAGAAATCTAAGTGAAATTCTGCGTTAAGTCAATATAAATGATCACTTTTGCGAACTTGAAACTAGTCCGGGAATCAAAAAAAACTCCAAATTTACAAAACATTTTTCTATATCTGTGACGTGAAAAATATTGGCTTTTAAACTATGTTGGGAGTGGGAAAGGTTAAGCAAGTGAATAAATCTGATAAGAGTTTAAATAGCCAAAGATGTACCTTATCATGAGCAAGACTCTCAGAGAGCAATCTCCTACAGATCTGATGCAATCTTCAGCAAGATTTAAAGAGATTAATCAGTACAATCCAAAAATAGATTTTCCAAAGGCATGTTCCACAGAATCTCAACAGTGCAGAAGGTCATTCAGCCCATCAGTTCTACACTGACCCTCCGAAAGAGCACTTTACCGCGAGCCACTCCCCCACCCTATCCCTGTAACACTGCATATTGATCAATCCATCAAACCTGCATGTCTTTGGACACTCAGGGGTAATTTAGCATGGCCAATACACCTAACGTGTATTTGTTTGGGCAGCCCGGTGGCACAGTGGTTATCACTGCTGTCTCACAGCTCCAGAGACCTTCAGAATTCCAGCCTTGGGTCACCGTCTGTGTGGAGTTTGCACTTTCTCCCCATGTCTGCGTGGGTTTCCTTTCGGTGCTCTGATTTCCTCCCACAGTCCAAAGATGTGCAGGTTTGGTGGATTGGCCATGCTAAATTGCCCATAGTGTCCAGGGATGTGTAAATTAGGTTAAGGGGTTATTGGGATAAGGTGGGGAAGTGGAAGTAGGTTGCTCTTTCAGTGGATTGGTGCAGACTTGATGGGCCAAAAGGCCTCAATCTGCACTGTAGGGATTCTGGGATTCTGTGACGTTTGGACTGTTGATTTTTTTTAAAAATCAGGCATTATTGACACATTAAAACAGATCAAAAATGTTGCTGAAGTTGAAAATTTGAAATAAAAGCAGAAAATGTTGGAAACACTCAGCAAATCAAACAGTTGGCTTACTTGCCTGGACATGAGCACAGTCCATTATTTTCAATCCACCTCCATCTATTTGCTCTAACATGACATTTATATGAATCATGTAAAATGCCTAACTATGCATCCAACACAGTAGAGTGCAAGTTGGAAGGATCAGATTAATCTTTACAGTGGTCTGGTGAGAACATATCTCAAGCGCCACATCTAGGTTTAGATCATGAGACATATGGGAAATATTCAAGCACTGGAGGCACTGCAGTGATGAACCACCAAATGGGTCCAAAACATCAGAAGAATGAGTTTCAGTTTATTTCAATTTTCTTGCAAGAAAGCCTCAAAGGCACTTAAGATAGTAAATTGTATGAAATAGTAAATCTGAAATATTACTTTAACATTAACAGTAGGAGAAAGGGGCATGAATTCCATCAGTGACAATAAAGACCGTGGAATCATTTAAGAAACAGCTGTGGACTGTGATGTCTGTTTCTGGATGTTTCAATGGGTATCAGAAGAATGGCCTTCTTCATTCAACCCATCTTCTAACCTTGTGATGATGCACCTTTGAGAAAAGGTAATATGATTCATGACATTTTCTTCTCAGAAGGGAAAATAAAAGAATATGCTTAAATGTCAATAAAATACATCATATTTTCAGTGACATTACCATGCACCGCATTGATGATGAAGTAGGAGTTTTACCCATTGACCTCTTCCCCACACATCCTTTCATGCTACCCATCCCGTCACAACGCCAATGTCAAAGCATTTAGTCTTGAGAGAATAGTATTTGAAATGATCAGGTATTCTGGGCAGAATTTTCTCTCTTTTAAAAAAAACTGCAGGTGGAACTTTCCACTTCCTGCACAGAATGCTCCCCTCCACAGACGTGGGGAACCCACTCCCCCACATGCACAAGGGGAACCTCCCCCCCTCCCAAACACATATGGGGAATTCCTCCCAACTGAGAAGGGGAATCCCCACCCCATGGAGGTCTCCAGAGGGATCCCTCCATTTGGCAATGTCCCTTGGCACTGCCTTAATACTACACTGAAATGGCACAGAGTATATGTGCTCAAATCCCAGAGTAGTGCAATCTGCTGGAGAGCATTCTAACCTTTCTGTTCCCCAAGAATTCCATTCCATCTGATTCTGCTTGGTCCTAAAAACTGAAACACAACTAGGACCAAGGGATAACCTTAGCATCCTGCATTGCAAAGTTGCCTGCTCGTACTCCAGCATGAAAGTAGAAATATGTAGAAACATTTACAGAAGCACTTTGGGCAAAGAGGTGAGTCATGTGACACCAACACAACTTCATCCGATACATGGTATTTGCAACATCATACACAAACAAATAGAAAGAGATTCAATGGGTTACGCATAGAGTGCCTGTTACGTCCTTGTAGGAATATTCATGGAGTCCTGGAAAATGAACACTTTCCTATTAAAAACAAAATGGAAAATAGGCAATATGCTTTGAAACAAATGGAGTTAAGAGGGAAGGTTGTCTCTCTTCTTTGCCAATATTGATGCAGCCGCACAAGGCTGGTCATAACATTAAAATGCAAAAGATATTTCCGAACATTTCATTGGAATGATATTGGCCGCGATTCTCCGAGCCCCGCGCCGGGTTGGAGAACGGCGCAACCATGCCCCGACGCCGGCGCGCGATTCTCTGAGGTGCGAAGAATCGGCGCTATTTGCGGCGGCGCATTTGAAGCGGCGCAGATCGCTGGCTGCTGTATGCGGCGGGGCCGCCGATTCTCCAGCCCGGCTGGGCCGAGCGGCTGTGTCGAAAAAACAGGGTCCTGCCGGCGCTGCCCACTCTTGGTCATTACCGTCGGGAACTCTGCACGAAGGGTCGGGGGCGGCATGTTGGGGGAGGAGGAGGGCTCCATCCCCGGGGGTGGGGGTCCTCCGATGGGGTCTGGCCTGCAATCGGGGCCCACCAATTGGCGGGCCGGCCTCTCCCCCCCAGGCCTACTTTGTTGCGCAGCCAGCCCCTGAACTCCCACATCATGTTGCGCGGGGCCGGCGTGCTGAAGAAGTCCCCCACGCATGCGTGGGTTGGAATAGCCCAACTGCGCATGTGCGGGTTGGGGCGGTGCCAGGAAGGGAGGCTGGAGCGGCATGAACCGCTCCAGTGCTGTGCTGGCCCCCAATCAGTCGCTGCGTGCCCGTTACGCGCCGTCCGGTTTCACGACAGAGCAAACACTCTGTCTCCATTTCGGAGAATCACGCCCATTCAAATACAACACAAGTCTCTTGTGGATTTAATTGCTACCATTACCAAAGGGCAGGACTTCCTGGCTCCGCACCTCACCCGTTTTCCAGCAGCTGAGGTGGTTCACTATCAGCTGGCAGCAGGATCTTCTGGTCCCTCCAATATCAGTGACATTTTGTATTGTTCGCCCACCGTGTCTACAGAATGGCTGTGAGGAGAAACATGTCCTGTCACAAGGAAATGCAAATGGATGGAACCCAAACACTATTGTGCATCAATGCTCATGTCATCAAGGACCATTTGTGTGGACAGTGAACAAGCAGATTCTAGAGTCACCTGACATAAGTAGGGTTGTGAGAGAGAACATTTATTAACACACACTTTTGAGTAGCTCGGCAGGTAGAGAGAGACAAGAAAAAGAAGCACCCTGTCTAAAATTCTCCAGCAGGTTGAGAAGTCGCTTTTTCCTCCTGATTGAAGAACAAAACCAGATCTTCACTGCAGGAATTGGACTGCACGCCAACACGAGTGATACTAGAAACCTGCTGTTGCAAGCAGTAAGGCATTGCAAATCTCTCACCAGAAACCACCAACCTCATTTTCTTCAGTAAAACAAAAAGGGAATCATCAGGCCTCCAATGTTTCAAGCTTCCATCTCGTGAGACTCAAGTGTAACAGTGTATTTTTTACCTTTTAAGAACTAAGCACATGCTAGCTCCTTGTGATCTCCTTTTCTTGGGTGCATGTGTGAATGGGTATATTTGGGTGCTGAGAAATAAACATTTATCGCCTTCATTAAACCTCCGAGAAAATTTGTCTTTTTCTCCATTTTTGAGAGTCACAGCAGAGGGATTAAAAATAACCTCTCTATTTAACTGCGGTCCATTGAGGTTGAAAAGGGAGATGGAGAGAGGCCAAGCCTCTTATCATCTTCCCCCTGTTCATAACGTCCCTCTACCAGCATATATCATTTAAAAAATCAGTTGGAAATACATCAAGGGTTTTCATTTCCTTTGTGTAGTGTATAACAAAATCAGAAATTTACTTCAACATAATATATTTATGATTTCACTGTACATAATTCACATTCACTATTAATGGTTAGGTGCAGCATTTGTCCAGGGACCTCAGTCATCCTGCTATGACATCTCAACCACCTTGTACTGATGGGTTTAAAATCCTTCACTTCGGCAGACTTGCCACTCATCTGGTTTTGGTTGGTTTTGGTCTCGGCAACCTGTTTTTTCACTCAGTTGTCTGGACCATTTTAAAAGTAAAAACGCAGCCAGAAGCATGGATTTAGAAAAACACTTTTCGAAGTGGACTTTCATCATCAGCGAAAATACCACCAAAAGTCAGCTTACTGCTCAACCATCTAACTGTACTGTTTCCATCCTCCTCGACAAAAGATAACTGACTTACTCAAACTATGTTGTTGGTACTCAATGTAAAATCAAAACTCTTTGAAAGAAAATAACAAAGCTTAGCACTAAACATTGCAATACATAATTTGCAGTATGATGTCAAAGTGCCTTCTTTGAAATAGCAAAGGAATATTCCAAGTAAGTAATTGTTAAGCATTGAGAAATATGGATACTACTTCTTTGAGCTAATGAAGAAACACAACACCGCTCTCTCCTTCCACACTTGTCCAGCTTCATGCCTGGTTGGTTTTTCCGATGTGGCATCACAGTGGCAGGTGCTCTGACAAGGTGTCACAGCCCATGTAATCAACAGCTACTGCCATGCCTGTTTAACTTCAGCTGCATTGAAAATCTGTCGACTCTCATACAATACCTATTGTGCCTCCTGATATTATTACACATCGCGTCCAGCGCCAGATGTCTACCAAATGTCAAAGTAAGTTAATGTCACAGAATGAGAGACATTTCAGCTTGCATTATGTTTTTCGCCTCTCGTCCAAAAAAAAATGACTGTCTTGAAAGAATTAATTTCCTTGTGCTGCCTGGAAAGAGTTTTTCCACTCCACAAATAGTATTTTGGCCAGAAACAAACAGAATTGTCTCACACAAGTGGCTGAAAATCCTAGTCACAGCATCACACTGACAATGGGCCTTCAAAATACTGGTTTTCACAGAAGTATCTACAAATAAAAAATTTGAAATTATATACGCTACGATTTAACTAAAAAAACAATAGTGTCCGTTCTGGGAGATATTAGGGGTGCTGGAATTAATTAAATCTCAGTAAACGGTCCCCGTCTGGGGTCTCCTTGGCGAGACCGATGGATGCCGGGTGCCTGTTAGATCCGGCGGCAGCTTAGCGAAGTAAGCTTTTAAGCTCTTCCAACTATCTGAGTCTGGGTCCCTCCCATTATGGGCCGGATCAAGATCACAACGTCTCACAAGACCTTTTTAGAACTTGCAAGGTGCAATGACCATCGGGAATCCTGGGAGAGGCCTTTCCTGGGATCTACTGGCTGCAGCACGGTAGCCTTGTGGATAGCACAATCGCTTCACAGCTCCAGGATCCCAGGTTCGATTCCGGCTTGGGTCACTGTCTGTGCGGCGTCTGCACATCCTCCCCGTGTGTGCGTGGGTTTCCTCCGGGTGCTCTGGTTTCCTCCCACAGTCCAAAGATGTGCGGGTTAGGTGGATTGGCCATGATAAATTGCCCTTAGTATCCAAAATTGCCCTTAGTGTTGGGTGGGGTTACTGGGTAATGGGGATAGGGTGGAGGTGTTGACCTTGGATAGGGGGTAGGGTGCTCTTTCCAAGAGCCGGTGCAGACTGGATAGGCCGAATGGCCTCCTTCTGCACTGTAAATTCTATGTAATCTATGTAATCCTGTCCCGATTCTGGCGGACGCAGCTGGTAAATCGCGCCCATTGTCTCTTATCTTCTCTCTTAGAAGCATCCCAAAGTGTTTTTCAAACATTTAATTACTTGAATTACAGTCATTATCGTTATGCAGTCGAACACAGTAGTCATTTTAAGCACTGCTAGTTGCCACAATAGACACTGAGATGAATGATCAGTTTATCTATATATTTTGATAGCAATGACTTTGCCACTTTACAACTGAATCGAAGTAGGCTTTGAATCCTGGATATGATATCACCCAATTGCATGCTCAGCCTTCATAGAGTATCTTTCCACTGCTGGCTCCCAAGTCTCAGTCTGCTCTGGACAGATATCATCATGCATGATGAATGCAATAGACAGCACAATGTGCCAATCATTTGTATGTTCTAATTGTCTAAGCCTATTTCTGGATAACAGTGTAAGTTAGCAGCTACTGCTTCATCCAAATATTATGTAAGTACTCAGTATGAAACTCTCACAGGGTGCAGAATGACTCGTTGGTGCAGCTGTACCTTTAATCTCCAAATTATTTCCCTTTTTCACAACATAATCATAGCCTAGTCCTGGATTTCAGACACGGGTTAAAGGAGGCCTTCCATTGCATGTGTAGAAGCTTCAAGAAAGGAAGAATGGTTTGGACACGTGTCTTATACGTTACAAATTTAACTTAAACAAGATGTGGAGATGCCGACGTTGGACTGGGGTGAGCACAGTAAGAAATCTTATAATCTTACAACACCAGGTTAAAGTCCAACGGGTTTGTTTCAAACACTATCTTTCGGAGCACTGTTCCTTCCTCAGGTGAATGAGGAAGGAGCAGTGAGGAAGGAGCACCTGAGGAAGGAGCTGTGCTCTGAAAGATAGTGTTTGAAACAAACCTGTTGGACTTTAACCTGGTGTTGTAAGACTTCTTACTGAACTTAAACAAGAACATTGATTTTGCTGGTGAAAGGTCAGAAAAGTAAACTACTTTCTCCCTTCTCAGCATGATCCTCAAGTATAGTGTCCAAAGTAATACTGCCAACTACAGGAAGCCCAGAAATGATAGGAATCAATAGTCAGGATTAAGAGTTTTATCAGATGCAGATCGCCTCTTGACCATTGCAATGCCATTGTATCATACTTGGTTTCAAAATACTATTCTAGATTGCAATTGGAAAACACAAGAGAATAAATTCACTAATTGCATACTACGATTTGGGAGCTTCAACCAAAAGAAGCACAAAGCATTGAATCAATGCAACAGCATTTATAGCCCCATGCTCTTTTCAATGGAGTATCATCAGGCAATTATATGTCATATTCAAAAAGAAATCATGCAATTAGGGAACACTTCTACAAACAAATGGTAGTAGAAATTTAGAGCTCTCATCCGCAACTGGCAATTGATACTAGATCAAGTACTGATTTCTCCATTTCCCACCACCGAGAATTGCAACTAGGAGGATAATAGCGGGCAATGGGAAAATCGTGATTTACGCCTGCCGCTGATTCCAGCACTATGCTCTGTTCCCCCGCTGATGGTGTGAGCTAAGTTTATGCCCCGTGCCAGCGGCCCCATGCAAAACTGTCGTTTGCATGGATTTAAATCTCATTAGCAGGTTGGATGCTTCATGCTCCACCCGTCTGCAATGCTCCAACCCTCTCAGGCAGCAGTCACGCAGGTATGAATTGGTGCCAGTATTTACAAGCAGGGACTGGGTACCATGGCTGTTGATGGGGAGCGAGAGAGTAAAAAAACTCAAAAATTGTCAGACCTGCTGAAGTGTGGCTGCTTGGATTGGATTGGATTTGTTTATTGTCACGTGTACCGAGGTACAGTGAAAAGTATTTTTCTGTAAGCAGCTCAACAGATCATTCAGTACATTCAGTTCAGTACAGTGGGCCGGGGGTAACAGTGAGGAATGACTTAATGGCAAGTCCATGGATTCGGGATGTAACCCTCGGGATCGGGGTGGCCTAGCTCAGACCCACGTTGCTGCAGTATGTGGCTGAAACGCACCCCTCTGGTGTTACTAACAGACCCCTGGCTCTTCACACTCCACACTATGTCCTGTAAATGTGCAGGGAGACTGGTGATGTGGGAGCCCACCTCGGCCACCCCTCTGGAAACCCTCATACCCAGCTGTATCATCAAGGGGATGGGCATGGGCCATGCTCAATCACTGACCCACCAGGTGTTGGCACTCCTCGGTAATGCAGCCACACTGCAGAGGATTCAGGAGATTGGCAAGGCTCATCCCAACCTTCATTATGCCCTTTGGAAAGCTCCCTGGCACCCTACCCCTCTCAAGGCAGAGTCCTCACCAGTGACACACAACCCTCAGGGTGTCTCATTCTATTGAGGCTGGTAGTACCGCCTGCCTCTGGCACCTCCTCCCAGGAGCTGTTCAGAAGGGCAGGCTTGGGTCTGCAGCCCATCCTGGGGAAGAGGGTGTCCCTCCTCTCCTCATTGACATCGAGCAGCATGTCCACTTAAGACTCCCAAAATCAAGGGGCAGGTCTTCTCTGAGGCACCTTCATGGCTGCAATGAATGTGTGGTGACTGGAGCACTTAAAAATAGCTTCAGCTTGACAGGCTCTTTAGTGCTAATTTGGAACCCAGCAGTTATACCCCATGCGTGGCTGCATTCCAATCACATATTTGAGTGCACTTGAAATGCACTTCGTGATCGGAATGCACTTACCACTCTTTGATGTCGTCGATGTTTGTAACATTGGGGTTTCACCACTTAGAGTCACTCATCCATAAAGGGAAATGAATGAATCAAGGCTGCAGATGGTTTGAATGAGTAACTTGTGGCTAATCGATTTGAGGGGCCCAGACACAGGTCATAGCTGTTCATTACAGGTCCCTGGGGAGTCTCTCTATCACAGTAGTCTCTGGGGGGTCTTTCCCTATTACAGGTGGCTCTCAGAGGTCTCTCCCTATTACAGGGGTCCCTGTGGATGGTCTCTCTATTACACACATCCTTGTGGAGGGGGGGGGGGCTCCTTGTTATTAGAGTCCATGGGGCAGTCTCTCAATTACAGGAGTCCCTATTAAAGGAGTTCCCGGGTGGGGTCAGTCGGGTAACCCCCATACTTGAGGGATGGGGGGGATCCAGAACTGATATGCAGCATAGGGGATTTCTGGCGGGCCGCAGGACTTCGCTATCGGGCTGCCTGTACAAAATGGCAGTCCGATAGCAGGATTCCCTTGTGAATCCCTCGTATTCCTTACCATGCATAAATTTGCATGGCAAGGGATACAGAATTGCTTCCCGCTTTGCGCTCCCAAGGGGATTGTAAAACTGGAGTAATTTTCCTTCCAAACGGAGAATCCACCTCTTGAACTCCAACATGAAAAATCCAGCCCTACTTGTTAAAGTTAAATCTCAGATTGATAAATTTTTCATAACCAAATATATTAAGGGATGTGGCGAAAAGATGGGGATATGGAGTTAAGTCACAGATCAGCCATGACCTCAATGTATAGTGAAACAGGCTTGAGGGACTAATTGGCCTACTCCTGTACTATGTCCTAATTCTTTCAGAAATGCCTGTAATGACACTGTCAAACTAAGGTTGCTAAATTGTATAATCAATTATTTAATTATGGTAGCTGTTATAACCCGACCAGAGGCCACAGGGTCTGCAACTTCAGCGACCCAGTGGAATATTATCTCCCCAGTTGACGGGGCGGAGCTACACCCTTAAGCAAGGGTTCACTGGGACATAACGTGTGGGTTGGACATGGGAGACCCTTCGGGGAGTAGGAATTTTATTCTAGTAGGTAAAATAAATATTGAGCTTTAGACAGTCATCTCTTCTGTGTTGCCGCTCGCCTGGAACTTTACATTAACATTCACCAGAAGTTTCTGAGCTCAAATCTGTACTTGTCATTCTTCAGTTGTGGCTATAATTCTTTTGAGTGAGACTCTCTGGGCTCAAATTTAGCTTTAAAAAAACAAGGTTAACAATGGAAGAATTATGGCCCATTCCAGAGTCACCAAGAAATTAAATATCAGGGGCTCATTGACACTTCATATAGAGATAAAAATAACATTTCAAAAACTTTTTAGTGAGGCCTAGACCACCAAGGTGGGCCCTACTTTTAGCAATACTGAAGTAGATACATCTCTTCTTTTTGGCTTGCCAACCTTTAAAGATGTGAAACTGAGGTTACAGATCCTTACTGTGGCCCGATCCATTCCATATCATTGACCTTCACTAAGGAATGGCTGAGACTCTGCTCCTTATGAAACCCAGTGAATCCAATCTTCCAGTACCATCACTTTGAAGCTTCTGGAGTTACAAGTATATGACTCAAAAATCATAACGTTTTGCCTCTATTACGTCTGTCACAACAGGGAGAGTGCATGAACTCCATTTGATACAAGTAGAAACTGTATAATAAATCTCCCAGCAACCTGTTTTTTTCACATAATTCTAAAACACGGTGATGGGTTTCTATGTATGTCAGACAGCCAGCTGACAAAGAAAAATAATTCATTGAACTTGCTAAGTAGCAAATTGCACAGTCGGGTTTAGAAAGCAGAAAGTACTAATACAGTTACATCATTATCAGTTGGCAGTTTTTATTCATTCACTGAAATAAATTCATTGGAGCTGATTGATAGCATGTCTTCCACTGAATAGCAGACATAACCACATATGGATTGCTATGTTTATTTTTTTTCAACTGGAAGGAAACTTTTCAGGCCTGCCTTTTCAAGATGTTACTGTTTAGATGATGAGATTAGGAATCAAATCTCACATGACTGAATTACAGGACACCCAATTTTCCAACAGTTTGGATACTAGAAATGAGGCCATTCTATCTCCATATGGAACAATACTTGATGCAGTTGGTCTGACCGAGGCACCTTCGGAGACTCACATTTATTTCCCTCTGCACCCACCTGTAAATGCCATGTTTGACCTCTTTTTGCCACCTTTGTTTCACAAGAGTGGTTGCCATGGAGATTATCCATCAGCTGGAGGATAACCTGCCCATAGTATCCAAATCGTGGATGGCTTTGACTCTGGAATATATTGTACAGATATGTCCGGCTACTAAATCCTTCACATCCACCACTGGACACATGTCACATCAGGCAGTCGGCAGTACATGCATGCAGCGCACAACTAAGAAAGATGGCAACTGAATTTGCACAAGTAGATCTCCAACTTATCTGCATGTAAACATGCAGAAGCTCAGGGGAAAACAAATATAGTGCAGGTTTTCCTGGGGCTTCACTGTCTCTTATTCTGGTGGTATGGGAGGTCAGCAGGAGAGACCCCTGTGGAAATCTATCCGATGTTTGTAAGCATCTACACTTCAATTACTTACCCTGTGGAAAGGGGGCACATGGTGTTCAGGAGGCAGAATTCTGCTGTATGCGGGAGGTTATGGAAGGCACCTCTGTGGGCTTTAGAGCTCTTTGTATCAACCACAGGCACTCAATACATTCAGGGTAAATGCACTGATTCAGCCAAAAGTCTCTGTACTCAATACATTCAGGGTAAATGCACTGATTCAGCCAAAAGTCTCTGTATATGTTAATATCACTTGTGATTTTATTGCAGAGTGACCATCAGCCCTAAAGAGTCATTTTACTTTGGTGCGAGGGCTGCACAGTGGCGCAGTGGTTAGCACTGCTGCCTCACCACACTGAGGACCCAGGTTACTGTCCATGTGTAGTTTGCACATTCTCTCCCTGTGTGTATAGGTCTCACCTCCACAACCCAAAGATGTGCAGAGTAGGTGGATTGGCCATGCTAAATTTCCCCTTAATTAGGAAAAAAGGTTCATGGTGCACATCCTGCAGCAGAACCTCCAACTCTTAAGTATAAAATGCAGTATTGCTTCTCACATTTAGCTACAGTAACACTGTAAGCAGTTAGTCAACTTTTTTGTCAGCTTGCCTTTTAAATGTTAGTGTCACTGTGGGCATAAGGGTATGATTCCAGCGGACAGATTTACATAGGCAGTTGTCACATCAATGTGGCTCAGAATTAATAATACAAATTTTGCCACTTAAAAATACAAACCTTCACAAACTCAGCTATTATTTCGTTTTGCTTTGAGGTTTTAATATTTATTAAAGAAGTTCATGATTGACTTCATTCTCGGAAACACATTGACCCCAGAGTGCGTGGTATCTATTTATCTATTTATAGAAAAACAGTAATTATTTGTCTTCCAGGAACATATCAAAAAGACTACTTTACAGTCTCTGGTCAAAAGTCATGCTTAGGAGAAGCTTCACTTCTGATATTCTTGCACCAAAAATAAATAACATTTATTTGTTATCCAATTTCAAAATCACAACTTATTGTAAAATTATTGCACAGGTCCAAAGCAGATTGTTGTCAAGGGCCAATTCAGGGCAATTCAATTTTTAAATGGATTTGGATCTTCCAAGAGCATCACTGCAATTAACCTGGTACAGGAAATGTCTAGTGGTGACTAGTTCTCCTGTTGTTTTTAAAGAAAACAACAAATATTTAATTCTACATCCCAAGTGTTACTTCCAATCTTTCACGAAAGATATGCTGATATGCACATAATATAAATAAAATCACCCTCCCCCTCACCAACTACTATCTCACCCACATTAATCAGGTTATTTTCTCCTCCTTTTCAATTCTCCTTGGGCAAAACTCAACAGCTGGGATATTAGCAACATTCTCAAGCTTACTATAATGCTTTTCCTCAGTCAAAGGCCAGCAATTTTACAACAACAGTTCAGGTTATCTTGTGCTCCTTCTGGAGAAATACCCAACATCAGCGCACTGTCAACAATCATCTTTGTGATTCACCGTTGCACCTTCACGAGTGGGGCTGTCTGTCACTAAGACCTATGGACCTTTGCATTTCCAAAATTAAAAATAAAGCAGCATTGTGCTAATAATGGCCCCAAATTTGCCTTGAGGTTTAGTTATAACTATAACGCCAATTTTTTCCGAGAAAATGTGTGTGCAGCTGACTTACCCATAACCCTTAATTGTGTGTTATTTCTTTGATTGTTTGTGCAGCTCTTGAATTGCATGTGCCAATACTCCACTTAGCTTATTAACAAACACACACCATTGTGTAAAAGAGCAAGAATCTGCATTTATGCAAATTCTGAATAGGTGAAAATATACACCCAACATTTTAGGCACAACAGACAGAAAGTCACGACTTGTGGCTTTATACAGCATTTTATTTTAATCTACTTACAGGTTCTGTGTATATTCTACACAACTGAATTCTCTTGTATAGAATTAGAACCTGTCAGATTAAAAAGAGAAAGGCTCGTTCCACAATAATTGAATTTTCTGAAACATGCTATATGCAATATGCATAAATGGTTTGACCACTTCAAGCTTTAACTTTCAAAACATTAATAAGATAAAGAGGGCCTGAAAGATTAATTTTGCCCTTCAGGCCTGCTCCGCCATTTAATAATTTTTGATCTTCTTGTTGTATCGGCTCAACTTTCCAGCCTGTCCTTCATAAACATTGACTCCCTTAATGAACAAAAATGTTTAACTCTTCCAATACTTTCTGGAGAAGAGAATGCCACACACCAATGACCCACTTATTTTTAACTATGACCCTAGCTTTAGCCTCCACGACAAAAGGAAACTTCCTGCAGGTCTCCACCCGATCGAATTTCCTCAAGATTCAGTAGGTCAGGGGTTCCGAAAATGGGTTCTGTGGAAAACCCATTGTAGGTCCAGCCCTGAGGAGGTTAGGGAGCACTGAGGGGAGCGGGAGCGGGAGCCGAGGGGGCCCAACATAAGCCGGTGCCGAGGGGACCGAGAGGAGCCGGGGTCGGGAGGAGTCAGGGCCTTGGAGGCCAGAGAGGAGCGGGAGCCGAGAGGGCCCAACAGAACCGGGGCCGAGAGGAGCCGGGGCCAAGCAGTGCCGGGGCCGAGAAATGAATGGGGATCTGGATGAGGGTGACCACATGGGTGAGGGCGAATGTGGAGGAAGGTGGGTATGGGTGTGAGTGACAGTATGAGAGGGAGAGATTGCCAATGGGGCTGAGAGGAGCGGCAGCCGAGGGGGGTCCAACAGAACCGGTGCTGAGGAGGACCGAGAGGGAACGAGCAGGGCCAGGACCGGGGACGAGCGAGCAGGGCAGCGGTTGGGGCCGAGGGGGAGCGAGCGGGGCCGAGGGGGAGCAGAGCCGGAGCCGAGGGGTTGAGAAATGAATGAGGACCTTGGTGAAGAGTGAGGGTGAGCACAAGGATTGAGGGTGAGTGTGGAGGAAGGTGGATGTGGGTGAGGGCTGCTGTGGGTGTGGGTGAGTGGGTATGTGAGAGTGGCAGTATGAGAGGGTGAGAATGTCTGTGGGTGAGGGTGGCAGTGAAAGTTGCTGTGGGTGAGGGTGGCAGTGTATGAGTTGCTGTGGGTGTGGATGAGGTTGAGAGTGGCTGTGGGTGAGAGAGGCTGTGTGAGAGTGGGTGCTCCCATTAAAAATGACAAAATGTTAAGACTTGGAATTATTTGTTGGAGAACAGAACTTTGTTATTCTTATAAATGTATACATATAATTTACAGTGCAGTAGGAGGACATTCGGACCATCGAGTCTGCACCGGCCCTCGGAAAGAACACCCTACCCAAGCCCACACCTCCTCCCTATCCCTGTAACCTGCCTAACGTTTTTTTGGACACTAAAGGCAATTTAGCATAGCCAATCCACCTAACCTGCACATCTTTGGACTGTGGGAGGAACCGGAGCACCCGGAGGAAACCCACGCAGACACAGGGAGAACGTGCAGACTCCGTACAGACAGTGACCCAAGCCGGGAATTGAACCTGGGACCCTGGATCTGTGAAGCAACCATGCTAACCACTGTGCTACCGTGCTGCCGGGATCTGGGTGAGAAATATAAAAACGCATAAGAAACAGAAACATCTTTCAAGTCTGTTTTTGTATGTTTGAACCTGTTTGCAAAAAATATAATTTTTGTGGTATAATTTTTCAATATAATAATAATGTTTCTCAGGGGGCCCTTCAAAACTCTTGGGATGTCAAAAAGGTTCCACAGCTGGAAAAGGTTTGGAAACTCTGTTATAGATTTCAAGAAGATCACCTTATATTCTTCTAAACTTCAATGGGTATGGGCCTAACCTGTTTAACCTTTCTTCCTAAGAAATCCAAGGAATGAGTCCAGCAAACTTCGCTTCACTGCTTCTTAAGCAATTATATTTTTTTTTCGAAAAAATAGACCAAAATAAGGCCGGATTCTCCGTTGGCGGGGTCCTCCACTTTGCCGGCAGCGCATCACCCTCAGAACCTGCCGCAGGGATAGGAGTGTAAAATTCTGGCCAAATTCTGGTTTCCACAAGTATTTGAATAGGAACATAGTAATTAAAGCTTGTGTTGGTCCTCTAGTGCATTGGAGAACTGATATTGGAAATGACAAAGGCATTGAAAACATATTTTGTGGGTCTGTCTTCATGAAAGAAAAATTTAAAACGTTCAGATTTGGGGCGCCCTTCCATCAGTGCCCCAAGGGCTCCAGCCCTCCTTTGGTGCCGAGCCTACCCCACCCCCTCCCCCAAACCACCAGGGCATCCCTACTTTACCATCCTTGAAACCTACCTAAAGTGCAGACTTAGCCTCAGGCACCCATATGTCTCAAGCAAGCTGCAGCTTCAGTTTTGTGTTATAATGAACCAATGACTCATATTCCTGGAAAATGTGTTTAACATTTTGGTAAACATCCTCACAATGTTTTGTCCAGACCCAAGCCTGCTTGTTATAAAATGTATGTAACAGCTTCAGCCTTGTTGCTAAGTGTGGTACGAACTTTCCATTATAATTTAATAGTCGTAGAAACGACCTTAACTGAGTTATGTTCTGCGGTCGTGGAGCATCCAGGATCTCTGACATCTTAGGTACTTTGTGAAGGCCAATCATGTGTCCAAGATAGTGAATAGAAGATTTAAACAATTTACATTTCTCTTTTTAGACCCTGAGATTGTAGTTGCAGCCTTGCAAAAGTAGCTTCTTGGTTCTTTACATGCTCTCCATCATTCAAACCTGGAATCAAAATGTTGTCCATGTAGCATTGCACACCCGATAGCCCACTTAAGATCTGATCCATAGATCGTTGGAAGATAACCGGTGCTGATGTTATCCTGAATGTAAGCCTCTGATACCAAAACAGACCCTTTTGTGTACTGTGATCCATAAAGGTTAAGACTCACTAACTATGTTAATTTGCAGACAGGCTTGGGAGAGATCCATTTTGCTGAATGTTTAAGTCTCCTGAGAGTGCTGAGAAAAAATTGTTGCAAAGTGATAACGGGTGGTGGTAAGTACATAATACAGGGTTGATAATCATTTTGAAATCCCTGCACATTCATACTAAACCATCCTTCTTTAAGACAGGGACAAGTTTGGTTGCCCAATCGCTGGTAGTGACAGGCTCAATGACTCCTATCTTTAGTAACTTCTAGCGTTCCTCTTTCACATTAGGTCAGATGGCATAAGATACGGTATGCGCTTTCAAACATTCTCATACAGATACCCTGTCTGCCTTTATTTTGAGCTTCAAGTGGTTGAAGATTGTTCGTAGAATCAACAAGTGGTTCACAATGGTCCAGTTTAGCTTGATCTTCCTTAAACCAAGATCTCCAAAACAATGCTGGAAAGTTTTCTTGAACAATGTGAAGAGGCAACTCCATTTTCTGCTTGTTAACCTCCAGTCACGTTGGCAAAGCCGTTCAGCAGCATAACTCCCTTAGTATGTGTCGTCAAGACCACATCAGATCAACCCGCCCTGTGGACTTTGCAGTATTTTTCTTGGTGTACTTCTTTTGTGTTCATGAAGGTTAGCATGACGTACTTGCCTTAGCAATGTGTTCAACTTGACCACAATTTTCAGCATTTGTTCTCCTTGTTCCAACAATCTCAAGCCATTTATCCCACTTGATTTCAGCAAGACATGGTGGGTTCTTGATGGACCTGCTTCTCACAGCTTCAATCTGATGGACTTAAGTTCAAACTCCAATCAGCGTACCTACTCTCGCAACAAGTTCCAGCAGACATTACGAGTTCTATATTTTAGGGTTAATACACCTTCAGTCAACAATTTCCTTCAGATGGTTTCATTACAGAGGCCACAAACTAATCAATCACAAAGTGCACCTTCCAAAGTAAGGCCAAATTCACAGTACTTTATTAGCCTTCACAGTAATGCAAGAAATTGTGAAATATTTATATGTCTGTATATATTAATAGTGAATGGGGAGAGAAATGTTCTTGGATGACAGTCATTTACTCACCATATGACTCGTCTCCTGTAGCTCCCTGATGTGTGCTACTCAGCCTTTAGCCCATCTTCCCTGCCGTTTATTTTCTTTTTGTTTAAAGCAGACAAACTCGCAGCACACAAACAGACCAGCTGTTTCTGTGCTTTGCTATCAATTCCCGAGCAGTGGCAGAGTCGCAGCCTCCTAGATTCATGTTCTTGTGTCCTGTTTCAGTGCCTAATGCATAGTCTCTGCAACTCTACCCACTACAATGGTAAGTGTACTGAAAATTTAGATCTTCTATTTGAAGTAAGTCCCCAGTAACTCGCAGTTGCCCGATAGCTTGGCGTCGCTTTTTGAAAACAGTTTTACTTGCACTAGCAGCTATCGCAATCAATTGATGATTCACTGATGCTCCGTGTCAACTGAACAGTGTCCAGGTATATACTTGAGCTGCTTTTGCTTGCCATTATGATGATTTCACCTTGGAAGTGTATGATATTTCTCCCAACCTCACTCACGATGATGTATGGGAGTGGATCTCTGTTGATGGTTCCTTCTTCTGGCTCACAAAACCGTTGTCAAAAGCTGATTTCTCCCTTTTATTGTTATGGCCCAGATATATTCGCCAGTTTCACTTTTATGTTCTTTATTGTATCCGAGAAAGAGAAAGAATTAGAGGTGGCACACGTCGAGTTTGTATAACATTGTGCAAGGAGTTAATTTACAAGATGCTGCTCAAACAGGGTACAATGATAAACTATAAAACCCCAGGAAACGCTCCAATGCATAATTGCATAACGTGACATTACACCAGCCCATGGTGTTACTCTGAGATATAACATTATTGAATAACAGAGGAGGCTCGAGAGGAAGAATAGCCTTCTGCTGCTCCTCTTTTGTGTGTTCTGACGTTACATTCAAACAAAGCTTACCAAGAAAAAGTGACAGGATTGAAGTAAGGTCAGTCTAACAGGTGGAAGTATAATTCTAGTGCAGTTTTGGCAGTAAATCCACCATAAGGTGTAGACTGTAATGTCTCAGTGTTAATTACAATATAACCTTATGAACAATATAAACTAGCTCATTTTTAAAATATTGATATTATTACAAGAAATTTCAAGTAGGTTTCGAGATCAACTGTTTTCAATGATCAGAGGAGAATGCCAGACATCTTCATTATGCAAAAGCTATGTGAAAAGAAGGCATGAGCCAAGGCTATTGACAAAACCTAAGCTATGGGATTCTCAGTTGATGGATCGTCCGCTTCACCGGCAGTGCACCCATGATTGCAGGTTTCCAGACAGCGTAGGATGGCCACAATGGGAAATCCATTGGCGGGCTGCTGGAACGGAGGATCCTGCTGCCGGCGGGGGCGCGCCACGCTGGAAAATGGGGCTGGCAGGACAGAGAATCCCGCCCAAGATATTTAGTGGGAGAGGTGGGGTCGCTCAGGGGCAGGGAGGATCGGAGAAAAGGTCTGAGATGTTCAAAAAAAGTTAATGTTCTCTAGTACTTAAGTTGGAATTGGGGTTTTAATTGTTTAATTGACCACCTATTGTTTAAAAGACTACACCAAATATAAAGGGGATACAAATGGCATGGGGGTTGTTGGCAAAGTGATTGCTGAACACAATAAATTTGGAGTTGAAGAAATCAAGACCTGCTTTCTAATTATTGTTATAGAAATACCATTGGAGCTTAACATGGATACAACTGGAATAATGTGTGCAATGCGTTGAATACGAAACAGTGGACTGAAGAAGTGACAATAAAAACAGATAATGCTCAGGATGTGGTAATGAAGACAAAAAGGCAAATGCCAATAGATTCAACAAAGTTGAATAACACATCCATCACCATCATTATAGAGCTCTCCACGGCCATTAAAATGCAGGGGGAAGCAGCTCCAAATTCGTTGATTCCTTCAACGGTTAGCAGATTAAAAGAACTTCAGTTTTTTTTAAGAATCGCACAATGGGAACAAGTTAATTTGCACTCTGCTGGAAGTCAGCAAAAGTACGTATGATAGCAAATCTGCACAATATTCTCCAAAGCACTTGTTAACACTGGCTAAATGAACGTGACACAATCTCTATTAAAGGTTCCAATGGTCCCTCCCCCAACAATTTATTAATTCAGAATGGAAAAGTTGTTTGCCACAAAATTTGTCTCATTAGCTTCTGCTGCCTACAAGTGTCATCAAGGATGTTCGTGGTGACGTGCACAATTCTGATGCACAGGGAACATCCACTAGAAAGATGTAAAAAAGCCAGGTCGTGATGTCCATCAGCATAAAACAGTGATTTGCTGCCAGATCTACTATTTTGGAATGTAACACTCCACCCAATGCCATATTCTAAACTTAAACACATGCACAGCTAACACACAGCACAAGAGCAGCCCTGCCCTCACCCCCGTCCTCTCCCCCACTTTCAACCTAATCAATCAGCACTGATGACCAGGTCCATCCCCTATTTACAGGTCAGTTTCTTTGTTCTGATTGTAGAAGTGATTGGTGGTTTCAAGGGTGCTGTAATGTTGCAAATGTCGACAGCGGGAGGAATGGAAATTGAAGAAAGACTTCAAATGTTCATAAACCACTTGAGTGCAGATATTGGGTGCAGCAATATGAATTTCCTTGGACTACAGTATGACAGACAGAAAACTGAGCAGAGGTCATAGATCATAGAATTTACAGTGCAGAAGGAGGCCATTTGGCCAATCGAGTCTGCACCGGCTCCTGGAAAGAGCACCCTACCCAAGGTCAACACCTCCACCCTATCCCCATAACCCAGTAACCCCACCCAACACTAAGGGAAATTTTGGACACTAAGGGCAATTTATCATGGCCAATCCACTTAATCTGCACATCTTTGGACTGTGGGAGGAAACCGGAGCACCCGGAGTAAACCCATGCACACACGGGGAGGATGTGCAGACTCCGCACAGACAGTGACCCAAGCCGGAATCGAACCTGAGACCCTGGAGCTGTGAAGCAATTGTGCTATCCACAATGCTACCGTGCTGCACCAGAGCAGAATAAGCTGTTGGAAGAGGAGAGAAAAGTGGCAGCATTAGGGCTGTCAGCAGGAGGCCACATCTATCCAATGGTTCAGGGAGAAATTCATCTACCTTAATGTCAGCAAGTAACAATGTTCCAGACATCTCAGATTCATTACAGATGTCATCACTGAGATCTTCCACCTCTGTAACCTCAGAGCCAATGGGTATGAGGGTAACCATGGACATAAACAGTTATGTGTCTCGTTCCTTCTACACTGGAGCAGTCAATTTTTGTGACATCTTCCAGTTTGCTGTCCATTATTGCATAGAAGAGGACACTGATGCACAATATTCCAAGAGAGTTAAATGCATTTTATTCTCTCATGCCAGCGATGATTGCAGTGGCTTGCCTGTTGTGCATTGGCTGCACAGGGAGTCACTGACTGCACATATATTATTTTGTGGACCAACATGTGATCTCTGAGATGGAACACAACTGGGAGTAATTCCATTCCCTCAACAGACAGCTGGTGTGTGACAGCAAGTTAATAGTCAGTGCCCACTATCCTGGCATGTCTTCATTCTGCACAATCCACGGTGCCATCTGTGTTTGAGCCATTATGATAAACCAGAGAGTGGTTCCTGGACAACAAGTGCTACCCTTTGATGGCATGGCTCATGATCCTGGTGTGCAACCCAAGCACACTTGGTACCATGCATACCACAAACGCTATTCTGACACAAGAAATGTGACAGAACAGGTCACTAGCATGCTGAAACAAGAGTCTTGTACATGTGCATTATTATCCCTGCTGCCAGTTTTGCCTTGTAGTGGTCACAGGGCAATCCAGCACCACAACGAACAAATTAGGAACAGTTCAACAAAAGTAGCTTAAGAACCATATGTACAAAAATCACTTTTTGTAGTTTAAAGGAATGCTATCTTCATGACAAAAACTTTGACAAATTTAATCAGGGAAGAGAGAAGGCAGAGAAACCGTATAAAATTTATCACAGTAACATTGCCTGTGACATCATGACATACAACAACTCTCAGATTTGCATGACTACATATTTTTGTTATTGCGATTCTCGCACAAGGGTAGTGAGTATAATTACCGACCAAACCTTCAGCAGAGGAGGTGCTACTATTTTACCTCTGAAATCATCTTGCTGGAACTTTATCTGTTTGCTTTATCAGATAAAAGATTACAGACCTGAAATGTTAACTAAGTTTCTCTCTCCCAGAATTCACTTGCGGAAGGAGCTGCTCTCCGAAAGCTAGTGATTCAAAACAAACCTGTTGGACTTTAACCTGGTGTTGTAAGACTTCTTACTATGAATTAGTTTGGAATACCAACTGGCATGATGCTCCTTGAATAACTGCATCAATAATTGATGTTGGCCTGAATTATTCTTCTTTTGTTGGATTCATAGTGGGGCTGCCCCAATACCCGCCAATGTGAAACTAACAATTCAAACCACTTAGGTCATTTATTAGCCATGCAGAGTTGTTAGATTGCCTTAAAATTGTCTGGGGGCTGGGACTGGAGTGACATACAGTCCAATGAAGATTGTTAAACAACATCATTTCACAGCAAGATGGCAAAAAGAGTAATTGCCTCGGCAATGTAAACAGTTTCTTCAATGGAGCTGCTACTGGCATGAGGAAGGAGGACCCTTTCCAGAGTTTGTTTACCAAGGTGGTCAGTAATTAAGAGGAGAAACTAGACCATTGAATTTTACCTCCAGCCCTTGTTGCATTGTAAGCATGCATATAACGGCATCTCAAAAAAACATTTAAAACTACATAGAATGTACAGCAGAGAAACAGACTCTTTGGCCCAGCTAGTCCACCCCATTTATGCTTTAACCAAGTGTCCTCCCATCCTTCTCCATCAAATCCATTCAGCATATCTTTCAATTCCCATCTCTCCCAATTGTTGACTGCAACAAATGTGTTTCAAAGGCAGATTTTCTGATGCAATTAATTAACTACTGTCCAGAAATCTATTTGGCTTTCAATCGCTAGGAGAGTGCATTTCTGCTTTTAATGTGCTCAAGTTCCCATTGTGCACTCCTAATATATCTATCTGCAACCAGGAGTACTGGATGGAAATTGGAACCCTATGGAAATGCAGATATTCCCGGATCTTAATTGTTTATTTTTCCCACAAAGAATTCTTTAAAATACAGTTAACTGAAGTGTTAATACAGAATTAAGGACACATTCAAGTGATAGAAAATGTACAAAAACTCAATATTGAGCTGTAATTATGACTGCAGGCTTTTTTTAAGGCGACCTGTGCACATTTGTACATCAGCACAAATGTCCATTTTTTTTTATTTTTTGAGGGTGGGTTACAGATGTTGGCATATTATTAAAAACAGAGAAACAATCTGTTTTAATCAAAATTATAGCTTTAAAAAAATAAACCAACTATGTTGACTAAAAGTGAGTTGTCGAGTTCCAACTGTTCTATGAGGCATTGAATAAAATATTTGCCTGATTTGCTTGTGCTGACAAAAATTCATGGGCAAAAATTGCTTCTTTCTCCAGATGTTCGCTAGACGTCGGCCAGGAACAGCACTGACTTTCAATGGTACAGACACAAGAATATGAAATGGTCTCATTTTGAAACCAGTTTCCAGGGATATTCTGAAACTGGAAAAAATGAAACAAGGTCATCAGGAAGGTTGCTGTGATTAAAGGCATTCAAAAGTCAGCACTTGATAGCTCTATAAAACTAACACACTCCCAATCAGATAAATATAGGAGGAGTTAATAGATTACTGCATAGACATTTGGTTAAAACATAACAGCCCATTCCCATTCAATTAACTATGAATCACACAGATACCACAACCAAATAAATATTGTTTTTGTATATTAAGTTGATAATATATTTTTCTGATTTTTTTTATTGTTAAAGCTTTTTCAAATAAAATAGGTTTTTCTTGTTAGCTTTGGTTGGGACTTTGCTGACCATCCTGGGGGCTGGTTTAGCACATGGCTAAATCGCTGGCTTTTAAAGCAGACCATGGCAGGCCAGCAGCACGGTTCAATTCCCATACCAGCACCCCCGCACCCCCCCCCCCCCCCCCCCCCCCGAACAGGCGCTGGAATGTGGCGACTAGGGGCTTTTCACATTAATTTCATTTGAAACCTACTTGTGACAATAAGCGATTTTCATTTCATTTCATTTGATCCGCAGGTGGAATCTTCCTGTCCCACTGAAGGCAACCCCCTGCTGCGGGTCTCTGGCAGCCAATGCCGAGCCGCCTCAACCACCGCAAAACATGCCACAATGGGGTTGGGAAATTCCACCCTTTTTCAGACGATAACAGAAATTAAAAACAATTAAGAGGACCAGTTATATCAGAGTAAGAAGTCTTACAACACCAGGTTCAAGTCCAACAGGTTTGTTTCAAACATTAGCTTTCGGAGCATTGCTCCTTCCTCAGGTGAAATGCACATCTGTATCAGCCAGGAATAAGCTTGGCAATTTGGCAGAGTCCACGCCAAAGACAAGGGGTGGAGTTTTCCCAAAGAAATGGCAAAGTGTCAGGTTCAGTCAGCAAACTGGCATGTTTCTCTCCAGAGAAACAGGTAGGTTTCCTGGAGACAACTTCCCACAATTTGCTATTCTTTTGAAGTGAAGCATATCTTGCGCTCGTATTGTGAGGGGCCAGGCCTAAACATGGCAGCAAGCCCGGTATAAAGGGCACCCTTATCTCAAAATGAAGTTAAAGAACCCCCTCCGCCCCACCACGGATATCAGCATCCCCCTCATCAATGGTCGCCGACATCAACCACGCCCACTCCCCACCCCAAAAGGATCACTGGCATCAGCCCCCCCCCCCCTCCATTGTGGCCCTCCCAATGGGTCTCCCTACAGATCACGCCCCCATCAGGCCCTGCCCCTTTGGCACTGCTAGGGAGAAGTGTCCTACCATGTCCCCAACCACCCAGGGGCTAAAAGCTGCTCTGAGCTCCCGGCATGGTCATCGTGTCTGGTCTCCATTTCTGACGACCAGTAGGGATTCCCGCTGGTGCCATGTCAGGCTGGTGGGTGGGAACATTTCACATTCCCAGAAGATTCAGCATTAAGCTCATTTTGAATATTAAAATGCATTTCAACGAACGGTAATCAGGTTCATGCCCTTACTCAGCAAGAACCTGACTGTCTGCTGGGAGGGCCCAGCAACATGGCAAACATTTGGCGCAGGCGCAAATCCTGTTTTCGGCCTCTCCCAGAACTTTCTTGACATAGCGGGATTTGCAGCAGGCACAAGAACTGTGAATGAGACCAACTGGAGGAATGTGGCACATCCTTTGGGTATGTCTCCAGTCTGGTGCAAGTCCAATTTGAAAAATTGCGAGTGAGTTTTATATAAAGAGCTCCAAAACTTGTAGACATTCATATAATCTCGACAGTGCAGAAGGAGGACATTCGTCCCACCAAGTCTACACCTGCCCTTGGAAAGAACACCCGATTTAAGCCAACCTTTGTACAACCCACCAAACCTACCTCATCTTTTGAACACTCAGGGGCAATTTAGCATGTCGAATCCACTGAACCTGCATATCTTTGGACTGTGGAAGGAAACTGGAGCACCCAGAGGAAACCCACGCAGACACGGGGAGAAAGTACAAACTCCACGCAGGCAGTCGTCCGAGGCTGGAATTGAACCCGGGTCCTTGGAGTTGTGAGGCAGCAGGGCAAACTACTGTGCCACCGTGCTGCCTTTGCTGGGCATGAATCAGATTAGCCTATTTTAATTGTCATTGCAATATGCTGGGACAGTATGAAACCTGATTCTCCTGGCTCCTGGTATTCTCTCAACTGCCGTTGGCTCAGATTGAAGATGGCTGAAATCACAAATGGGCATGAAAGGGAGACATGAAGGGCGATGCATTAACGGTGACACCCTTACCAGGGTGATGCCCATGAGGATGGTTGTGGCCGCTGAAGCCCCAATGCCAATGATGTTATGGGGAGGGGGGGAGGAGTGTGGCGGTTAGGCCTGACCCACTTGGAGGTTGGGGACGACCTTTCAAAACGCCGCTCTGGGGCGGCATTCTCCCCTACCCGGTGGGGCGGGGGTCCCGGCGTAGGGGAGTGGCGCCAACCACTCCGGTATCGGGCCTCCCCAAAGGTGCAGAATTCTCCTAGGCCCGCTCCAAAGTGGTTGGTACCACGGCAACTGGCACCAAAACCGGCACCAGTGGCCTTTCAGACCCGGTGCCGGGGCTGGCCGAACGGCCTTCGCCGGTTCGCGCATGCGCCGGTGGTGACGTCAGCGGCACTGGCGCATTTGCGCTGGGGGATTCTCTTCCGCTTCCGCCATGGCGGAGGACGTGTCGGCGGCGGAGGAGAAAGAGTGCCCCCCAGGAACTGGCCTGCCCTCCGATCGGGGGGCCCCGATCGCGGGCCTGGCCACCATGGGGGCACCCCCCCGGGGTCCGATCGCCCCGCACACCCCCCAGGACCCCGGGGGCCCGGTCGCGTCGCCAATCCCGCCGGCACAGAGGTGGTTCAAACCTCGGTGGCGGGAGAGGCCTCCCAGCAGCAGGACTTCGTCCCAGAATTTCGCCCCTGATCTCTGTGCAGCCAGGCTTGTCGGTGTGTTTAAGCTCCACCCATCTCAGGGCGAGTGTAAACAAATGACTCAGTGCGGGAAGATCACGATGGGAATTGTGCTGGAGAAGCCGATGTGATTCGCACTGATTTTCTTGCCTGAACTGACACTTGGGGTGCGATTCAAAGGAAAAATTTCAAAGTTCATTTGTGGCAGGCTTTTAGGGAGCTTCCCTGCAAGCAAGTTTGCCACCCCTATTCAACAACACTTTGTCACTGTTTTGGGCCCTGGGGCGGTTCTCACCAGTTTAGCCTACACTTAAAATTTATTTCAGCACTGGGGAGCTGAACTCTGAGATCAGGTCGCCATTTTGAAAGCGTGTCCCGATCTCGAAGTGAGCTTGTGTGTCCCCCACACTCCCCACCCATGGGCACTGTCACCCCCCTCCCACACACGCACACACACATTCCCCCCCAAGTGAGGATACCCCGCTATGGGATTTCTGAGGAGTCTCCCCTCTTCAGGCCCCCCCACATCCCCTCACAGGCTCCCCCTTTCTAGAACTCCCATGCATCATTCTCCCAACCTCCCAGAAGCCCCTACTTACCTGCCATGCACATTCCCTACCTTTCATACTTCCTCTCCACCCTCATTTAATGGGCATGGCCCCCTCGGCCCCTGAACCTTGACAGTGCCTCCCTGGAACTGGGCACACTTGCACTGCCAGCCGGCACCCAGGCACTGCTCCTGCCAGCTTGGCAGTGGAACCCGGGAACTTTGGCAGTACCAGAGTGACAGTGCCAAGGTGCCAGCTGGGCAATGCCAAGTGCTCGCATTCCAGGCAGAAGGCCAGGGGGCCACACTGCACTCACCCTGACCACCCAGTGGTCTCAGATAGCCCAGGCACCCTGGGTGCCGTTTTACCTGGTCTACATTTGTGTGGAACAGTGTTGAACGGCACCCGGCTGCGGTCCCACTCAGGAAGTCGGTAGACACCCGGTACGTTCGCCAAAGACATTTGGACTTGCGTGTGACTCTGACACCTTGCAGGACGTGGGAGAATCTCATGAGATGTGAGGCGGACTGGAAACCCACGGAAGGCCTCACCCGTCATCCACCAACTGCACCGCGCTTGAGCGAGAGCGCGGTGCGTCTCGTGGATAGCACCCTTCGTCATTTTGGGGAGAATTCTACCCATGTTTTTGAAAGGTAAGCATGCATCTACACTTAGATGTACTATGACTTATCAGACGAACCCTCACCCAAATCTGTTTCACATGGAGATTAATTATATGCACATTCATTTTTTAATTCAAAAACCTCAATTTTAAAGGGTGTGGTCTTTCTGAAAATATATTTTGTTGAATGATTTTTTGATGTTTTGAGAGAGAAACATCAGAAAATTTGTCTGTCAAATGACCGAACATAATTAATCCAATGGTGCATTTTAATGTGATGTAAATCTCCCTCTGCAATGTAGAGAGACTCACAGAAATAAATTCTATTTTATGTTGGAGAAAAGATTGAGAGGAAATATGACCCACTTATTTAAAAATATTGCTTAGCAGAATGGATAATGTGGAATCAAGCACATTATTTAGCTGGGACAAAACTAGAAGGAAAGAACATAAAATTAATGAACCTCAAGCAACATTATTCTTCCAGTAAGCAGTGGATATGTGGAAAAGTGTCCCAGTGAAGCTGTACTGGGAAGTAGACATATGCAACATCAAGTTCTGAGAAGAATATCTCAGATTGTGATTAACCCCACGATCACTGCCTTGTATATGGAAAATGGAACCATATAAAGCAGAAAGAGGTCAGTGTGCCTGTGCCAACTCTTTGAAAGATCTAATTAGTCCAATTCCCCTGCTCTTTCCAATAGAGCTGTGCCATGTGGCAGTATTTTATAAATACTGAATGTTTTATGAATGTTTCACAGAATCATAGAATCTACAATGCAGAAGAAGGCCATTCGGCCCATCGAGTCTGCACCGGCCCTTGGAAAGAGCACCCTATATGAGCCCATACCTCCACCCTATCCCCACACCTCCACCCCGTAGCCCCACCTTACCTTTTTTGGACATTTATGGGCAATTTACCACAACCAATCCGCCTAACCTGCACATCTTTGGACTGTGGGAAGAAACCGGAGCACCCGGAGGAAACCCACGCAGACACAGGGAGGATGTGCAGACTCCACACAGACAGTGATCCAAGCCGGGAATCGAGCCTGGGTACCCGGAGCTGCAAAGCAAATGTGCTAACCACTGTGCTACCGTGCGGCCATTTTGTATCTTAAAAAATCTACAAAAAGATGGCCACCCGAGGATCAGCAGACTTCTCTTGTGAATTGAAACACTTCTTTTGTCTTAAAAGGAACTTCCCAGACTGACGTTGATTGCTTTTCCTGGCACTAATTCAAAAAGGTAATTTCGGATTGAACGGTTTACTCAGATACAACGACATTGGTTGTAGAAAACTCTCAAATTATGAAGGTCATCACACATTTGGAAATTTACTTTGGAGAGGCCACACAGTGAGACAGCAATTTTTGTTTTCTGCTTTTAAAACAGCAAGAAGCGGTTCAGCAGACAGATTCCACTGGAAGCTGTTAACCAGCTGCAAGACATCCAAGCAGCGAAGGAAATAGAAAGCAGTACATTGAAAGTGAGTGATACCTCGGTGGTGCAGTGGTCAGAACTGCTGCCTCACAGCGCCGCGGACCCGAGTTCAATCCCGGTCCCGGGTCACTGTCCGTCTGGAGTTTGCACATTGGGTCTCCCCCACAACCTAAAGATGTGCAAGCTAAGTGGGTTGGCCATACTAAATTGCCACTTAATTGGAAAAAAAAGAATTGGGTACTCTAAATTTATAAGAAAAAAAAAATAAAAAAGAAAGTGAGTGATACCTAATAGAGAGAAGGACTTTCTCCAACCTTGCTTTACAGAACCTTCACTTCAACAAAAGCATGAACTCATCTAAGAAACTACAGGCATGCCATGAAAAAGGCAAACATCTATTGTAATTGTATTGTTTTACTTTCATCCAAATCTAATCTTTGAGTCAGTATTAGCCTCGATGAGTTGAGTGGATGAGACTTTAAAAAGGGCACCCCGATCTCGGGATTCCCAACAGTGCCAGCTTTTTCCTTGCTCTGCCAGTGTGATAGCATCAGCCATACCTCCATTGCTTTTACACCGAGCGCTGGATTATCTGGTGAGAAATGCCGGCTGAGCAGCTAGTGAACTGCACGCTGGTTTTCTCGCCTCAGCCAGCCCAATTCTCAATCTCCCTGTTATGCTCCAACCCTCTTAGCCAGAATCAGGTGGGTGTGATTTTGTGCAAATATTTATGAGCGGGGGACCTCCGGTTGCGGCCATGGAGTGAGCGGTCACATATTTGGTAGCTCCTGCTCAAGGTGGTATTTTTCGGTCCTTTCCCCATCTGAGGGGCAAAGTCTTTGGATGGAAAGAGTTGTAGGAGTGCCAGGAAAAAGTGCAACTCCTCTGGTGTAGCTAGTGGATGGATCCACAAACTAGGAGTGGGTCGAGAAGAAAGGGGCCGTTGGAGCAGGAGAGTTTCCTGGTGCACCACAGGTTAAGTTGGCGAAGGGCAAAGGGCCTGTTCTGCCTGCCCAGTGGTCAACAGAGCAGCTGGTGGAATTTTAGAATGCTAAGGTCGGCCAGCAGAACAAGGAGGCCCAGGAGGACCTGGCTAGGTGGCAAAGCCAGTTAAAGCTCTGAGGGCCTCTAGTCCTGTGACACCCCACCCAGCTCTCCAATCTGCACACCCTCTTTTCCCACCAGTATTCTCCTCAAGGGGATGATCGTGGCCATGCTCGATTGTGAGCCCATCGGGTGTTGGCACTCCTCAGTGCACTCCTGAGGAGTGCAGCCCCACAGCAGAAAAAGCAAGGGTATCGCAGAGCTCACGTAAATTATAATGGACACATACAATGGTGCCACAGTAACCCTCCCTGGCACATCACTCCTCTCAAAATAAATGCCTCACCAGTGACAGTCTCAGCTAACCCACCTCTGAGAATCATGAGCTATCTCCAAGCCTTGTCTGTCCACCACACCCATGATCTCATCACCGTGTCCTGGCTAGGAACCGTGACCAGCTGCCTGACACAACCTATGTGAAGGGCCTGGGCTCCACATAACACTGCATCGCAGGTCCAGCGTAGGTACACATCCCTCGCTCACCCCCATCCTTCCATCTGTAGGACCTGCCCGCACACATTCTCTTAGATTAGAACTGCATGCCTGTACCGTATGTACGTCTGCATCAAAAGAACAGTTGCCATCTTTCTGACAGGAAATCACAAGGTTCACTTAGTGAGGAGGCCCACAGTATACAGCACTGGGAGGAACAGGACAAGGGCCACAGAGCCTATCATGAACACTGGTTGTGGCAGTCACTGGTACTCCAGTTGGCAAGGATGGGTGGTGAGGAAAGAGGATCCCCACATCACAGGCTGATGCCAGTTACTGATGGGGACAGGGATGTAATCTCAATGGGGCCAGGGAAGGGACAGGTTCAGGGTGATGCAGCAACATAATACAGCGGGACTGTGATGGTGTGATTAGCATAGCTGCCTGAATTGGTGCAGAACACCGGCTTACCATTGGCCCTGGTCGGTCATGTGCCTCTCGACCGGTTGGTTGAGACCAGTCATGTGACGGCTCCCCGATTGGTCAAGAGGCTGAGTTAACCCCGCCTCCAGGGCGGGGTATAAATACCCAGTACTCCCGGCAGTCGACCTTATACTGTAATCGACCGCAGGGCTAACGTCTAGCTGATTAAAGCCATACTTTTGTCCAGCAACTCGTCTCGCGTTCAATTGATGGTACATCAATGACCATGTAACCTAGTGGCATTGTGTGGTCAAAGGAATCCTCATCTTGCTAACATTCTCTGTCTCCTCCCCCCCACCCCCTCCACCTGCAGAGACATAGCGATATCTATCTAATTGGTGACTTCTGCTGTCACGGGTGCATGGAGGCCAGAGCGCCAGGGCCAGCCCAGCTAAGACTCTGCATGAGAGGAGCCTGCCCCTAACATCAGGGGCCAGCTGGTGAGGCTGAAATGCCGGTCATCCCTGACTTCCCCAATAGGATGGAGGGGCAGCCGGAGTGAGCTCCAGAGGCCCCATGTCATCTGGTGCTGCCAGTACTGGAGGCCCACCCTCATCTGAACCATGGTGTCGACACTCTCAGCCATGGCACTCTAACCTGGTCATGTTCCTCAGTGAGTGAGCCATGACCCTTAAAGCCTTGGTCAAGTCCCTCTGCACCTGTGACATGTCCCTCTGTGACTGGCTGAGGTCAGTCAGGGCCTGACCAATGCTCTCGATGCCCTCAACCATGACACTTTGTGAATGGGCCAAACTCTGGAGCACTGCAGCAATGTCCATCTGTGCCCACAAAATGTTCACCTGTAACTGATCTCTCCGTCCTGCGTCTTAGCCATGGACAGCACATTTGCCCCAAGTCTTGAACAATCTGAAACATGGCTCTAACTTCTTGCCCCAGGCCTTCCACCGCGGCCATCACTCTTCCAGTGTTGACCTGGGTGTTATGTATATCAGCACCATCTCCTGCATCTGAAGTCAAAGGAACTCCTCAGGCTGTACTTGCAGGCACTGGAATGTTTCTGACACCCCCTCCTATAAATTCTGGCTCTGCTTCTGCATATGCAACAGTGATGGGATCATCTTTTCCAGAAGCTCTACGTCTGTTTGGGCGATGGCTGTTTCCAAGGATTGGGCAGCCCTCTGACTGCCCGCTCCTTCAGTAGTCCCTGCTTGTGGTGCTCCCCAGATGGTGACCCTCGAGCCTATTGCTAACAATACCCACTGAGGTGCTAGTCCCTGTGGTGGTGGATGGTGCAGGTGAAAGCATTGTTGAGGTGTCGATGTCTTCCCCGGAGTCATTCTCCAGGGTGATCTGAGGGTCTAGATGGGGGTGCTGGGGATGGCAGCTGGCCAGACAGCCCAGTCCAGTTTGATTGGGTTCCTGTAAGTCAAAAGACATGGGGCGGGATTCTCCCCTACCCGGCAGAGCGGGGGGTCGCGGTGTAGCGGGAGTGGCGCCAACCACTCCGGCGTCGGGCCTCCCCAAAGGCGCGGAATTCTCTGCACCTTTGGGGGCTAGGCACGCACTGGAGCGGTTGGCACCACACCGACTGGCGCCAAAACCGGCACCAATGGCCTTTGATGCCCGCTGCCCGGCGCCGGGGTTGGCCGAAAGGCCTTCGCCGGTTCGCGCATGCCGCTGATGTCACCACCAGCGCATGCGCGCTGGAGAATTCTCTTCCACCTTCGCCATGGTGTAGGCCATGGCGGCGGCGGAATTGAAAGAGTGCCCTCATGGCACTGGCCCGCCCCTGATCGGTGGGCCCCGATCGCGGGCCTGGCCACCGTGGGGGCACCCCCCGGGGTCCGATCACCCTGCACCCCTCCCCAGGACCCTGGGGGCCCACTCGCGCCGCCGATCCCGCCGTCACCAGAGGTGGTTCAAACCTTGGCGGCGGGAGAGGCCTCCAGTGGTGGGACTTCGGCCCATCGCGGGCCGGAGAATCGCCGCAGGGGGTTCGCCGCTCGACGTGGCAAGATTCCCGCCCCCGCCAATTCCCGGGTGGCGGAGAATTTCTGCCACGGCGGGGGCGGGATTTTCGGCAGCCCCGGGCGATTCTCCGACCCTGCGTGGGGTTGGAGAATTTCGCCCCTGGAGTGAGATCTTGGGAAGGACTGGTCTGTGGGAGAGGGGTAACCCCCTTGAATTAGATTCTCGGCCTTCCCCATGTGTTGCACGGCCCTCTCCTCAGAGGGAGTGAGCATCAAAATATCTGGGATTCTCCCTCCAGTCTTCTGGTGTACAGGCAATTATGGCCCATTTTATCCTTTTGGGCACCAAGAACATAGTGAGACGCAGGGACGTGCGTTTTATGTGGGGTTTGCAGCTGGTGGCCTGTATGTGAAAGGCTCCTGGAAAAGCTGGAAATATATGTGTTGGGGGTTTGTGGAGGGTGGGTTTTAAGGGAAATGCAGACAGATGGGGTGTAGTTGGCCTCGGGGAGATTTGGGGCAGGTGTGCGCAATGAGGGACGGGAGTGTTTACACACCCGAGCTGATCAAAGGAGGTCATTTGCCTTCTGGCGGCATTGCACACTGGTCCTCTTGGTGAGGCTGCCAGCATTCTCTGGCCTCATTCAGTATAGCGGGATTGAGTCTCCGCCCCATCCAGTGAAAGAGGGTGTCCCTCCTCTCCTCAATGGCATCCATCAAACGGTCAATTTGAGCATCCAGGTATCTTAGTGCTGGTCTTTCAGCAGTCATCCTCTTGGCTGGAATGATGGTCTGTGCTGAATGGGGCACTTAAAAGCTTTTCCAACTTGTCAGGCTCTGAACCTGAACATTTGTGTTGCATTGGTAAAGACAGTTTCACAAGAATGCCAAATCTCAAAATGGAACTACAATTAATAAAGCATGAGCAGGGACATGCTGATTGGTTGGAAAGTGGTTCAGCACCCTCTGCTCTTACAGTATAAATTATTGTTCCACTTTGAGATTTCAAATTCTTGTGAATATTTCCTGATGGGTGCAAGGTGACAAGCTTCATCAGTATACCTCTTTTTCAACAATCCTCAAATTCTGTACTACCTAACAAAAATTTACTTCTGCAAGTTACTACTGTATTGAACCTGTTTCCACTCTTAGGCAGTGCATTCCAGATCATATCCCGCTGTGTAAAACACATTCTTCTAAGTACCCCTCTGTTTATTCTGCCAGTTGCCATTATCAACCCTTCTGCCAGTGGCAACATGTTTCTCCATCAAAACCCATTATTTGCACAACTTACCGGGGAGTTGCAAGTGCACGCTTGGAAATGAACCATAGGCGAATGGGGTACGAAAATGCAGAAAATTGGAAAGAGTCAGTACTTTACTTTGTGACTTGTATCTTCTTTTATTTTAGATTGCTTTGAAAAGTGCCGGGTCAAGCTGAATTCAGCAAAATACAGAAGGATCAACTGTAAGAAAAAAGTGCACTCCAGTTGAAAAGACTGCATCTCGTCACTTTCTCAAGTACACAATTATAGTGGTGGAGTTGCAGTGAGGGAAAGGGCCAACTTATGTAAAATCCATTGCTCTATAACAGTACCTGGACACAAATCTAAGCTCTTCATTGTGAAAGACTTGGAAATGGGGTACCATCGGCGCAAGCAGCCATCTTGTAAATTGGGTGATTTATTTCTGCCTGTGAGTAAACTGATACTTGAAGGGAGGTGAAATTCTCTTCAAGTTAAAGGCAGAAAAGACTCCAAGACCTTGACAGCTTTTAAAATAATCCTACAACAGGAAAAAGACATCTGAACTTCTTCTGCTGTGTGCCAACCCCGCTTGTTCTGTGGAGAAAATATCGGAGATCTTGTGGTGCAGTGGTAGCATCCCTACCTCTATGTCCAGAAACTCTGGGTTCAAGTCCTAAGCCTGGACAAGTAGGCCACGGAGGGAGCTTTTATGATGTGGTTCAATAAACTGACAATCAACCTGGGGATCCTTATATTACTCTCCAAAGGTAAAAATTATGCGTGACGATTTGCTGAAAAAAAAAATTGTAGTAAAGAACCCATTATAGAACCCTTCTCATTTTTATTTTACTGAAATAAAATCCTGCATTTTGCCGATTGGGCAAGTGACCAAACATCAGAGGGAAATACGGTCAATGCCACGGATGGGCGGCCAGCAATTAAGCAAATTAAATTGCTGTTACCAGAGTTGCCACCAGCCCACTCCCGAAAACAATCTCAGTAGCACTAATGGTGTCTCTGCTAAGGCAGGCAGAGACCCTGCAGCCTAGCAGGTTGGCAATATTTTTAAAGAAAATGCCAGCGCCACAGACTTGTGGGAAATATCACTGGGGGATATCATTGGGTTACATGGGTTGCTTTATCTGCCTCCATTTCCTATTTGCTCAAAAAGTCCTACTCCCCTCCCAAGTTCTCACCTCCATTTAACTGGCAGCCTCCTCGCAAAGCAGGGGCTCAATCCACTGTTACGAAAATGCTGATGGCCTGGTAAAATGGCCTTTTATAGGGCCTTGCTTATTTAAGTTGGCAGCCCTCCTCATTGGGGCTGGCACCCTGCCTGATCCTGGTGCCAATGTTGGTGAAATTCCCCGATGGCAGGACATGGTCCAGGAGCCCATCCACCAATGCACTCTGTGATTTTACCAGTCCTCCCACGTCCATTCCTGCTTCTTGGGGACCAGAAAAATCCAGAACACAAGACAGCTCTGATGTCTTCAAGCTTTCTGTCTTTGTATAAATATTCTTACATGCCGAATCTAAATAAAGGAACCCATTTAGTGTTTACACAATCCTTTATAATGATTGCTACCTTTATATCAGGATAACAGCACAACAATTACTTAAAATATTAATTTTCCAAGTGCAGCAGAAGACCATAAGATCATAAGATATAGGAGCAGAATTAGACCACTCGGCCCATCGAGTCCGTTCCGCCATTCAATCATGGCTGATATTTTTCTCATCCCCATTCCCCTGCCTTCTCCCCATAATGCTTTGTTCACCAGAATCACATACTGGAATGCCACAAGTTTATAAACTGTTGA
Organism: Scyliorhinus canicula; assembly: GCF_902713615.1. Classification (NCBI taxonomy): domain Eukaryota; kingdom Metazoa; phylum Chordata; class Chondrichthyes; order Carcharhiniformes; family Scyliorhinidae; genus Scyliorhinus; species Scyliorhinus canicula. Next base: position 69,495,530 of record NC_052152.1, read on the forward strand.
AAAGATATGAAACCACTACTGTTGGGCTCAGACATTGGGCTCCAAAGCTGTGATATACAAAAAAATATCATGAAATATAATGAAAGTATTAAGTTCCAGAATCAGCCAAAGCAGAATAGAGGACAATTTTTCATACCTTTTTCTAATCTGATTCAGGCTTAGGACTCCCATTGTCTGAATGGTCAATGTTGTTCCATATTTGCAGTGACAGGCTGAATACCTCTTATGCCTCCACAAGTTGCATCATATGCCCCAATTATATTTGGTAGAGTCAAAGAGACGACTAAGTTTTGGATGGAGGCCCTTCCCCAAATTGCCACTTCTAAAGAGTTCATGGAATTTCAAGGTTGCATTCTCATGTGGAGAAAAACAGAGCAGTAGTAATTTACAGTGTACTTTCAATACACCTTTAGCATGGAATACCGGGTGAAATAGGGATGTGATGCCTGGTGACAGATGTGCATAAATCATTGAATATGATAAATTGGACCCTGGCTTTATAAATAGAGATATGTATTCCAAAAGGAAGGAAGTTATGATGAATATTTAAAAGACATTTGCTTGGCCTCAACTTGAGTACTGTGTCCAGCTCTGGATATCACACAAGAGAAAGGATGTGAAGACTTTCAGAATGCTTTCCAGAGATGAGAGACTTCAGATATGTGGGTAGATTGATGAAACTTGTGTTGTTCTTCTCAGAACAGAGAAGTTTGGGAGGAGTTCTGACAGAGGTGTTCAAACCATGATTGTTCGAGACAAGTAAATAGAGAAAAACTGTGAAGGAAGGGTCAAGAAACATAGGACACTGGTTTAAAGCCAATAGCGAATAAGCCAACAACGACAAGATAAATATATTTTTCATGCTGTGAGTGATTAGTACCTGGAATGTACAAGTGAAAGTGGTGAAAACAGATACACTTGGGGTTTTCAAAAGAGAGTTGGATCATTATCTGAAGAGGCACAACTAGCAGCTGTATACAGAAAGGGTGGGGAAATTCAACTAGCTGAGCTGCTCTTGCGAAGAGCCAGAATGGGGACAATGGGCTGACTAGCCTTTCCCTATATTGTTTCTATGATTTGAGAAGAGGAGCTACTAGAGTGGTGTCTGATACACCTACATTGCTGAAGGTAGAAATTGTGGAGATCCTGGTCACAATCTTCCATTCCTCCATGGAATTAGTAATGGTATCAAAGCACTGGAGGATTGCAAATGCTATACACTTGTTCAAAAAAGGGGAGAAGGTTAAACCTGGCAATTACCAGCCAGTCAGTTTAATGTCATGTTGGGAAAACTTTTAGATACAGTAATCTGGGAAAATATTAACAGACATTAAAGGACAAGAATCAACATTTGAAAGGACAAATTAAATTTGACGAACCAGATTTAGTTTTTTGATAGGTTAACAGAAATGGTGGATGAGTGTTATGCAGTTGGTGTTTGATAAACATGTTTGATAAAAAATAACGCATTGGGTTTGCTTGCAAAATTGAAGCCACTGGGATCAAAGGAGCAGATGTAGCATCAATATTAAATTAGCTATCAGAGTGTAACAGAGAGTTGTAGTGAATGACTGTTTTTTCAGAATGGGATATACAAGGTTCCCAAAGTTGAGTACCAAGAAACACTGCTGGTTTTGATCCACATTAATGACTTTGACTTGGGGATACAAGGCCGTAAAGAGATTGGTGGATTTTGGTGGAGACATGCAAATTAAACTCAATGCAAAATGTATGAAGTGATCATTTGGTAAGGAGAATGAGGAGAAATGATACATACTATAAGGTACAAGTTTAAAGGGTGCAGAAGAACAGGGAAACCTGGCGGTGTTTGTGTAGAAGTCATTGAAGGTGACAGGAGGGGTTAACAAAGCAGCTGCTATCCTTGGCTTTATAAACAGAGGCATAGGGCTGAATTTTCCAGTCAACAAATGTTGGCTGCCTGCTGAGGCCGAAACACAGCTGAGGGATGGAAGCAGTTTCAAATTTCCACATCTTGCAAAATCGGTTCCAGGTTCCCGCTGCCATCATCTCCAGTTCCCTGATCCCAAATTCATCCCAGTGTCAAGATCAGGATCCTGGAAAAAAATTTAACTCAAAGAGTACAAAATTCAGGAAGTTTTGCTAAACCAATATACAGCATGAGTTCAGCCTCACCTGGAGCATCTGATCCAATTCTGGGCATCAAGCTTTAAGAAGAGTGTGAAGCCTTTGGAGAAAGTGCAGAGGAGTTATCGGAATGGTTTCACCGAGGAAGGATTAGTTATGTGGACAGACTGGTGATCCTGGGTTGCTCTCCTTAAAGCAAAGACGGCTAAGAGGTGATTTGATAGTTATTTAAAATGATGAAATATTTTAATCAAATAAATAAAGAGACTGGTTCCCTGTGGTTGAAGGATCAATAACAACAGGGCATACATTTAAAGTAATCAGCCAAAGAAACAGAAGTAACATGAGGAAAGGCTTCATGCACTGGATTTTACAGCCCACAAACCAGGCGTGTTTTTGGCGAAGGGGCATGTAATATATGACATGTGTCTAACTCATTGTGACTCATTCCCAATCCGGATTCCATAAAATGGCAGGCAGGTGGGCGCTGAAATCGGAAACTGAAGGGTGGAAATCCCACTTTCTGCTTGTTCAACCTACCCCCAGCATGTTATCGCTGCAAGGCATGCTTTTTTAAGTAGGTCACTTTGTAATATGCTCCACCTGTCCCCGCCAAGAAATTCATCCCTCTGCAACAAGTGGCTGTGATCTGGAATGCACCATATGGTTGGGCAGTGGAGACAGGTTGCTGTCACCTTCAAAATAGAACTGGATAAATACTTACAAGAGATAAAAGGGCTATCAGGGGATATGGGAAGGAGCAGGGTAGTGAAGCCAAGGTTTGCTTTTTGAAAGAGCCATCGCAAACCCAGTGTACTGAATGGTAACTTTCAATGCTGATTATATGATTATATGATTCGGTCAAAGTGGTTTACACTTTGCATCCTCACTGAAGTTATAGTGAAAATTAACCTTTAACAGGTTTCTGAGCTTCCACCTATGCAATAGCTCACCAACCGTTCAATAATCACAGGCAAGGGCAGTACGGTGGCGCAGCGGGTTAGCACTGCGGCCTCACGGGGCCGAGGTCCCAGGTTGAATCCTGGCTCTGGATCTCTGTCCGTGTGGAGTTTGCACATTCTCCCCGTGTTTGCATGGGTTTCGCCCCCACAACCCAAAAATGTGCAAGCTAGGTGGATTGGCCATGCTAAATTGCCCCTTAATTGGAAAAAATGAATTGGGCACTCTAAATTTATAAAAAAGAAATAATCACAGGCATCTATCTGGCTGCTCTAAAAACATTCACTTCTGATTGAGCAACCAGATTCTTACATAATCTAGAAATATTGCTAAAAATCTCTCCTCAAGCATGAAATGGCAACCGTCCTTAATGTCAGTCACAGATATTGCTGTCTAGCTATATTTGCTGCATATTTTCCAGCTCAATAACCATTCCTCCATATATACTGTTTGTATTCTACCTGACTAAATTCTGGCAGAGGCACCAAGTGTAGTTTTACATTATCATAATTCCCTTGATGACCAAAGAAAGTATTACAAGTTCTTTATCACATGTTGGTGCCAGAGTTATTGGCTTATTCAGTTTTATCCCAATTGCATTGATTGATGGGCAACTCAAACACCTTGATAAAAGTAGTGATATCACCCCCTTTATCAAATTTCAAATCAGATTCAATTTAATGTACAGGCAATGAGTTTAATGTCCCTTTCAAGAATGTGTCTTAGATGGTTACAGGGTTAATCAACACCGTGCTAAACTGGTATAGACTGAGCATATACACTTCAGTGCCATACCTGTCGAATGACTGAGATTGGATTCCCTACAACGTACTCTGGTATGTAAGGAATGCGAAATCAAGAGAAATATCCAGGTTAAGCTGAGTGGCATGTGCTACTTTCACAAAGCACTAGACATAGATCAAAAAAGATTACAAATGCTAAGGTATGCCATCAATATTGTAATTTTGAATGGTCAAATTAGTATTTGGGTATCAATTACCAATTATCAAGCAGAGGTAGGAACCTTTGCACAACCTTTTTCAACTCTTACTTGGGAATGCCTCAACAGTGGTACTTCAATTAGCCATTGTAAAGGAGGGATTCCGAAAAAGAATCAAAGATCTTGTGCCTTGTACATATGGTCGAGTAACAAAGACGAGCACAAACTAAAGAATGACTATTTATTTGCCAAGATATGGAGATTAAATAAAATTAAGATACCGTGATAACTAGAAATTGTAAAACAAGGTGATTTGTCAACCAAGAAGGTATCCACTTAAAGTTCTGGTGAATAATTATGATGGAGCTAAAAGATTTAACAAAGATTTCAGTACTGCATCTCACTGCTTATGCACAGCGGGTTGTTCAAATTTTTCCTATTCTGAAAACATCAGCTTTAAATGCAATTGCAAGATCCAATATAAATTCAGTCTCATTACCAAACATGTGGCAATTAAACAGGCGACGGTTTTGCATTGCCATTCACTGGATACAGTATGCTGCTAGGCTTTCCAGTCCCTGACTGCTTTCCCCAACCTCTCATGACATGTAACTGAAGATTAATTTTGTCCATCCTAATGCTTAACGTATCCACTGATAACACTCATGACAGACAGCTTCTTAAATGAAATGGCCTCATGTGCTGGGATTTCAGCTGGCAACCAAGCACCAAGTGCTGATGTGGAATGATATCGACAGATGAGGATATGAAATGCTTCATTAAAAAGTGTTGCTTGGTGACAAAGCAGAAAAAAATTATTGGTGGCTGGAGATGAATGACACACTGTACAGTAAAAAAGGATGCCGCTTTTATTTTTTGGTTTGGACTGACCATTAGATTCTATTATTTACAGTGGCAGCTGTGATGCACTGCCTTAATTTATTGGCTATGCTCCCTGGTTAGTGCAGCTGTCATCAGATCAGGGGGCTATTTCAAATTTATTACATTTACTTAGTCCCTTTCAAATGGCATCTTTTATGACAGACCATAATTCAGAAAATATTGCAGAGTAAAAGATCCCGATTGTACTGCCAGGCAGGGTGCATTAATAATTGTTAACCTTCCACCTCCAAAGTGGGTGGACTGTGGAGGTTATTGGTAACAAATTGATTGATTGTCTTGTCATTGTGCATATTTTTTTTTCAGATTTGTTATGTAGCCTGGGTGAAATAGACTGAGAGAATTGATTGTGTGGTTTAGGATGCACTGCATCAGTGCTTTTATTGTGGAAGGCCTTCAGTTTTACTCATATTATGGAGATGTCTCCGCTTGACATCTATACCATGCATGTTGAGGAAATTAAGTCTCCACTTAGTGCCCACACACCATGAAGCTTTACCCATATTGTCAGTTATTATTATCTCATAAAAAGTGATAAAACATAAAATATATCAGAAGTACATTGCTGACAGGTTTAGATGTTGATTCTCTAAGTATCAGCATATCTCTGTATCAGAGTAGCAGCATCCTCTTTGTAAGGGCTAATATGGAATTGGTTTTGTCTTGGATTTTCTGTGTTAAACAAGCATTGGTCAGATACTCTTCATGGTGTTTTGATCCTAATTCAATGCTCCTACAGCATCCTTCTGTCAGTGAGAAGCATTCCATTTACATCACTTTAAAGGGATATTATCTTTACAATAAAAAATACTGTTTACTAAACTAAACTATATTCTTTGTTGGCGGGTTGGAGCAGAAAAGAGAACCGTCAAAGGAATCAACGGGTGAAATTCTTAAAAATTATATCACACTCCACCAGCATCAAGGTGAAAATCTGGTTTTAATTTTGAGCAGGGGCAGGCAGGGCCGATAGGGTGAGCAGGATGAACATGATGGGTAGAGTGAACATGACAGGTCGGATGAGCAGCATGAACAGGGTAAGCAGGGTGAACATGCTGGACAGGGTGAGCAGAGCAGGCAGGGTGAACACAGTGAGCAGGGGCAGGCAGAGTACCCCCATGTCAGAATGAGACCTGGCACTTTAGATCTCAGCCTCGTTTAAATATGATTGACTGGCTGCCCGTCCATTTCCTCTTCACAAATTTAAATTGAAAATATAATTTATGCACGGTTGTTTTCCTTGAGGCCAGATTCGTGTGAATGATATGGAAACAATTTATCTCATTACTGTGTATTGCAGAATTTCAGAGGCTCCCTGGGGAAGATTTAGCCAAGAAGTGGGTGATAGCTCTCCAGCACCTGAAGGAGGAAACCCAGTCACATTACAACAAGGCTGAACAGAGATGAGTGACAAGAATAGCGAGAGTGAATACAGCTTTTCATTTCTTTCAACAGTACCTGACAACAGTCTTTTGCCCCACCACTCACCTCTAACACATACGTCAACATACTATTGTGCCATAATACCCCTACTTGTCATTCCAAAAATACTCACTGATTTATTTAATCTCTTCATAGTAGACATTAAAAATGTTTCATTCCCACATCCTCGCACTTACACAATTAACAACTTGTCTCACCATTGTTTCCTCACCTCACATGCCACACACTTGGCTTTACATTCATCCGCTCTCCATCAACATTCTATCTTGCTCCTTCTCCAGATCTCTGCAAATACACTTACACATGCAATTTCTGTACTTTTCAATAGCTACTCACTTCCTCCATTTCTCATTCTGTGGGTCAAGGCAGTTTATAATACAAGAGAGATTAAGAGCAGGGGAGGAGCACCAAACCAATTGAGGATGAAAAACTGCAGATCAGTGACCAGCACAAGCAGCGAGCATCAGGGAAGATGAGTTACTTGCTACAGAATTCACAGCATCTGACCTGCTTTTGTAGCCACCGTATTGACAAAGCTGTTTGACTTAAATTCCTCCATACAATTATGGCAATGCAATTTAATGTCATGGGGAGATGGTCATTGCCTGGCACTTGTGTGGCATTAATGTTACTTGCCACTTATCAACCCTGACTTGAATGTTGTCCAGGTCATAAAGTCCTAGGATTTCATAGAATTTACAGTGCAGAAGGAGGCCATTCAGCCCATAGAGTCTGCACCAGCTCTTGGAAAGAACACCCTACCCAAGGTCAACACTTCCACCCTATCCCCATAACCCAGTAACCCCACACAACACTAAGGGCAATTTTGGACACTTAAGGGTAATTTATCATGGCCAATCCACCTAACCTGCACATCTTTGAACTGTGGGAAGAAACCGGAGCACCTGGAGGAAACCCACGCACACACGGGGTGAACATGTAGACTCCATATAGACAGTGACACAAACCGGGAATCGAACGTGGGACCCTGGAGCTGTGAAGCAACTGTGCTAACAACTATGCTAGTGTGATGCCCCCTTGCTGCTTCAATATCTGAGGAGTAACCAGTGCCATTCAACATGGTACAATCATCCAGGAACAGTCCCAGTTTTGACCTTACGATGAAGGGAAGATAATTGATGAAGCAGCCGAAGACATTTGGGCCTCAACACTACCCTGAGGAACTCCTGCAGCAATGTCTTAGGTTTGAGATGATTGGCCTCCGCTGACCATAATCACCCTACATGCTAGGTATGACTCCAACCAGTGGACAGTTTTCTCCCTAATTCCAATTGACTTCAATTTTGCATGGGATCCTTGATGCCATACTCAAATGTTGACTTGATGTCAAGGCAGTCACTCTGACTTCATCTGTAAATTTATAAACTTGCAATATTGATTCCCAGAAGGGAAAAATTGTGAGGACCAATATACATATTTCTCCATTGGACTGGTGTTTCACTTTAAAGCATTGTTGCGCTCCCTGGGTAAGTGAGCGGTCAATTCCAGCCCCAAATGTCCCAGAGTCACAACACAAGTGAATTAACTAATAATTCTTATAAAAATTCCCGAGATCTTTGCCCCTTGGCGGTTCCATAATTACAATCACCAGGTTTGTAAGTATAAACACAATTACTGGGAGCAATTCTTCCATCGGGAGACTAAGTCCCGACGCCAGACTTGAAAACCGGAGTGTTTCACTCCGGCATCGAAGGCCGCTCCCAGCCCCCTATTCTCCCACCCCCGGGGGTCTAGGAGCGGCGCCGGGACTTGGCGGCGCGTAAAAGCGGCGCCACGTAAATTACGCAGCCGGCGCCGCGTAAATGACGACACCCGCGCATGCGCAGTTTGGCCAGCGCCAACCCGCGCATGCGCGGTTGCCGTCCTCCCCGCGGCCGCCCCGCAAGTAATGTCGGATGGATCTTGCGGGCCGGCGGAGGAAAGGAGGTCCTCCTTCAGAGAGGCCGGCCCGCTGATCGGTGGGCACCGATCGCGGGCCAGACCCCTTTTGAGGCCCACCCGGTGCAAGAACCCCCCTCCCCCTCTCACAGGCCGCCCCCCCCCCAGCGTTCCCACGCTGTTCCCGTCGGCAGCGACCAGGTGTGGACAGCGCCGGTGGGAATCTGTCATGTTGGGCAGGCCGCTCGGCCCATCCGGGCCGGAGAATCGGCTCTCGCCCGTTACGAAGCGGCCAGCCGTGTATCTCGCCGGGTTGGGGGGGGTGGGAGAATCGCATGCGGCTGCCAGGTTGGCGTGGCAGGACTCGCTCGGTGCCCCACCGATTCTCCCACCCGGCATGGGAGGGGAGAATTTCGCCCACTGTTTATTTATAACAAGAATGATGCTGAAGTACGCAGTGAATGCAACGGAATAGCAACAAACTAACCAACTACCCCCTTTAACTGTCCCACATTCTACCCACACAGAAGACAAACACATAGCGAGGGTAAAATAATAAGGATGACGTTCAAAAGATAAGTGTCTTTGCTTCCAATTGTTGTTCTTTAGCATACTTTCCTCACAGCACACTCACTGATTGAAGCCTTTGGTTTTCAGCTGGTAATGCAGTCATTCATTCATTTATTCAGGGTCCCAGCAGTTAGAAAATGTAGCATTCACTCGCAGCAAACTTTCTGGAGAGATGCTTTATTCCTTATCAAACTGGGCCTTCAGATCGAGGTTCACATCCAGGTCTGTATTTTTCAGTGTAGATACTTTATTTCAGAGCAAATCTGGCCTTTATGGTTTGACTTCAAAACTCTGCAGACTCAAGATAATGACACCCAGTCTTACTGGATAGGGAGTTAGCCCTCACAGTGGACTTATGGAGTGGATTGGTGAGATGTTTAGATAGAGTTAGTTAGATTTCTCTATCCAGGCTGCAGAATTAAAAGTGAACCCAAACTAGAACTTTGTGACTCTAAAGCATTCCAGTGGGATCAGATCCCATCACCACCTGTTACTGGGCAGAGCAGAGACCTTTGGGTCAATTCACCAACCAAATCAATCAAATTGAGTCACACCTGATGTCAGTACATCTGCAGTCACAGCCTAAAACAGCACAGCCTTCTGGATCCTTCTGATTTAATGAAAGGTACAGGCTGCTTTAAAGTCACAGGTCCATTATACAACCATGGATCAAAAATGCACCGGCAAAAATAAAAGAAAGGTGAAATATGGGGATAAACAGGAACAGACAGGAAGGACCCTAACAGTAGAATGTGCGGCACAGTGGTTAGAACTGCTGCCTCACAGCTCCAGGGTCCCAGGTTCAATTTCAGCCTCGGGTGACTGTCTGTGTGGAGTTTGCACTTTCTCTCTGTGTCTGCATGGGTTTACTCCGGGTGTTCTGGTTTCCTCCCACTGTCCAAAGATGTGCAGGTTAGGTGAATTGGCCATGATAAATTGCCCCTTAGTGTCCAGGAGGTTGGATGGGATTATTGGGATACAGGGATAGGGTGGAGATGTTGGCTTAAGTAGGGTGCTCTTTCTAAGGGATGGTGCAGACTCAATGTGCCAAATGGTCTCCTTCTGCAATGTAAATTCTACAGTTCTGCTGAGTGTCCCTTTAACTGCTGCTTCAGTGACGCTGTAAGAACAATCTCATTAGTCTTCTCCTGGTGTCCTGACTGCTGGGTGAGACTTCTGTAATTTTACATTGAAATGGCATTGAAATTCTAATTTTGTCATAGGACCCAAATTTACCTGTATTAATGAAGCCAAACCTGTCTCTTGGCAGATGGCATCACCAACTAAATATATGTGGTTAAAATAGCAATTCATAAGGGCGGGACAGTGGCGCAGTGTTAGCATTGCTGCCTCACGGCACCGAGGACTCGGATTCGATCCTGCCCCCGGGTCACTGTCTATGTGGAGTATGCACATTCTCCCCGCGTCTACGTGGGGCTCACTCCCACAACCCAAAGATTGGCCATGATAAATTTCCCCTTAATTGAGAAAAAAATAATTGAGTACTCCAAAATTTTAAAATACTTTTTAAAAAGTGGCAATTGGTGGAAAAGCAGAAAGACTCAGTGATAAGAATGCCAAAGAGAATTTCCACAAATGTTCCCCCTTTTCATTCTTAACGGACAGAGTTAAAAACACTGTTGATGTTCTTTACTACAATTGGTAATAAAATGCCCAATACTGATGGAGTGCTTGGTTTTTATAAAGACAATGGCACTTTAAAAACTATGAGGAGAGTACTGATGACAAAGACAACTACAGAACCTCCAATACACAAGATAAAGTAAAGTATATTTGCCATTATGGTGCTCACCTGGGAGTTAAAATGTTGGTTTCACCCTTTCTGAAAAATACATGGACATGCAACAAAGGTTGAATCCTTCCTAAAATTAAAAATATTAGTCCCCAAGTTAGAAGCAGCAAGATGCCTATATGGACAGAGGAAAAATAAACTAAGATCTTCATGGACTTATTCAATCAATACCAGAATGTAAAAGTATAAACAAGCAATGTGGAAGACCAAGTTAAAATGTCTTCAAATCAGTCAAATTATATAGCCCAAAATATATTGTAATTTATAAATAGCCAAAGAAAAATATTTTTTTAATGAAAAAAACTTGAGCATTAACAAATTTACTAAGCTATTTGCAGGTTTGTAATTCTCAAGAGTATATCAAATCAGCAAGACAATGAACAAGTGAATTTACCAGTCTTACAATTTAAATAAAGGCATTGTTTGTAATTCAGTAAGTAGACTCAGGATTGTGTCTTACAACTCCAAGTGAATAAATCAAACAGTTACTGCTCAAAAGTCTCCCATGTGTCATGAACACAAAGCAGGTCACAATGGGTCAATAGTTCTACACAAGCCAAATGCACTCAGTCACGTAGAAAGGCCCCAATACAACTCCTTTCTACTGTGGCTGCTCTGAAGGTCAAAGTCTGTAGCCTTTAAAGGGAATATTTGGCATATATTCTGTGCCAATGTTAACCAAGAAAGACACTGAATTCCGAAGAGGGAGAAAGAATAAAGGAAATGCACTGAAATATCAACATAAAAGTAAGACAATAAGAGTCAGAAGGTAAAGTAAAATACATAAAGAAAAATGTCAAGATCCAAAAAGAGACGTACGAATGGAGAGATGATGAGGAAAGAATATGAAACTATTTTTTCAAATATTATATACATTCAGCAACATTGTTAGTTTAGTATTACAATACTGTAAAATGTATTATAGTTAGGCAATCGTTTTTATGCAATGTAAGGAATTGCTAACAATTTACCTTTCATTAGTTAAACGTTTCCTCGTGGTTTAAATTTGAGTGTATTGTCCATAGGCAAATTTATAATAATAATCTTTTTTATTGTCACAAGTATGAAGTTACCGTGAAAAGCCTCTAGTCGCCACATTCCGGCACCTATTCGGGTAGACAGAGGAAGAATTTAGAATTCTCAGTTACTCAGTCACAGAAATACGGGCGGCACGGTAGTACAATGGTTAACACCGTTGCTTCACAGCGCCAGGGTCCCAGGTTCCACTCCAGGCTTGGGTCACTGTCTGTGTGGAGTCTGCACGTTCTCCCCGTGTCTGTGTGGGTTTCCTCCGGGTGCTCCGGTTTCCTCCCACAAGTCCCGAAAGATGTGCTGTTAGGAAATTTGGACATTCTGAATTCTCCCTCAGTGCACCTGAACAGATGCCGGAGTGTGGTGATGAGAGGCTTTTCACAGTAACTTCATTACAGTGTTAATGTAAGCCTACTTGTGACAATAAAGATTAATATTAGTATTAATATTATTATTACAGTATTTAATACGGTTGCACGATAAACTCATACGCTCTGGTCTCTTGCAGAGCTGAGGTGATCAGGCTTGGTTTCTGTAGGTGTTTTACTTGCAACTGTCCATGAACTCTCTCCCTAAAGGTTCTTGGTGTTCTAGGGAAATCCTACTTATCTCTTTCAATGAGTCCAGAACCTTCTCCTTTGATATTAATTCATGTCAGCTAATGCTCAGCTGTGTGTGAAGGAAAATAAATTCCCCTGTACGACTGTCCAGGCTATAATATGATGATTATTTCTATGATACAAAAGAACAGGAGACATGCTGGCTGCTTCTCAACTATACATCCTGCTGCCCCCCACCCCCTCCTCCCTTGTCCCATCCAACATTGTTGCAGCCAAAAGTTGATAGTCACACCTATTCCAGCTTGTCAAGATCTCAGGATGTGGATGACTTGACTGGTGTGGACAACTTGACTTTGACCCGAGAATGATATGATTAGGAAGAATAACAAAGCAGATTTGAATAATCATGCAAATGTATTTCCTACTGTCATATCGCTGTGTGCCATTTATGTAATAAATAAAAGCAATCATTAACCAATCAACCCCTCTTAATGCGTCTGAGAACTCTATCCCGGCATTGTTGTGTTAAGCATACTGAGATGACACGGGCTGCAACTGGATGCAGCTATAACTGAAATATACTCCAGACCTTGAAGTTAGTTCAATTTGATTCATTGAACCTGTCACATAGTTAGCTCAGTTCGCTGTGATTTCGACTCTCTGCTAACCTAAGTGTGATTACTCTATCTGACTGAACAAGACTAGCTCTTAGCCACGTGCTGTAGGTGTTATGTGATATATACACCTGATTCACTCTGTACATGTCCCCAGTGGAAAGAGGCAGATTGTGAGTGTCTTGTGCCTTTTATAGTGGGAAACCACCCCCAAGTGATCTGCCTGCTGATTGGTTAAGTCCTGTTCTCTGTGTCCATTAGCTGCCTGTCTCTATCTCATTATGTGCATGTCTGCATATCATGCCAGACATCAACTATTCACCAATGTCAGTATTTGCAAAAAGGTTTAATGCAATCTTGTCAGCCAGCAGATCAACGTTCGCCAATATAATCTTGCTGGAGGTTTGGATGTTGCATAACAGGTACATTGTATCAACTGCATCTTGCAATACTGATTGAATTAAAAGGAATTGGAGAGTTTGGGATTCAATCCTGTGCAAATTCCCATTCAGCTCCAACCCGTCTTGTTGTTCACTTCCACTGATTGCACATTTCCCAATGCATTGATCTGAAACTTCTTACATCTGTGACCTTTAGCAACCTCATATTTCGGATCTTACTTGCCGTTTAATAGAACTGCCGGCCTCAGAATAACTGGCATCTCGAGGCGGATGGGACTACCACTCCCAGGGTCCTTGATCCTGGGGGAGGGTTCACTGCTAGCCTGTCAAGTCCATGAATGAAACAATGCAAGGTGAGTCTCCCTGGAATGAGGCCCCCCCCCATGCACTCCACAAGAGAAAATTAATTGCGATAAATCCAATTATACAATGATGTCCATAACACCAAATCATTCTGCTCACAAAAAAACCCAAATATAACCACCCAATGAAGTAAATGTCGGTTACACAGTGAATTGCACAATAATAGTTAATATGTCGCGTTTTTTTTCAAATTGACTTCAGAGTGTTTTTCTGTGGAATCACAGGAAGCAGGTACAACCCTACAATTTCCTGAGAAATGGATCTACAATTTTACTTGTCCTTTCAAGTATTTCCGACAGAAAGATTTGCAAATAAGCCTTGCAAAGCTCCATTATGTGCCTATTGTGAATTGGTGAGAGTCACTAAGGATTGATCTGTGATACAGCGAACATAAAGAGAAGTTCAGAAATTAAATAAGGCAACATCGCTAAGCGGGTGGTGCTTACTATTTTGTTAATAGTACATTTGAACATTCTTGTCCTGAAACAAATTTTGAAAAAAACAAATCATTCTGCAAATTTGGCAATGTAGCTTTACTGCCACTTTCAGAATACATCTTCAGTTGTGCAGTGATGTAAAATTGCCATGAACCCAAACACACTTAAAGAAGAATCTTGGACCTCGAATGAATGGAATTCAGACCAAGAGTAACACCAGCCACTTACCATAGATGCTCAGATTTCCAATGGAGCTCTTGAGCAAAATTGCCAAGCTAATTTTTGTTTTTATGTCATGACAAAGACTTACTGTCATAAACAGCAAGAATATAAGCAGAGATCAGAGTAGGTTTGAGCAGCAATAGGATTCAGATCTGCTGTCTGCAAATCATATTTTACAAATAACCATCACCAGGCTGCCACACCCACCATGAGAACCCAAAGTGAAATGAAGTACAAATACCTTTGTCACATTAACATAAAAGATAATGAAGATGATATGAATGCATTTTTGAATGAATATGAAATATAGCCAGTAGCTTATGTAAATTTTAAATTCATTTTTTTTGCCCGCTCATTAATTGCAATCCCCAAGCAAGTGGTTAAAGACTAGACTTTAAATATTTTTTTACAACTAATGGTTTTTCTTTTAGGATCATCAAGCACCCGTGGGTGTCATAGTGTTATCTTTAATCAAGCTCAGTCAAGCTTGGTAAATCAGAGGACAACCTATCCCAATAACTTTTAAAAAAGTAAATTTAGAGTACCCAATTCATTTTTTACAATTAAGGGATAATTTAGCGTTGCCAATCCACCTAGGCTGCACATCGTTTTGAGTTGTGGGGGTGAAACCCACGCAAACACGGGGAGAATATGCAAACTCCACACGGGCAGTGACCCAGAGCCGGGATCGAACCTGGGACCTCGGCGCCGTGAGGCAGCAGGGCTAACCCACTGTGTCACAGTGCTGCCCTAACCTATCCCAATAACTGATCGCAGGGTAACCATTGTATGTTACTGACAATGCTCCTTCAGTGTAAAAGTGTCTGTTTTGTGGCAAATTGAAAAAATAGCTGTGTGGAACATCATGAAGTTACAACAATTTCAGCAGGTGACACCACTGGACGGTTTGTACCATGAAAGAAAGTATGCAGACAAATTCAAAGGGCCTTTCTTTTTTCAGATAAAATCTAGCCATTGTTTTTTTGTTGATTACTGGCTTTGATATCACCTGATATTCCCGTATCAGCCTCCCCGGACAGGCTACGGAATGTGGCGACTAGGGGCTTTTCACAGTAACTTCATTGAAGCCTACTCGTGACAATAAGCGATTTTCATTTTCATTTAATTTCACCTGATCTGAACATTACTTTACCTTAGTGATGTTACATGGCAACTTTCCCAACATTAACTGGGATAGTCATTGTGTTAAGGGCGTAGATGGAGCAGACTTCATAAAATATATACAAGAGAACTTTATGCACAATATGGAGAGTCCAACAAGGGCTGGTGCAGTGCTGAACCTAATTCTGGGAATGAAGCTGGACAGGTCATTGATGTGATGGTGGGGGAACATTTTAGTGATAGTGACCACAACATGGTGCAATTTAAGTTTGTTGTGGACAAGGAAAGAGACAAATTGCAGAAAAAGGTCTTGGATTGGGGAGAGCAGACTTTAGTAAAATAAGGCAGCATCTGGCCAAGGTAGATTGGAATAAATTACTGGTGGGGAAATCTACAGAAGAGCAGTGGGGGTGTTCAAAGAGGAAATGGGGAGGTACAGGTCCAACATGTTCCCTCCAGAATTACAGTGCAGAAGGAGGCCATTCGACCCATCGAGTCTGCACCGGCTCTTGGAAAGAGCACCCTACCCAAGACCACACCTTCACCCTATCCTCATAACCCAGTATCCAACCCAACACTAAGGGCAAATTTGGACACAAAGGGCAATTTAGCATGGCCAATCCACCTATCCTGCACATCTTTGGACTGTGGGAGGAAACAGGAGCACCTGGAGGAAACCCACGCACACACAGAGAGAACCTGCAGACTCCGCACAGACAGTGACCCAAGCCGGGAATCGAACTGGGACCCTGGAGCTTTGAAGCAATTGTGCTAACCACTATGCCCTATGGTAATAGGAGGAAGTAACAAGCCCAGGGAACCATCGGTGACCAGAGATATTCAGGATACAATGAGAAGGAAGAGAAAGGCTTTTAATAAGTACAAAGGGGAGAAAATCAACAGAGGCATTAGTGGAATACAGAAAATACAGGGTGGAGCTTAAGAAAGCAATGTAAGGGCAGCACGGTAGGACAGTGGCTTCACAGCGCCAGGGCCGAGCTTCAATTCCCTGCGGGGTCACCGTCTGTACGGAGTCTGCACATTCTCCCCGTATCTGCGTGGGTTTCCTCCAAGTGCTCCGGTTTCCTTCCACAGTGCAAAGATGCGCAGCTTACGTGGATTAGCCATGCTAAATTGCCCTTAGTGTCCAAAAAGGTTAGGAGGGGTAGTTGGTTTATGGGGATAGGGTGGAAGTGAGGGCTTAAGTGGGTCGATGCAGACTCAATAGGCCGCATGACCTCCTTCTGCACTGTATGTTCTACGTTCAATTAGGAAAGCAAAGACGGGATATGAGAAATCTCTAGCTGGTAAAAGTAGGGGAAATCCCAAGATATTCCAGAAGTATATCAAGGGAAGAGAATAACTCGGGAAAAAGTAGGGCCCCATTGGGGACCAAGGGGGAAATCTGTGGGTAGGAGCCAAAGGATCTTGGCAGGGTGTTAAATGAATATTTCACATCTGTCTTCACTCAAGAGAACGAGGAGGCAGATATGGAACTTGGGGAGAGAGACTGTGAGGCTATTGAGCAAGTTGTCATAGGGAGGAACAAGGGGCGTGATTCTCCACTATCCGGTGGGGCGGGCCGCACCGGTTCCGAGGAGTGGCGTGAACCATTCCGGCGTTGGGCTGCCACACCTTCAGTGGCTAGGCTGGGGCCGGTGGGGTTGGCGTTGCGCCAACCGACGCCGAAGGGCCTCCGTCAGCCGGCGTGAGTTGGCGCATGCGCGGGAGCACCAGCGTGTGCTGGCGTCATCCAAGTGCATGCGCAGGGGTGTTCTTCTCAGTGCCGGCCATGGCATACCGTTACACCGGCCGGCGTGGAGGGAAAGAGTGCCCCCATGGCACAGGCCCGCCTGCGGATCGGTGGGCCCCGAATGCGGGCCAGGCCACTGCGGGGGCCACCCCCCGGGGGCTAGATCCCCCCCGCGTCCCCACAAGGACTACGCAGGCCGCCCATAGAGCCAGGTTCCGCCGATACAGACCTGGCGGGACTGGCTGAAAACAGGCAGCCACTCGGCCCATCGCGGGGCGGAAAATCACGGGGGGGGGGGGCCGCTGCCAATGGCCCCTGACCAGCGCGGCGAGATTTCCACCCCCGCCAATCAACCAGCGCCGGAGAATCCGGCAGCCGGCGGCGGGGCGTGATTCACGCAGCCCCCCCCCCCTGGCAATTCTCCGGCCCGGCGGGGGTCGGAGAATCTCGCCCAAGGTATTGGAGGTGATGGCAAGCTTAAAAGTGGACAAATCTCCAGATCTGAGCGAATTGTGTCCCAGGTTGCTGTGGAAAGTGAGGGAGGAGATTGCAGGGGACCTAATCCAAATTTTTAATTTTTCTCTGGCCACAGGGGAGGTGCCAGAGGACTGGAGAACTGTGAATGTGGTCCAACTACTTCAGAAAGGCGGTAGGGATATGCCAGGAAACTACAGGCCAGTGAATCTCACTTCAGTGGTGGGGAAACTAATGGAGAAAATTCTGAAGGAGAGAATCTATCTCTACTTGGAGAGGTAAGATTTGATCAGGAATTGTTAGCATGGCTTTGTCAGAGCGAATTCATCCGAACAAATTTGATTGAATTTTTTGAGCACGTGATAAGTTGATGTAGTTTACATGGGTTTCAGCAAAGCATTTGACAAGGTCCCACATGGGAGACTTATAAAGAAGGCAAATGCACATGGGGTACAGGGGAACTTGATAAGATGGATTCAAAGCTGGCTGAGCTGTAGGAAACAGAGTGTGATGACAGACGGTTGCTTTAATGACTGGAAGCCAGTGCCCAGTGGCATACCACAGGAACCCTTGCTGGGTCCCCTATTATTCATCATTTATATCAATGACTTAGATGACTATGTGGGGGTTAGGATCAGTAAGATTGTGGATGACACAAAGATAGGCCCGTTGGTTCACAGTGAGGCTGAGAATCTTGGGTTACAGGAAGATGGTCAAATGGGCAGAAAAGTGGCAGATGGGATTTAATCCTGAAAAGTGTGAAGTGTTACACTTTGGAAGGAGCAATTTGACAAGGAAATATTCAATGAATGGCACCACACTGGAAAGTCCTGAGGAACAAAGAGACCTTGGTATGTTTGTAAATAGATCCCTGAAGGCAGAAGAGCAGGTTAATAGGTTTGTGAAAAAGGCATATGGTTCACTTGCCTTTATGAATCCTGGCATAGATTACAAAAGCAAGGAAGTTATGTTGGAGTTATATAGAACATTGGTGAGGGTACAACTGAGAAGGATGTGGTTACACTGGAGAGGGTGCAGAGACGTTTTACCAGAATGTTGCCTGGAATGGAACACTTAAGTTGTGAAGAGAGATTGGATAGGCTTGGGTTGTTTTCGCTGGAGCAGAGAAGACTGAGGGGCGACCTGATCGAGGTGTACAGGATTGAGGGGCATGGACAGGGTGAATAGGGAACAGCTGTTCCCCTAAGTTGAAGGGTTGGTTACGAGGGGACATAATTTTAAGGTGAGGGCAGAAGGTTCAGGGGGAATTTGAGAAGAAGCTGTTTCACCCAGAGGGTGGTGATGCTCTGGAACGCACTGCCTTGGAGGGTGGTAGAGGCGGGTGGATTACTTTCAGATCCGAATTAAGTCGCAGTGTACAAAGTGTATTCATTTAAAGGTTCTGAAAATGTTACCCAATGAAGATGTTGAAATAGATCCTGCAGAAGCAAAAGAAATGACAGGTGCATTGACACCCTTTCAGTTGTTCTGCTACATTTGTCTCTTCCCTAAGATCTGTTCCTGGACATAACAAAGGCGTTTTGCTTTTGCTGCCATCATTTCTGCCAAAGCTGTATGCATTTGTTGTACAATGGTGTGCTCAACCCCCACATCAGGGAACAACTCTTCCTATGCAACTGAAGTTTATCACATCACGAAGCTTTCCTAACCACCTTAGGGTGCATCTGCAAAATCAGGTCATTTCCAATAGATTCATCTATCAAAGAAGTGACATGCACTGTATTTCAAACAGCCAACACTTTCATTATTTTACCTGTGGAAAAGAAGCACAGCACAGCCTCCTCAACAAGTAACTGTCACCATTGCCTTGGATACCTCACCAGTTACTTGCTGATTCCCAACCAGCACCTGCATCTCCAGGAAAGGCATGCTGTGCAATTTTAATACATATGAGCATGCACAAAAGGGCAATGATTATGCAAAATATTTGAAATCAGAACTCCAAGAGAAAGCAGGAATGTTCAGTTTATTTTTGTGCTATGGCTGATGGGCCCACAAGAAAATGTGAGCAAAATTGGGAAGTATGTTTTGATGTCAATGAAATTCTTACTTACTTGTGGCCTAGTATAGAATCATAGAACCCCTACAGTGCAGAAGATGTCCATTCTGCCCATCGAGACTGCAATGACCGTCCGAAAGGGCACCTTACCAAGGCACAATCCCCTGCCCAATTACCCCAGCTAACATTTTGAACAATAAGGGGCAATTTAGCATGGCCAATCCACTTAACTTGCACATCTTTGGTCCGTGGGAGGAAACCGGAACATTCCGACAAAACCCATGCAGACATGGGGAGAATGTGCAAACTCCACGCAGTCACCCGAGGTCAGAATTGAAAACGTGCCCATGGCGCTGTGATGCACTAGTGCTAACCACTGTGCCACCCATGCAGCCCTGCAGTATTTGGCAGTTAGGTCAGAACTTTGATTCCATTGACAATGTCCCTATAAGCAACTGACATAGGGAGGTGGTGGTGCAGTGATATTGTCCACAGGGCAATGCTCTGGGTTTCCAGGTTCCAAACCCATCATGGCGGATGCAGAAATTTGAATTCAATAAAAATCTAGAATTAAAGATCTAATGATGACCATAAAGCCATTGTTGACTGTGGTAGAAACGAAGGGAGGGAAATCTGCCATCCTTACCTGGCCCGACTTATATGTGACTCCAGATTCACAGCAATATGGATACTTAAATGCCCTTGAAAATGGCAGAGTTCAGTTTAAGGGTAATTAGGGCAGAGCAATAAATATTGGCCTTGCTAACGACACCCACATCTCATCAATGAATTTTTAAAAACTGTGCCTTCAGCCCCAATTAGGGGCACTTTCCTTCGGTGCACTTCCTGCAGGAGAAAGTCTGCAAGGAAGCAATAGCATTCACATCTTTATTGTGCATTGTGGACTTTTCAAAATGATCCTTCTTTCCTCCTTTCATGGCAAACTCAGTCTTCACCAGATTTTACAATCTCAGCTACAATTCAATCTATCTGGGAAAAACATCCAGTATCTGTAGTCTACCTCAAATAAACAAAGGTCTCGACGTTGGCATTGGGTGTAGCCCAATCCTAAGGCACAGATAGCAGGTGTGTTGTGAATTGGGATTAGCAGAGCAACAGTTTTGCTCGGATTGAAAAGTCAGAGCTCTCTCAGCATCTGGTTGACTGCTGAATTTCTCTTAATCCAAGTTCATCTTTTACAGTGATGGAGTGTAGTTAGTGACAGATATGCAGTAATCCTGTCATCAATGGCACTTGTTAATATAAATAATTCATCCTCTGGAGACATTGGAACCCAACATTTGCTGGGATCTCATGATGAACTGTCACATTCCAGTTCAATCTGAAAGTATTGGAAGAATAGAAAATTGGAGAGAGTGAAAACAAACGTTTGAGTACAGCTCTCCCCAGAACCACATAAGATAAAATCTAATGGTGCCATCTGCCCATATCTGACCATCACTGTCACTATCACATCTACTCTGACACCACTGATAGCATTAAAAGCTTCCAAGTATCCGTTTTTGATTCAGACAAGGGCTTATTTTCACCCTGGGTCCTAAACATAGAACATACAGGGCAGAAGGAGGCCATTTGGCCCATTGAGTTGGCACTGAACCCCTTAAGCCCTCAGTTCCAAACTATCCCCGTAACCCAATAATCCCTCCTCACATTTTTGGACAACTAAGGGAAATTTGGCATGGCCAATCCACCTCACCTGCACATCTTTGGACTGTGGGAGGAAACCAGAGCACCCGGAGGAAACCCACCCAGACACTGGGAGAATGTGCAGCCACCACTGGGACAGTATCCCAAGCTAGGAATCGAACCTGGGACCCTGGTGATATGAAGCCTCAGTGCTAACCACTATGCTACCGTGCTTCCCTCCAACCTAATATTCTAACCAAAAAAAAAAAGTCCCTTCTGGGCGGGACTAGAGGAGCCGTACCTGGGGCTTGTAGTACTAGGAATGACCCTGCTATCTAATGGCACACTTTTTCTTTCGGTCTCAGTATGTGACGCCTTGCCAAGGCTGCACTCAGTTACATTTCCTGCACTGAGGCAGGAAGAGATTGGGGTCCATTTTTAATGGGTGGCACCCCCAATCTTCCAACCCAATCTTCCGACTCCCCAATGCCAGGCTGGTGTCAGGATGGCAGTGCCATGGTGCTTAGGTGGCATCAGCAGCAGTGCCAGGGTGCCACCATTGCCCAGAAACCAACCACCCAGCGGCCTCCACTCACCTTAGGATCCTGGGAACCCCTCTTCCCCCCCCCCCCCCCCCCCCACCTCCCTCCCTCCCCCTCCCCCCTCCCTATCCCTGGCAAGTGCCATTCTACCTGATCCACATTTGTGGGGACTGTGAGGTTCTTTGCTTTCTAAATGAGGATGGCTTCAAAGTGTAGTGTCTCACAAAGAACATCAAGCTAAGCTTTGAACAAAGCTAATTTATATGCACTACAACGAAATAGATTTGACTTGCTTGTTAAGATACAGACGATTAGAGATTCACTAAAACTATGATTCTAGTTACAGAGGCCCTGATAACATGACTATTCTCTATCTCGCCTAACAACCTTCTCCCCGAATCAAGAGTATCATGTGATTCACGTCTATGCACTTCATCGGAATCTCATGGTTGGATGCAGTTACAGTAAATTGTTAACCCTTCATTATTGTCACAATATACATATTGTCACATCCCCCTTTCTTTGGAGTACTTTGGATATGCATTCAAACATATTTACAGTACATGATGCTTGTGAAGGCTATATATGGTTTCACGTTTATTGTCCATCAGTTAACAATTTTTCATTTTCACAAATTAAGTCTAGTTTTTTTTCTAAGACGTGTAGATTTTCTCAGTACAGTCTTGTTTTGCAGTTGCTTTTGCTCCAATGCTGCTGTCATTGTGTGAGCTGCTGGAATGATGCCTTCCTGACATACTGTTGGAGTTGCTTTTTATCTGTTGTGATGTTTGGAAATGTGTGTTGATTTCTTCACCCTAAGAAATGCTCTGTGGTTTCTCCTTATGATAGAACCCTCTTCCATCACTACTACATAGGAATGTGGAGCTGCCTGACGAACAATATGTGCCATACTCGGCCATCTACAGAGTTAAAAGTGACAAACTACATGAGGCAATATACTTGTTTAGTTATGTAAACATTTCTAAAGCATTATCTAAAAGTATAAAGAACCAAACATGCAATTCAGTTTTGATGGCAATCGCAACATTGATAGTGCTAAGAAAATAATGTATAATCTTGTTTCTCATGGATAATTCCAGTCTTATTAATGTTACAGAGGAATATTTAAGATATTCATCAATATTCAAAGTAATATTTACCTTAAATCCCTGAATAGAAAGCTACCAAGCCTAACAAGATACCTCTATCCTGATTAAGAGAATGTTATCATCAATTTGGGGCCTCACGGTAGCATGGTGGTTAGCATCAATGCTTCACAGCTCCAGGGTCCCAGGTTCGATTCCCGGCTGGGTCACTGTCTGAGTGGAGTCTGCACGTCCTCCCCGTGTGCGCGTGGGTTTCCTCCGGGTGCTCCGGTTTCCTCCCACAGCCCAAAGATGTGCGGGTTAGGTGGATTGGCCATGCTAAATTGCCCGTAGTGTAAGGTTAAGGGGGGGTTGTTGGGTTACGGGTATACGGGTTACGTGGGTTTAAGTGGGGTGATCATTGTTCGGCACAACATCGAGGGCCGAAGGGCCTGTTCTGTGCTGTACTGTTCTATGTTCTATGTTCTATGTTCTAATACATTACAGCAAGCTTGAGAGATGCTGCAATGAATCCAACAAATCTAAAAATCCTACTGATAATTCCAATATTTAGATTATAAAATAACTAAATCGGTGGGAAAGATGTTGAGCACACATGTTATACACCATCCTTTATTTTCATCAACGTCCTTCATTTTAGTCAACTTCCAACAAACGAACAGGATACTGAAAGGTGCAGACAGTGGTCGCTACACTGCTCACTACACTCAGTTTCCAGCATTCATTTGACAAGTTATTTCGGGTCATCCTTACGGTTATAGATTGTTGGATTGTGGTATTTTACAATTTACCAATGCCTTGCTGAGATGATGTAGAGACCTGGAGCTGGCGTCAATCCCGCCCCCGCCCTGTCCCGAATTCTCCGCCCCCCGAGATTTGGCAGGGGTGGGAATCGCGCCGCGCCAGTTGGCGGGCCTCCCGTGATGATTCTCCGGCCCGCGATAGGCTGAAGTCCCGCCGCTGACAGGCCTTTCCCGCTGGCGTGGTTTAAACCACCTCTGGTACCAGTGAGATTGGCGGCGCGGGTGGGCTCCGGGGTCCTGGGGAGGGGGCACGGGGCAATCTGACCCCAGGGGTGCCCCCACAGTGGCCTGGCCCGTGATTGGGGCCCACCGATCGGCGGGCGGGCCTGTGCCGTGGAGGCACACTTTTTCTTCCGCCCCCGCCATGGCCTTCACCATGGCAGGGGTGGAATAGACCCCTCCCCTGCGCATGCGCCGATACGACGTCAGCAGCCGCTGACGGTCCGGCGCATGCGTGGACTTCCGCCGGCCGGCGAAAACCTTTCGGCCCCGGCTGGCGGGGCGCCGGCCGGCGGAGTGGAAACCACTCCAGCGAGGGCCTAGCCCCTAAAGGTGTGGAGAATTCCGCACCTTTGGGGAGGCCCGACGCCAGAGTGGTTCACGCCACTCCATCCCGCCGGGAACCCCCCGCCCCGATGGGTGGTGGAGGTAGGTAGGGGGTGAGGTGGTAAGGGGATGGTGGGGAGAGTGGAACAGCACCATTGGGACTGGGGATGTGTACTATACCTGTGACACATTAAATACCCTTGAGTACAATCAGTACGTCTGTCCAGACACATCTGTCACTTTCTTCTGAAATGTGGGCCGACCTCCAAACCCTCAGCCCACCTCTCCTGGTATATCCCCCTCCATATAGCACTCACCTAACCTCTGGCCATGGACATGTCCCCGGAGCTGTCTCCCATCCCCTAGGTGTTCAGATGTTGGCTGCTGAGTGTGTGGTTTTGCCTCCTGCAGTGTTCAAGCACTGTGATTAGGATGCGGGGAAATGACTCCCTCATACTACATGGCCTGCCCACCCACAGGAATGCACTTGGGTTGAGTGACGTGCTCACTTAACCACGATTGCCAATTCTCTGTTCGCAATAGCCTTCAGCTGCACAGCCAGCTGCTCTGCCAGAGGCCTGATCAGTTTGTGAAGGGTGATCAGTGGGGCAGACGGGGAAGGGCTGGGTTCCCCCCTGGAATGGGTACACACGATATAGGGATTAGCATGGTGGTGCCATGCGCGGTGCCCCCCCCCCCATCACCTTCCCCCCACCCCCTCCCCTTCCCCCTTCCCATGGCAGCCCACCCCTCTAAAGGGTGCCCTTCCCCAATCCAGCTGAGGATCCCCCACACCCGTTGAGCACTGGAGGGGAGCGGGGGAAGGGGGGGGAGGCCCATTGCCCTTGGGCTCTTTGTCTATGGGCAAAGATGGCTACTCACCTCCTCGGCTTCCCACAGAAGTCTTTCTGCCAGTTTTGTAGCAATATTGATATTGTATGGGAGCTGAAGGGTTAACAATTTAATGTAAATACATCTCACCACCAGATGGCGGTCAAGAGCAGTCGCGTAAGATCACGTGTCACCCTTGATTCTGGGAGAAAGTGTTTGGGTGTGAGAGAGAGTAGTCGTGTATCTGAGAATTCTATAGATATTGTTATGGCATAGTTTATTTTATCAACTTGTGTACTTCGGAATATGTTTGAATCTAGTTAAAAGTAGTATGAATAAATCAATAAATCAGCTTTATTAATTAACATAGCTTGATGTTCTTTGTTGAACACTACACATTGAAGCCAGCCTGATAAAAAAGACAGAGAACATCATAAGGCTCACGTTTTCCAAAGGGAATACTACTCGATGCCTGCGTGACCACTTTGCTGGGGAGGCCAATGAATCATGGGAGACCGTTGGACGTGGGATCACTCCCATTAATTGTTTAGAAATAAGGCTTAAGTGGTTTCTTGCCACGCTCCATCAAGATCCCGATTCTGCCTACGGGGGGCAGGCCAGTTCCATCGCAAACTGTTTGCCATCTGGCGCGGTTCTCACTTTTGACCTCTCCTATTCACTGAAGGAGAGCGCAATGGGGCCTGAGAATTGCACCAATGTATTTTCCTATGGCTTAGTGTCATATTTGTCTGACTGCAATGCTGTAAAATGGCTTGGGACATTTTACTTCGTTAACACACTATATCATTGCATGTAATTCATGTTACTTCTTGTAAACCATTTGTCTCTCGTACCTTTCAGATCTGATGAAGAGTTATATCTGTGACATTAATCATAAGATCATGAAATAGGCCATTCAGCCCATTGAGCCTGCTCTGCCATTCAATAATATTATGCCTGATGCATGATTGTAGTCTTAACTCCACTTTCCTGCCTGTTCCCCCCATAACCCCACCTCCCTTGTTGATCATTAATTTCTTATCCTTCTCCACAAAATCCATAGAATCCCTCCAGTGCAGAAGGAGGCCATTCGGCCCAATGGGTCTGCACTGACCCTCAAAAAGAGCACCCTACCTAGGGTCAGGCCCCCACAGTATCCCTGTAACACAACCCAACCCAATCTTTTGGGCACTAAGGGACAATCTTTTAAGGCCAATCCACATAACTTGCACATCTTTGGACTGTGGGAGGAAACCAGAGCACCCAAAGGAAACCCACGCAAACAATGTGAGAAAGTGCAAACTCCACACAGACAGTCACCCAAGGACGGAATTAAATCCGGGTCCCTGGTGCTGTGAGGCAGCAGTGCTAACGATTGTGCCACTATGC
Source organism: Scyliorhinus canicula (assembly GCF_902713615.1). Taxonomy (NCBI): domain Eukaryota; kingdom Metazoa; phylum Chordata; class Chondrichthyes; order Carcharhiniformes; family Scyliorhinidae; genus Scyliorhinus; species Scyliorhinus canicula. Next base: position 69,522,023 of record NC_052152.1, read on the forward strand.
CGCCCGAAAAGCAGCCTGACTTGCTGAATATTCAAACATTTTTTTGTTTTTGTTTCAGCTACCCAGTTCTGTCTGTTTCTTTCTTGGACCTCTTTTAAAAATAACTTGCTGCAAATGTTCTTATTTTTGTTTCATGTTCAGCTGTCTGACATGCTGACAATTAATGCAGGCACTAAGTGTGCCATGTGACTGACAAATGTTAACAATAAACATTGGTGCCAAATACTATTAAAATGAAAATTCAGTGATAAATGCTGAGCTTTGCAAATGCAGATTTTGAAAAAAATAAAATACTGCAAATTAGGTCTGTTTCTTTATCCACTTTATTGCTGAAGTAATACTGAAACATTTCTTTCACCCACCAGTGCCATGCAGCTGAGGATTATACAATTTTTTTCTCAATGTGCATTCATGAAATAGTCATGGCCTCTAAGTTATATTGCTGGTCTCTGTAGGAATCTACCCTATAAGGGAGGCAAGTCTAATATTACAACAACAGAAAGGAGCAAGGAAGCCATTTTGTGTCAAGAACAATTGACTTCCTATAACATCTGAAAGGCTTCTTCAGTGCACAAAATCCACAAGATTTATAGATACCTTCATTGGCACCTATAATTACCTATAGTTACACCTATAATCCAACAAAGGATGTTCCATGCTGAAAGAAGGATTAGGTTTGGTGGAACAATGTGACTTTGACAGTAATACCACTTCCAACAGCCTTAATATGGTTATTTAGTATGAGAAAAAAAAGTTAATGGATCTCAATAGGTCACCACAAGAGGAAACAGTCATATCTTTTAACAATGTACTTGAAAAATCAAGTTTCATCGGGGCAGTATCTTTGTCACAATACACTGATGTAGATGCCACGGCCTACATAAGTGGATAAGGCTTGAAAGATACCTATAACACCAGATCAACCTGTATTTCCATGCAGTGTTCCTCTTGATCCTCCTCCTCTGTCTGCTCTTGGAGAATCAAAGGGAAGTCTGAGACAATTTCCTGAAACTTTGATATCTGCAATGGAGTTCTCATGAGAAAATATTTACAGTTCCTGAAATTTTCAAGAAGTGTCACAAAGGCTTTTAGAGTCAACTCTGAATCCCTTGTGGTCTTTAAAGATTCCAGTGCCATATGTCACTTTTAATTTATTTTCCCAGGAGGCAGACTTGTGTCAGCACGGATCACAAATGGGATGGGGATTCACAAAGAAGAAAGTAGCAAATTAACAGATTTCATAGGGAGGCACACCAGCAACCTTGAGTGGTTTTAATCAATGGGCAAAAAGCACACTCTGCAAAGGAAAATGCAATCAAAAGAACAACTCCTTGGCGAGAAGATGTTCTCAATTTGCTATTTGTAGCAACACTGTAAAAACATTTTTTAAGCATGCATTTATATATTTTTTCAAATTAACTAGAATAAAACTACCCCACATTTGTTTTACAGAAATTACAAGCAACCTTTTTTGCAATTGCCTACTTTTTGTTGTGTTGTGATAAGCACAGTGGTAACATAGCTGAGGTTCCTCAGGGTAGTACCCTCGGCCCAACTATTTTTAGCTTCTTCATCAATTAGTTTTGCTCCATTTAATGTAAGAGGTAGGGATCTTCACTGATGTTTCAACAATGTTCTATGTTATCTTTTGTTCCATACATACAGAAACAGTTCACTTGCACAGGACCAGGATAACATTCAGGATTGGACTGATTTTTTTTTGGCCATATCTTTTTATTAAAACAGTAAAAAAAAATATACAAGGCCAAACAATACAAACACTAATTTTGTGTTGGAGAAACAGGTTAACCTCCCCTCAGGACCAATGTATGGGGAGCGGGGTGGATACTTTGATTATTAAAACAGTTGACAACATGTTTCTACAAAAAACAAACGGTACAAGTACTAAACTTTGCGCTGGAGACCAGATACCCTCGCCTCTGTACGAACAGAAGGGAAAGGAAGGGGGTGGTGGGGAGAGAGGGGAAAGGAGGGCGGTGGGGAGTTGGAGTGTTGGTGAGGGGGGGGGGGGGGCAAATAGGGCACTGTCTGAACTATCTACAGAGGCAGAAAAGCAAAAGAACCTTCAATTATGATATTCCAGATTCTGGGAGTTCCCCAGAGGGGGTGAAGGGCGACACAGTGTCAGGCATGAGTGAGACTGGCACCTTGCTACAGAGCATCTCGAGCACCCTGCGCACCCGACACTGGGTGGCTGACAGCCTTCGGACAGTCACCCACCGGGCCCGAATCCTCCACCACACTGAGTGCTGCGGGCGACACGGGCCCACCAACCAACTCGAAGTGGTAAGAAACATTTGCACCACACAAGTGCCAGGCAAGAGAGAATCTAACCATCTTGCCTGATGTTCAAAGGCAATACCATTGTTGAATCCACCACCATCAATATCCAGGGGTTACCACTGACCAGAAGCTTAATTGGACCCGCCACATAAATGCCATTGGCTACAAGACCAGGTTGGGTAATTTACAACCAGAAACTCACTTCCTGGCTGCTGAAGGCCTGTTTGCCCAAAACCTTACAAGACACAAGTCAGGAGTGTTATGGGATACACTCCACTTGGTTAAATGAATGTAGCTCCAACAACATAAGAAACTTGACATTATCCAGGGCAAAACAATTCACTCAATTGTCACCCTATCAACTACCATAAACATTTACATTCTTCACCATTGATGTACAGTAACAGCAGTGTGTACCGTCTACACAATACACTGAAACAACTTGAAAAGGCTCCTTCAACAGCACTTTCCAAACACGTAACCTCTACCACCTAACAGAAAAAGGGCAGCAAATACATGGTAACATCATCTGTAAGTTCCTATCCAAGTCATGCACTGTTCCTTCACTGCTGCTAGGTCAAAATCCTGCAATGTCCTCCAAGGACTAGGTATCTATATCACATGGACTGCAGTGGTTCAAGAAGGGATGGTCCCCTTGTAATGGTTTATGTACCCTTATAATTGTTTGTTCCACCCGGGGAAAAAGTCTCTGACTATCTACTCTAGCTATTCCCCTGATCATCTTATAAACCTCTGTCAAGTCACCCCTCATCCTTCTCCATTCCAATGAGGAAAGGCCGAGCATCCTCAACCTTTCCTCGTAAGACCTACTCAACATGCTGGTAAATCCCCTTTGCACCTTTTACAAAGCTTCCACATCCTTCCTAAAATAAGGCAACCAGAACTGCACATAGTACTCCAAATGTGGCTTGACCAAGGCGGCAACTTTCAAAGATCTATGAACATAGTCCCCAAGATCTCTCTGCTCCTCCACATTGCCAAGAATCCAACCATTAACCCTGTATTCTGCATTCATATTTGTCCTTCCAAAATGGACAACCTTACACTTTTTAGGATTAAACTCCATCAGCCACTTCTCAGCCCAGCTCTGCATCCTATCTGTGTGCCTTTGCAGCCGACAACAGCCCTCTTCATTATCCACAACTCCACCAATCTTCGTATCGTCTGCAAATTTACTAACCCACCCTTCAACTCCCTCGTCCAAGTCATTAATGAAAATCACAAACAGCAGAGGACCCAGAACTGATACCTGAGGTATGCCACTGTAACTGGGCTCCAGGCTGAATATTTGCCATCCACCTATCGGTTAGCCAGTTTGTTATCCAACTGGCCACATTTCATACTATTCCATGCCTCCTTACTTTCTGCATAAGCCTACCATGGGGAACCTTATCAAATGCTTTACTAAAATCCATGGACACTACATCCACTGCTTTACCTTCATCCACGTGCTTGGTCACCTCCTCAAGAATTCAATAAGACTTGTGAGGCAAGACCTACCTCTCACAAATCCGTACTGACTATCCCTAATCAAGCAGTGTCTTTCCAGATTTTCAGAAATCCTATCCCTCAGTACCATTTCCATTACTTTGCCCACCACCGAAGTAAGAATAACTGGCCTGTAATTCTCAGGGTTATCCCCATTCCCTTTTTTGAACAGGGGCACGACATTCGCCACTCTCCAATCCCCTGGTATCACCTCTGTTGACAGTGAGGACGAAAAGATCATTGTCAACGGCTCTGCAGTTTCATCTCTTGCTTCCCATAGAATCCTTGGATATATCCCGTCAAGCAGGGGTGACTTGTCTATCCTCAAGGTTTTCTAAATGCCCAACACATTTTCCTTCCTAACAATTATCTCCTCAAGCTTACCAGTCCGTTTGGCACTGTCCTCTCCAACAATATGGCCCCTCTCATTCGTAAATACTGAAGAAAAGTACTCATTTAAGAACTCTCCTATCTCTTCTGACTCAATACACAATCTCCCGCTACTGTCCTTGATCGGACCCACCCTCGCTCTAGTCACTCTCATATTTCTCACATATGTGTAAAAGGCCTTGGGGTTTTCCTTGATTCTACCCGCCAAAGAGTTTTCATGCCCTCTTTTAGCTCTCCAAATCCCTTTCTTCCGTTCCCTCCTGGCTATTTTGTATCCCTCCAGTGCCCTGTCTGAACCTTGTTTCCTCAGCCTTACATAAGTATCCTTCTTCCTCTTAACAAGACATTCAACCTCTCTTGTCAACCATGGTTCCCTCAATCGACCATTTCTTCCCTGCCTGACAGGGACATACATATCAAGGACACGTAGTATCTGTTCCTTGAACAAGTTCCATATTTTCAATTGTGTCCTTCCCTGACAGCCTATGTTCCCAACTTATGCACTTCAGTTCTTGACTGACAGCATCGTATTTACCTTTCCCCAATTGTAAACCTTGCCCTGTTGCACGTACCTATCCCTCTCCATTACTAAAGTGAAAGTCACAGAATTGTGGTCACTATCTCCAAAATGCTCCCCCACTAACAAATCTATCATTTGCCCTGATTCATTACCAAGTACCAAATCCAATATGGCCTCCCCTCTGGTTGGACAATCTACATACTGTGTTAGAAAAGCTTCCTGGACACACTGCACAAACACCACCCCATCTAAACTATTTGATCTAAAGAGTTTCCAGTCAATATTTGGGAAGTTGAAGTCACCCATGATTACTACCCTGTGACTTCTGCACCGTTCCAAAATCTGTTTCTCAATCTGTTCCTCCACATCTCTGCTGCAGTTGGGTTTCCTATAGAAAACTCCCAACAAGGTGACTGCTCCTTTCCTATTTCTGACTTCAACCCATACGACCTCAGTAGGCAGATCCTCTTTGAACTGCCTTTCTGCAGCTGTTTACTATCTCTAATTAATAATGCAACCCCCACCTCTTTTACCACCCTCCCTAATCTTATTGAAACATCTATAATCAGGAATCTCCAACAACCATTTCTGCCCCTCTTCTATCCAAGTTTCCGTGATGGCCACCACATCGTAATCCCAAGTACCGATCCATGCCTTAAGTTTGACTCACAATCTCAATCAGAAGGCAGTAGAAAACAAAACTTTGCTGTACTTAGAAAGTGTCAGTTGCAGAAATTAATGTGTTTAAATATTCGGCAAGTTAAAACAAACACCAACATTTCTCTGGTCTCATCCCATGAAGATGAATTACACCAATGTGGGACACAAGTTTTGTTACATTCAGAATCAAAAATCCTGGAAAGAAAATGAATCATGTGTAGTTTGTATTTCTGCAATCTATTGAAGGGAAGACCTGCTTGTGAAGACTACTTCTTGAGAAACCTCATACGTATTCAAATTCTACATGTATAGGTGCATTCTGCAGCCACTACTGTGCTGAAAATGGCCTCAGCATAGCAATAGCCAAGATTTACCAAAAAATCCTGCAGACTTTATATTAGAAATGTTCTGAAATAACTGTCCCTCAGTTACAGATATAATTCAGTACTGGATTCTCCGTGGTTCAACTAGTTTATGATGCCATCACAAGAGTTTAATCGAATTATCTGACTTACTACTCACTACCAGCCATATATTATCTTTATAGCAATACAATGCATGGAAATTAATGTCATTTGTAGACTAAAAAGACATACAATGGTTCATAAAATAAGCCAATGTACATACTGAACATTACTTATGATGATCACCGTACTTGGATTCCCGTGGCATATTACATAGATTGTTAAGCACAGAAGCAAGCAATTGGACCCAACTGGACTAATTGTGTTTATGCACCACAAGCCTTCTCCCAGCTCTTTTCAATCAAGGTTCATAGCATAATCTTCTATTCTTTTCTCCATATGTGCTTTTCTAGCTTCTCATCTATGCATCTATGTTCATTCAGACAAACTGCATCTTGTGATATGCCATTCAGACCCTCTCTACATTAATTATTTTCTCCTCAATTCCCTATTAATTTTATAACCAATTGTTTGAGCCTCTCTCACAAGTAAAATCAACTTGTCCACATCTGTCCAATGAAACTCTTTCATAACTTCTAAAAATTCATTCCCAAATCTCCTCTTTGAGGTTAGTGAGCTCTAGTCGAATCAAAGAGTACAAAGAACAAAGAAAAATTATAGCACAAGAAAAGGCCCTTCGGCCCTCCAAGCCTGCGCCGTTCCAGATCCTCTATCTAAAACTGTCACCTATTTTCTAAGGATCTGTATCTCTCTGCTCCCTGCCCATTTATGTATCTGTCTAGATATATCTTAAATGATGCTATCGTGCCCGCCTCTACCACCTTCGCCGGCAATGCGTTCCAGGCACCCACCATCCTCTGCATAAAGAACTTTCCACGTGTATATCCCTGAAGCTTTTCCCCTCTCACCTTGAACTCGTGACCCCGAGTAATTGAATCCCCCACTCTGGGAAAAAGCTTCTTGCCATTCACCCTGTCTACACCTCTCATGATTTTGTGGACCTCAATGAGGTCCCCCGTCAACCTCCGTCTTTCTAATGAAAATAATCCTAATCTACTCAACCTCTCTTCATAGCTAGTGCCCTCCATACCAGGCACCATCCTGGTGAACCTCCTCTGCATCCTCTCCGAAGCATCCACATCCTTTTGATAATGTGCCGACCAGAACCGTACGCAGTATTCCAAATGTGGTCGAACCAAAGTCTTATACAACTGTAACATGACCTGCAAACTCTTGTATTTAATACCCCTTCCGATTAAGGAAAGCATGCCGTATGCCTTCTTGACCACTCTATCGACCTGCGTAGCCACCTTCAGGGTACAATGGACCTGAACACCCAGATTTTTCTGCATATCAATTTTCCCCAGGAAATTTTCATTTACCATAGTTCGCTCTTGAATTGGATCTTCCAAAATGCATCACCTCACATTTGCCTGGATTGAACCCCATCTGCCATTTCTCCGCCCAACTCTCCAATCTATCTATATTCTGCTGTATTCTCTGATAGTCCCGTTCACTATCTGCTACACCACCAATCCTAGTGTCATCTGCAAACTTGCTAATCAGACCACCTATAGATCAGACCTTCCTCCAGATCACTTATGTATATCACAAGCAACAGTGATCCCAGCACGGATCCCTGTGGAACACCACTGGTCACAGTTCTCCTTTTTGAGAAACTCCCTTACACTACTCCTCTCTGTCTCCTGTTGCCCAGCCAGTTCTTTATCCATCTAGCTAGTAAACCCTGGACCCCATGAGACTTCACTTTCTCCATCAGCCTACGCTGGGGAACTTTATCAAACGCGTTACTGAAGTTCATGTATGTGACATCTACAGCCCTTCTCTCATCAAGGGCTGTTATTTGATATCTGTTAAGGCCCCAGCTATTTCCTCTCTCACTTCCCTCAGTAACCTGGGATAGATCCCATCTGGACCTGGGGACTTGTCCACCTTAATGCCTTTTAGAATACCCAACACATCCTCCCTCCTTATGACGACTTGACCAAGAGTAATCAAACTCTAACCTCAACATCCGTCATGTCCCTCTCCTCGGTGAATACCAATGCAAAGTACTTGTTAAGAAACTCACCCATTTTCTCTGACTCCACGCATAACTTTCCTCCTTTGTCCTTGAGTGGGCCAACCCTCTCTCTCGTTACCCTCTTGCTCCTTATCTATGATAAAAGGTTTTGGAATTATCCTTAACCCTGTTTGCTAAAGATATTTCATGACCCCTTTTAGCCCTCTTGATTCCTCATTTCAGATTGGTCCTACATTCCCGATATTCTTCCAAAGCTTTGTCTGCCTTCATTCGCCTAGACCTTATGTATGCTTCCTTTTTCCTCTTAGCTAGTCTCACAATTTCACCTGTCATTCATGGTTCCCTAATCTTGCCATTTCTATCCCTCATTTTCACAGGGACATGTCTGTCCTGCACTCTAATCAACATCTCTTTAAAAGTCTCCCAGATATCAAATGTGGATTTACCTTCAAACAGCTGCTCCCAATCCACATTCCCCAGCTCCCGCTGAATTTTGGGATAGTGGGACTTCCCCCAATTTAGCACTCTTCCTTTAGGACCACTCTCGTCTTTGTCCATGAGTATTCTAAAACTTATAGAATTGTGATCACTATTCCCAAAGTAATCCCCTACTGAAACTTCAACCACCTGGCCAGGCTCATTCCGCAGGCGAAATTCTCCGACCCCACGCAGGGTCGGAGAATAGGCGGGAAGCGGCGTTATTTCCGCTCCCGCAGGTTTTTCAATTCTCCCGCCGGTCATAAACCGGCGTTGTGCAAATCCCGCCGGCAGCCTGTGAAAACAGCTGGCGCCGGCGGGATTTCATTTTTTAAAAAACTTACCTCAAATCTCCGGTCCGGATGGGCCAAAGTCCCGCCGCTGGGAGGTCTTCTCCCGCCGCCGAGGTTTAAACCACCTTGGTGGCGGCTGGCTCAGCGGCGCGAGCAGGTCCCCGGGGTCCCCGGGGTCCTGGGGGGGCGGGGGGCGATCGGACCCGGGGGGGTGCCCCCACGGAGGCCTAGCCCGCGATCGGGGCCCCCCGCTCACTCTGCGGGGCAGTGCCGTGGGGGCACTCTTTCTCCTTCCGCTCCGCCATGGCCTCCGCCATGGCGGACGCGGAGGAGAACCCCGCATCGCGCATGCGCCGGCAGTGACGTCAGCGGCCAGCTGCCGCTGACGTCACTGCCGGCGCATGCGCCGACCGACGAAAGCCTTTCGGCCAGCCCCGCTTCCGACGGCGCCGGGTGTTTGCGCCGGTCTACCGGTGCAAACTGCTCCGGCGCGGGGCTGGCCCCCAAGGTGGGGAGAATTCCCCACCTTTGGGGTGGCGCAACCCCTGAGTGGTTGGCGCCACTCCCCTACGCCGGCACCCTCCGTCACGCCGGGTGGGGGAGAATCCAGCCCCACAACACCAGGTCCAGTATGGCCCCTTCCCGAGTTGGACTATTTACATACTGCTCCAGAAATCCCTCCTGGATGCTCCTTACAAATTCTACTCCATTTAGACCTCTAACACTAAGGGCCCGATTCTCCGCCCCCCACGACGGGTCGGAGAATAGCGGGAGGGCCTTCCCGACATTTTTTCCCGCCCTCCCGCTATTCTCCCCCCCCCAACTCCGTTTTGGGAGAATCGCGCCCTGAGTGTATCCCAGTCAATGTTGGGAAAATTAAAATCTCCTATCATCACCACCCTGTTGCTCCTACATCTTTCCATAATCTGTTTACATATTTGTACCTCTATCTCACGCTCGCTGTTGGGAGGTACAGCCCCAGCATTGTCACCGCACCCTTCCTATTTCTGAGCTCTGCCCATATCGCCTCACTGCTCGAGTCCTCCATAGTGCCCTCCTTCAGCACAGTTGCAATATCTTCTCTGACCAGTAATGCAACTCCTCCACCCCTTTTACCTCCCTCTCTATCCCACCTGAAGAATCGATATCTTGGGATATTTAGTTGTCAATCATGCCCTTCCCTCAACCAAGTCTCAGTAATAGCAATAACATCATACTCCCAGGTACTAACCCAAACCCTAAGTTCATTTGCCTTACCTACTACACTTCTTGCATTAAAAAAAATGCACCTCAGACCACCAGTCCCTTTGTGTTCATCATCTGCGCCCTGCCTACTCTTCCCTTTAGTCACGCTGACTCCATGATCTAGTTCCTTACAGGCTTTAGTTACTACCTCCTTACTGTTCACTAACCTCCTCATTTGGTTCCCATCCCCCTGCCACATTAGTTTAAACCCTCCTCAACAGCGTTAGCAAAAGCACCCCCAAGGATATTGATTCCAGTCCGGCCCAGGTGTAGACCGTCCAATTTGTAGAAGTCCCACCTCCCCCAGAACCGGTCCCAATGTCCCAAAAATCTGAACCCCTACCCCCTGCACCATCTCTCAAGCCACGCATTCATCCTGCCTATTCTTTCATTTCTACTCTGACTACCACGTGGCACTGATAGCAATCCTGAGATTACTACCTCTGAGGTCCGACTTTTTAACTTGGCTCCTAACTCCCTAAATTCTGCTTGTAGGACCTCATCATGTTTTTTACCTATATCATTGGTGCCTATATGCACCACCACAATTGGCTGTTCACCCTCCCCCTTCAGAATGTTCTGCAGCCTGAGACATTCCTGCTGCTGCCCAAATATATCAGTTCACTCACCTTCCCAGAACGCAATTCGACCGCTCCCAGTCAGCTCCTCCCTCTCATCGCTCCTGTAAGGTAAGTTTTTAAAATGGGAAACTTACCTTCCCGACAGCCCCCTGGTTACTGTTCTCGCTGCTACCGCTGAACAACTGAATCAATCTTTCTTGCGAGGTATAACCTCTCAGTTCTAACATTATTGTTGTAATTTCTTTTTTGTTACAATTGTAAAGATACTGTGGTTAAAATGTGTATTCCCTTTTATTTTCTTTTGTTTGGGCTTTTATAATTTTTGTACACGGACAATTAATAGGACCTACTTCTTTAAGGTGGACTTCACCTTTAATTTAAAAAGAAGCAATTCAGAAATGTGTGCTGACATCAGTGATGGACTTGGCTATCGGACAATGAGCTGTTTACGTTGCCGGGCTCCTAGCTGATAGTCTATGTTGATTGGTGCTGCCCGTTCTAGAATGCCAAGGGCAGGAAGGCTTCATCCGATTTTAGTTTTGATTTGAACAAGAAGCTGGAGTGTCACAGGTGTGGTCTCTCTCTCTCTCTCTGATCTGGACTCTGTCCAAAGGTTCAATAAGAAGTCTTACAACACCAGGTTAAAGTCCAACATGTTTGTTTCAAACACTAGCTTTCGGAGCACCCATCCAGGATCCCACACAAATCTAGTCAATATATGGAGGTGGTCTCCCAGCAGCAAACTGGATAGGTCAGTGTTCCAAATAACATGTTTAACAACTACATCTGTGGTTGCAGGTCACCCTGCAGAAAGATGTTGTCTCCAAAGTAGAAAGCTGGGGCCAGTATCAATGTAACTTCTTTTAAAATGTCTTCAGAGGGCACCTCCAGCTTGAGGCATCCTCCATCTCATACCTGCATCGGCGGATCCCAATTCTAACTGTGGGGCTGCCATTCATTCAGGATTGGATGGCCTCCAAATGGCCTGCTTGGGAGCCCATCCTTCACCCTCAATTGGACAGTAAGCATGCACATTGGTCCATTGATTGGTGATTTGTTTAAATATTTGGGTCAAAACAAAAACCGTCCCTCACAATATATGCCAGTTTGTCACATTTTAAATCAAGTCTTACAACAGTTCACTCCTTCCCCAAACAAATTGTTAAATAACAGTTTGGGTGAAAGATCATCAACCTGAAAAATTAATTCTGTCTCTCTCTCCACAGAAGCTGCTGGAGCTGCTGAGTGATTCTAGTTTTCATTTTCTGTTTTTATTTCAGGTCTGTGATATTATGCCCTTTTGGTGTTTAATTCAGTGCCACATGTCTTCCAGGTGTACCCGCCTTCAAAAAGTTCTGCACTTCTCTTTGATGGTATTTTTATTTGCCTCTTTTACCCCATTAACTTTACTTGTCCTCTGTCCTCTATGTTTGATCCTGTGCTTGTGAAAACCATGGCTGGGATTCTCCCCTACCCAGCGGGTCGGGGGGGTCCCGGCGTACTGGAGTGGCGAGAACCACTCCGGCGTCGGGCCTCCCCAAAGGTGCGGAATTATCTGCACCTTTAGGGGCTAGGCCCTTGCTGGAGTGGCTCCCGCTCCATCGACCAGCGCGAACGGCCTTTGGTGCCCCGCCGACTGGCGCCATGGCTGGCCGAAAGGACTTCGCCGGTCGGCGTGAGTCCGCGCATGCGCCGGAGCGTCAGCGTCTGCTGACGTCACCCCGGCGCATGCGTGGTGGAGGGGGTCTCTTCCGCCTCCGCCATGGTGGAGGCCGTGGCGGCGGCGGAAGAAAAAGAGTCCCCCCACGGCACAGGCCCACCCGCCGATCGGTGGGCCCCAATCGTGGGCCAGGCCACCGTGGGGGCACCCCCCCCGGGATCAGATCGCCCCGCGCCCCCCCAGGACCCCGGGGCCCGCTCGCGCCACCTGCTCCCGCCGGCACCAGAGGTGGTTTAAACCAAGTTGGCGGGAGAGGCCTGACAGCGGCGGGACTTCGGCCCATCGCGGGCCAGAGAATCGCCGCGGGGGGCCCGCCGACTGGTGCGGGGGGCCCGCCAACCGGCGCGGCGCGATTCCCGCCCCTGCCGATTCCCGGGTGACGGAGAATTCCGGCCACGGCGGGGGCGGGATTTACGCTGGCCTCGGGCAATTCTCCGACCCTGCGGGGGGTCGGAGAATTCCGTCCCATGTCTTTTATATCATCAACCGTATGTCTTTGGCTCCGACTTATTCCCTGTGAATTCCAATTCAAACCTTTCAGGTTCAGATCTTCCCATGGGGAAAAGGAATTGGGTGGGCATTTGAGGGTAACAAATTTACAAGACTATTGGGAAAGATCAGGGAAATGGGATAGATTGGATTGCTGTACAGAGACTTGATGGATCATTGGCCTGCATCTGATCTCCATGACACTCAAGTGTTCCTCGAAGCACTGCTTTCACCACTTCCCGAGATTCACGCTTCACATCACATATGCTTACTCTTGACTTTTCTCATTTGCAGCACCAACTCACTTTCTTTCGGAACTGCCCTGATCCTAACACCAAATTCATACTTCACCTCAACAGCAAACATTCTTTTTAAGGTGTCAAGGATTGGAAGCCTCAATACCACTTGGATACAAAGACCTTGCCTGACACTACTTACCTTTCACATTCGCCTGACTTCATCCCTTCTTTAAATCTAATCTTTTTTGCTGTTTTCATTAACCACCCAGCCCACACCACCATCCCTCCCCTGCCACCCCGAAAGACCAATTTCAATGAAAGGTGATCAAACATAGAGGCTATCTGCGCTCATTAATACTTCCACATTCCATGTTCTGTTGCTGTAATGAAGCAGGACTGGTCTGTGTGGCTATGACTGTGCAAGAATAGGCTGGAAGTGAATCACAGCTCTGGTAATCTCTCTCAATCTAAGGCTGGAAGGAAAGTGTTGTTAATATGCCTTATATTTCACACAGATCAGCTCAGTAAAAATCAAGTCCATGCTGTGGAATATAGAGGAGTTGTACCGACAGCAAGTAAAGAGATTGGGTGAAGTATAAAAGTTGAGGTAAGGGGTCAGGCGAGCAAAGGCAGTGGAAAAGACAAAAAGAGTGGATAAAGACAGGGATGGCTGAGTTACAGTCGAACAGGGAATACTAGAATTGATCCCGGATAGCCACATTGTTTAAAATAGTCTCACGTTACCGCTGACCAGTAAATACACCACAAACAGATACTCAGACGATAAACAAATCAACTTCTATGAATGGGTACCCATGGTAACGTTTTCAAAAATTGATTTTACAAGTGTGGAATCTTGCATTTTAATTGTCCAGAGCTTAGGGACTAAATAACAAAGCATGGCCATTGATAATGGAGTCATTAAAACTGGAGGTTCCCAAGAAACCAGAACTAGATTAGCGCAGATATCATGCAAGGTTTTGGGGATGGAACAACTTACAGTGATAAAGGAATGACTAGGCCATCGGTAAATTCGAAAACAAGATGATAATTTTGAAATCCAGACATTGCTTGACCAGGAACCAATGTAACTCAGCAAGCATTAGGAGGTGAATAGGATTTTGTTCATGTTAGGACCTGGACACCAGCATTTTGGACGACCTGAAGTTTACAGAGGTGGTTAAGAAGGCATATGAGATTCTTGCCTTCATTAACCGAGGCATAGAATATTTGAGCAGGGAGGTTATGTTGCAGCTGTATGAAACAATCATTACGTCACATATATAATACTGTGTAGCTCTGTCGCCGCACTATCGGAAGGATGTGATTGCATTAGCGAGGTTGCAGAGGAGATTCACCAGCATGCTGTCTGGCCTGGAGCATTTCAACTATGAAAAGAGGCTGGTTACGCTGGGGTTATTTTCCTTAAGCAAAGAACACTGAGGGGGGAACCTGATCGAGGTGTTCAAAATTATGAGGAACATAGATAGGAAGAAACCTTTCCTCTTACTGGGGGGATCAATAACTAGGGGGCATTGATTCAACATTAAGGAAGGAGATTTGGAGGGGATTTGAGGAAACTCCTTTTCACCCAGAGGATGGTGGGAATCTGGAAGTCACTGCCTGAATAGGTGGTAGAGGTGAGAACCTTCACAACATTTTGATGAGCACTTCAATTGCCAAAAGCATACAAGGCTATGGGCCAAATGCTGGAAAATAGGATTAGAATTGATAGGTGCCTGATGTCCGATGCAGACAAGATGGACTGAAGGGCCTCTTTTTGTGCTGCAAAACTCTATGACCCTACAATGTGCGAGACCAGTAGTTCATTGGCAAAGACATAAATTAGGATTTCTGTTGCAAACGTACTGAGGCAGGGATAAAGTTGGGCACTATTATGGTCATGTAAATAGACGGTTTTAGTGATGGTGCAAATATATTGTCCAATGCTCATCTTGAGGTTAAATGACACCAAGATTATGAACAAGCCTCCAGTCTGAGTAACGATACCCTTTAGAGGCCCCTGCATCACTTAGACATCTCTAACTTCCAGTGTAAAAGGACAAAGAAATTAAATGGGCAAAGGCCAATCTAACAGTTAGTTTGCTGGGTTCAGTAAAATGTGGCCCTATGTCGAGTTAGATTGTATCTCATTTCATTTGCTGTTTGGTTAGAGGCTTAGACCAACATTTGGAGTTGATCTAAATTAATTTGTGTCCTGGAATTTAATGGCGTTCAGCAAGTTTAGTGAACCAAATGGACAAATGAGCTTTGATAAAATAGGAGAAAAACTGTGTCGAAACTGATTCATCATCAGCGTTGTGGCATTGCAATAGAAAATTTACAATTGCTAATTCAGGTTACTGTATAGGTTGGCATATAAGTCAACCTTTTTTTGAAGCATCAAACAATCCCTCCACAAATGACTTATATGTCAAATGAACCCTGGTGTGCGTGGTCATTATCTTTGTTATTCGTTATGCGATGTCTGCTCTGTGCAGGCATGTCTTATATTCGCACACATCTTCACAATACAGCCCATATTGTTTGCTGAATTCCTCAAGCCCAGTTATAAGATAACCACAATGGTATGCCACCCTGGGCACCCTGCGGTCAATTCCAGCTCCATGTGCACAGAGCCACAGCACAAGTGAATAGACCAGGAATTCTTATAAACATCGCCCAAGTCTTTGGCCCTTAGCTGCCAAATAATTACAGTTACCAAGTTTGTAAACTGAAACACAATTACTATTTAATTATAACAAGATTTATGGTGAAACTTGCAGTGAATGCAAAGGAATAGAAACAAGCTAACCAACAAGCTAGCAACAGACAAACTCAGAGCGAGGGAGGAAGGATAAAAATATTCAGGATGATAGTTGAAAGATAAGAATCTTCACTTCTAATGGTGGCTGTGTAGCAGGCTTTCCTCACAGCATACTAGTTGGTCAAAACCTCTGGTTACCGCTGATGATGGTCTTTTTGGCAGAGTCATTCATTCAGTATGGCACTTACAGGCAGCAGGCCTTATGGAGAGTCACTTTAGCTCTTATCAAACTGGGCCTTCAACACAAAGGTTCACAATCCGTCTCACATCAAAATTTGCCTTCAGTTCAGGGTTTGATTTCATGTCTTGAGAGTTTAGCACCCAGACTTACTGGAGAGAGAATCAACCCTCACAGTGGTCCTTTGAAAAGAGTTCAGCTGGATCTTTTGGGAGTGAATTAATTGGAATCCTCCACCCAGACTGCAGAACCAACAATTAAATGAAACACAAACCTTGTGACTCTGAAAAACATATCAGTGGGATCAGCTCCAATCGCTACCTGATATCTGACAGAGCACCATGTTTTGGGTTCATTCATTGGCCACGAACCACATCAATCAATCCAAGTCATCACCGAGGTCAGTCTAAAACAGCAGAATCTTCTGAATCTTCCTATTTGAATTAAAGGCTGATTTACCCAAAAGTCACAGGTGCATTAAACATCCATGGATCAAAATTGTGACAGCAAAAATAAAAGAAAGCAGAAATAAGCGGGAACAAACAAGAAGCACCCTGACAGCAAGAAAAACATCCATTTGTGAAAAGTTGAGGCTGACGACTCATCTGAGTATAGCACGTCGTGGATGAAAAAGGGGAGTCGACTTATATGGCAGATAGATGCAAAAATATGATTTCTGGGGTTGAGAAAATGGGTTTCATTTTATACACCAGGTCAATTTATACACTAACCCATGTCAGCTCTTAATATCATGATGGTATAATTTTCGCAAAGTTATCATGACAGCAATTTCCGAGTAGTATTCTTCCCAGTCATTAACAAACCATTCAGAGGAATTGGCCATTTTTCATATATTGACTATAGGCCATTGTCAAATTGTTTGTATATTGCTTATTGGTTCCCTGCATAACTTTCACTCTTGACATTTCTTTTTCCAGATTCTTAATATAGTGTTCAATTCTGGTCACCACAGTACTAGAAGGATGTGGAGGCTTTGGAGAGGGTACAGAAAAGATTTACCAGAATGTTGCCGACTGTGGAGGGCATTAGCTATAAGGAGAGGTTGGAACAATTTGGTTTGTTCTCACTGGAACAACAGAGATTGAGGGGCGACCTGAAAGAAGTCTACAAACTTATGAGGGGCAGGGCAGCATGGTGGTGCAGGATTTCCCCAATTGATTGTCCCCGTTCCTCACCAATGACGTAACGGGAAACACAATTTTAAAAGTCTGGATCCTCATTTGTGCACACTTATATATTATCTTGCCTTCATGCCTTAATGCCTCCACATTAAATTGTCCATTCACATCGGTGTCGTAAATCATGACAGATCCCCCATGATGTGCACCTGGCGAGCAGAACCGACTGGAGCTGTACAGGTGAGTAAAGTCCCCAGGGAGGAGTGCGTCATGCCGAGCACTGCCCCCCGGCACAAATCCATGGGCAGTGCAAGGTGATGTGTTCTGTGGGGGTAGGAGAGGAATAGGGGTGTGTAGTGTAGTTCCTTAGAGGGTGGAAGGGGGAGTTGGTGTTTCTGGGGGGGGGGGGGGGGGCATGAGAGATTGCAGTATGCAAATTGGCATTACAACAGTGACTACACTTCAAAAGTATTTAATTGGCTGTAAGTGCCTTCAAAGCTCCTGAGGTCATGAAATGTGCGATGTAAATGCAAGTCTTCCATTTTTCTTTAAAAAGCGAGCTCTTCCTTTTGTTTCTCTCTAAACAATGATAACAGAAACTCTGGAATCTAATGCCAGATGAAATTGGATGATCCACATTCTCTTCATTATGCAGCACCAACTCTATTTCAAGGGACTATCCTGCCATCCTTGTCTATATCAGGAAGATTTTTTCATTCACTGCTCACTCCATTTTTAGGCAAAGCAAACTGAAAGAAGTAACCTTTGCAGAGCTTTTGGTTACTTTCCTGATCTCATTTTTACATGCACTGAATGCATGATCCGTGACTCTTCTTTGGTAAAATTTATGCTGAGGCCATTATTCACATTCAGCAGTTGAATGTACTTGGTCTTAGTTTTTCAAACAGCTGAACACATTGAAAAAAAAACATTTACATTTTTTTTATTCCCCCACTAACGCCTGATCTAACAGTTGTTTTTTTCAACTGCATGGGGGTGGCACGGTGGCACTGCTGCCTATGGCACTGAAGATCCGGGTTCAATCCTGGCCCCGGGGGGTCACTGTTTGTGTGGAGTTTGCACATTCTCCCCATGTCTGCGTGGGTTTCACCCCCACAGCTGAAATATGTGCAGGTTAGGTGGATTGGTCATGCTAAATTGCGCCTTAATTGGAAAAAAACAATTGGGTACTGTAAATTTTTTTTTAATACTCAACTGTATGCAAGTTTTTTCTCAGATTTTAAAATCTCAGTTCAAATATGGTGATTTTAAAGCTAACTGCGATTGGTCCTTACGTGCGGGATTGGATTTCTTACTGTTTTGATGAAGACTTAAAATAAATCATTTTTTAAAAACTGCTCCCATTCGCTATTCTATCATTTCTTTTATATTTACTTCAAAATGATTCCTGTTTTCAGTAAACTTTACATTTACTGGCTTTCCTCTGTCCCTCGGGGCCCCAGCACTAATTCTGAATAAGCTCCAAATTTTAGCTTCATCCCTCCTATTTGCTGAAAACAGACTCCAAATTCTGGTCTGTCTCCTAATCAACGTTCAAGACATAGTATTTTGAATTAACTGTGTAACCAGAGTGATGTGTTTTGAATGTATTACTGTCCAGATTGACTATTCAACAAATTGTCTCACTGACAACCCAGTACTACCTCAGTAGTACGCTTGAGGTACTCCAGGGGTTAAGAAAATGCTGTGTACTGATCTACTTCTAAATTGTATCCCTTTGGTTTTATGCTGGTTTTGAACTCGGGTAATTGGGTCGGATTACAGCAACAAACTAAGAACCAATCTGGGACAAATCCAACCTCCTTTTGCAACTATAAAGAAGGTATTAAGATCCTTTAGCAACCATCAGATGTCCTGTTTACACTGAATGCTTTATTCGGAGATAGAACTTGGCGCAGATTCAACTCTGCAGTACCGTTTGCTGTATAAACACAGTCATCAATGTAAAAGCATCATTGAATATAGCTATCAAAGTTATAGATGTAATCCCTGGTGCATTGCAAAATGTGAACAATTTACATCTCATACTGATATTATAATAGAATGACTACCCCACCAGATCTTAGCAACATAGCTGCTAGCTAGGTGATGTTGGCAAATTGGACCACAATACAAAATCCCAGCATCTGAGTTGTTTTCTCGATGCTGTGATGTTACTGCTGATTGGAGTTGCATCAATGTAACTGTAGGGTAAATAGGACAGCTCTGTTCTCTTACTTGGCAGAACCCAATGGCTAGTGCAAGTTATATCAGTTACTCTGGATACCTGATTTGTGCTATATTCAGAAGGACATTGTTGTTCAGCACAGTAGCACTCAGTGCCACCAGTCTGTTCAAAAGCCGGAAATAAAATGTTGACTCCCGATGGACAATGCAGAAACATTTATATTTGCTACATGTTAAAATCCAGCAAGCAGTTTATACACTAAGACTGGGAATATATTTTTATTATTTGATAAAGGCGAATGCGTGAATCATAAGTGACTGCATTCCCTCATGCAGGTAATGCAAATTAACTGTTAAATAAAATAATAACGCATAGGGTAGCAGGGTGGCACAGGTGACTGTGTGGAGTTTGCACATTCTTCCCATGTCTGCATGGGTTTCCTCCGGGCACTCCGGTTTCCTCCCACAGTCCAAAGATGTGCAAGATAGCTGAATTGGCTATGCTGATTTGCTCCTAGGTGGGATTACAGGGATAGGGTGGGGGATTGGACCTAGGTAGGGTGGTCTTTCAGAGGGTCGGTGCAGACTCGATGGGCCGAATTGTCTCCTTCAGCATTATAGGGATTCTCTGATTCTATGATTCTATAATTCTAGGACGATACAACATAACCATATTTTTTAAAAATGCATTATTTGCGAATTGGAACGGGAAGATAAATCTAAAGGGGGTAACAGGAATAAATCATGATGTATTTCCCAGATATTTTAACAACTCACAAGCAAAACAATTTTTTTATGACTGATTTTGCTTTGGGTGATTTCATGCAACACAATTCAGTTCGCAGGGATGACAGAAAACTGCTCAGTCATGCTATATCCTGCACTAATGATCTTTTAACACTTCTGAGGCAGCTAACTGGCCACTTAGCTGGTGTAATTGATGAAAACTCTATGAATCCAGCTGTGGAGCGTGCAAAACATTTAAGAAATAGCTCAGAGGCTCTTGTAGAGTACAGTTTGGTGAATTGGGTGACCTTTCTGTGAGGAAAGACAGCTCACAAACTTTCACTGGAGGCAATCTGTATGCCCATACATTGATGGATCATGAGAACAATACGTTGACTACTGAGAGAAATTGGAGAGGGTTCAGAAGAAGTTTCATGACTTGAAATGAACAAAATACAGCACTCTTGAAAAGTAGCCACATTAGCAGATATCCAAATAAATTTGCAGGTGTATCTGAAATTGGCTGTACTCGAATGGAACAACGTAATAAGGATATTAACATGATTTTATGGAAAATACACGGATCAAATTTACCCTTCCAATTAAATTCGCCATGTGCAGCACATGGTCAATCTGCTTTTGGTGCTCAGAGTAGAGCTCAAAGAAATGTTAATGGGTATGAAATTCCAGTTATATTCTCAATGGGCTTCAAATACAGTGAACCACTTTCGGGTGAAAGCCCCAATATTGGGCCTGAGGTCTCATTTCAATACTATTAAACATTAAATCTGTTTCTCGGTCCACAGATTCTGTCTGACCTGCTGAATATTTCCAGCATTTTCTGTTTTCAGCACAGAAGTGAACATACCCTAGACATCTCCAGGCTATTCATTGGTGAATCAGCAATGGAGTTTGGACTGCAGCCTATATTTTGGGAGAGGGTGGAAGTGATCAGAAGTGGAGGAAGCAACCAGAAGTGTGGGGTGTCATCGAGAGAGAAGGATCATGTGGGAGGAGGAGGCTGGGGTGATTGGGAATCAGTAACAAACTTTAAAACTGCATTGTAGTCAGGTGGTGGTACTGGAGGAGAAGCTGAATGGGACTAGCCATCTAAATACTTTGGGCGCGATTCTCCGTTCCCCACGCCGGGTGGGAGAATCGTGGGAGGGCCGGGCGACTCATTTCACGCCCCCCCTGGCGCCCCCCGCGATTCTCCCACCCCCCCCGCTTGGAAGAATCACCGCTCGCCATTTTTCACGCCGACCGGCGATTCTCCGACCCGGATGGGCCGTGCGGCCTGCCATTCGTGACCGTTTCACGACGGCGGCAACCACACCTGGTCGCTACCGTCATGAACGTGGGCGCCAAAGGCCCGTTTGAAGCTTGTGGGGGGCGGAAAGTGGAGTGAGCACCACGGCCGTGCTCGGGAGGGGACTGGCCCGACGATCGGTGTCCACCGATCGTCGGGCCGGCATCTCAAAGCGTCTTTCCCCTCCACCGCCCCGCAAGATCAAGCCGCCAGGTCTTGCAGGGCAGCGGAGGGGAAGACGGCCACCGCGCATGCACGGGTTTGAGCCGTCAGCCGTCGTGACGTCAGCCGCGCATGCGCGGGTTGGAGCCGGCCAACCTGCA
The DNA here is from genome assembly GCF_902713615.1 of Scyliorhinus canicula. NCBI lineage: Eukaryota > Metazoa > Chordata > Chondrichthyes > Carcharhiniformes > Scyliorhinidae > Scyliorhinus > Scyliorhinus canicula. The sequence continues at coordinate 69,543,608 of NC_052152.1, forward strand.
CGTGCGCGGCTGACGTCACATAGGCGCCGCTGTCGCGTCATTCTCTACGCGCCGCCTTGAAGCAAGAGAATAACGGAGCGCCGCTCCTAGCTCCACGGGTGGGGGTGAATACGGTGAGAGGAGCGGCCTCCGAGGCTGTCGTGAAACTCGGCCGAGTTCACGACGGCCTTCCCGATTTTTCCCGGGAGCGGGGAATTCCGACCTTTGGCTATAAGAGCAAGTCAGAGGTGGAATTTTGCAGCAAGTAATTCACCTCCTGACTCCCCAAAAGTCAGGAATGCACTGGAATATCCTCCACTTGCTCGCATAAATATAGCTCCAACAGCACTCAAGAAGCTTAATACTATCTAGGATAAATCGGCCTATGTGACTGGTGCCCCAGTCACCACCTTCAACACTCACTCCCTCCAACACAGATGAACAGTGGCAGCAGTGTTTACAGGGCATAATGCAGCAACTCATCAAGGCTCCTTCAATTGCATATTCCAAACCTGTAATCTCTACCACGGAGAAGGCCAAAGGCAGCAGATGCATGGGAACACCACCATCTGCAAATTCCCCTCCAAACCACACGCCATCCTGATTTGGAACTATATCGTCATTCCTTCACTGTCACTGCATCAAAAGCCTGCCACTCCCTTCCGAACAATATTGTACTGAAGCAGTTCAAGATGGTGGCTTTCCACCACCTTCCCAAGGGCAATTAGGGATAGGCAATAAATGCTGGCCTAGCCAGTGATGCCCACAATGCATGAAAGAATTAAAAAGAAAAACGATCCTTTGACAAACTGTTATTTTTGATGATGACCTCAAGACTTCCTTTCACAGGGCAGCACGGTGGCGCAGTTGGTTAGCGGTTGCCTCACGGCGCCGAGGTCCCAGGTTCAATCTCGGCTCTGGGTCATTGCCCGTGTAGAGTTCTCCCCGTGTTTGCGTGGGTCTCACCCCCACAACCCAAAGCTGTGCAGGGTAGCTGGATTGGCCACGCTAAATTGCCCCTTAATTGGAAAAATGAATTGGATACTCTAAAAAAAAATTTTAAAGTGGTTCCTTTCAGGACAAACAACTTAGATCACAAGTAGGCCAGGATTTTATGAAAGTAACTGGCCCAGAACTGCCTGCATTCAAAACAGACCAATTGTGTAAAAAGAACAGAAAACAACATTACATGCCTTATTTATTTCTGCAAAGGGTCTCACACTTCCTCATTTGTCTTTACCAACATGGCAGATGATGAACTGAGAACAGAATAGTTGGGTGGCATTACCTGAAAATGTCTACGGAGCCAATATTTTTTTAACCAGACTTCCAATGCCCCCTGCATTCCCAGGGTGTAGATTACACACGTGCTAAGTACCAAAATATGACTTGAGCTAACAAGCACCAGATCTGACCCTGAACTTAGAATGCACTGAAAATTTTTTAAAAACTTCTCTTTGCTGAATTCTGTACTAGTGTCTCTCAATGACTCTTTCACAGACACTAAACCACATGCATATATTTTCAAAAAAGAGAAAGTCTCAGCATTGTGATTTCTACAAGGCTTGCATCACTATTTACACATTTTCTCTGAAGCATCCTGATGTTGATCTTAAAGCATTGTTGTTGGTGGGGAAGACAGAGGAAGTCTGAGCTCTATATTTCTTCTTGTCCTGCACCTAGCTTTGCATTGTTGATCAGCAACAACTGAAGGGATAAATAGAAACTATTCGATTTCATAGAATTGACAGTGCAGAAGGAGGCCATTCGGCCCATCGAGTCCGCACCGGCCCTTGGAAAGAGCACCCCATCCAAGCCCACACCTAATTCCCGTAACCCAGTAACCCCACCCCACTTTTGGACACTAAGGGCAATTTAGCCTGGCCAATCCACCTAACCTGCGCATCTTTGGACTGTAGGAGGAAACCAGAGCACCGGGAGGAAACCCAAGCAGACACGGTGAGAACGTGCAGACTCCACACAGACAGTGACCCAAGCCCGGAATCGAACCTAGGACCCTGGAGCTGTGAAGCAACTGTGCTAACCACTGTGCTACCATGCTGCCCAATTCACTAAAGCTAACATCCCTTGCCGCAATGAGTGAAGAAAGCAACACCATTAAAATAGCTGACTGAGGGAATCAGTACAAAATACATTACTTGAGGTAATACCATACATTTTGCATTATCTGGCACGACCAATCAGAATTTCTGATTTTCCTCAAAGGTGAATCATCACTTTACCAACCGGAAGCAATTGCAAAGTTATCTGGAACCCAGTCTATCTCAGGTCACCTCAGTATGTCTAGACAACCTTCCAGGAGAGGCACCGATAGTCCTTCTTGTTTGTGGACGCCATTGTAATTTTTACTTTTGCTACTGCATGTATCATAAACACCTTTCTGCAATTCTGGAACTCAATAACCCTGAGGTGAGAAGCGCAGAAGAGTTGTGTTGACATTAAAGCAGGAAATGGACATTTGTAAATATATTGAAAAGGGTGAGAATCAGGTTTTAGCAAATTATGTTGGCTCAACCACAATATATCGTATTTGGGGATGCAAAAGAACAATTGCTGAGAATTTTCACTCATTCCAAATCAAATCAAACTGTTGAAGGATGTTGCATTCTACATATGGCTTGAGTCAGAGAAGTTAATGTTTTATTTGAATGGTTTACATTGAAACAAAAGTTTAAGCATCCAAGGTTATTTAAAGCTGTTGAACAGTTAACTGTAATTTACAATGCACAGAGTAATGCATGGATGTACAAAGACATTTTTCAAGTGTGGTTTGATCATATATCATAGAATTTACAGTGCAGAAGGAAGCCATTCGGCCCATCGAGTCTGCACCGGCTCTTGGAAAGAGCACCCTACCCAAGGTCAACACCTCCACCCTATCACCATAACCCAGTAACTCCGCCCAACACTAAGGGCAATTTTGGACACTAAGGGCAATTTATCATGGCCAATCACCTAACCTGCACATCTTTGGACTGTGGGAGGAAACCGGAGCACCCGGAGGAAACCCATGCACACACGGGGAGGATGTGCAGACTCCGCACAGACAGTGACTCAAGCCGGAATCGAACCTGGGGCCCTGGAGCTGTGAAGCCATTGTGCTATCCACAATGCTACCGTGCTGCCCATATATCTGCACCTGCAGTAAAAAAACATTTTCAAAATATAGTCGAGTCTGAAGATAGCAAAGCTATTCTATTGCTAGACAATTGTAAAGTTCAACTCATGAATCTGAGTTAGTGAATGATAAAACTTTTACCAGTTTCTTGCCTCCCAATGTAACCTCATTAATTCAACCGATGGACCAGGGTGTCATCCAGAATATGAAATGTTATTACAGAAGAGATTTCATGAGAAAGTCAATCAATCATGAAGGCACTGTACAGAACTTTCAATATGCTTTAGCGCAGAGGATGGCTTTAAGAAAATTGTTGCTCAGTTCTATTGCCCAGGCTCTGCTAATGAAGAAAATTTTAAAACATTTAATGTAAGGCAGAGGACAAATACCTTATCTTAAATTATGGAAATAGTGATAGATACTCTTTCTACACATGAAATTGCAAAAGTGAAATAGAAAAGTGGGTTGAAGCTGACAAGGAGGCTGAAGTGACACATACAGAAATTACGGAGAGTGTTGTGAATCCTCAAAAGCTGACGGATACCGAAAAAGACTCTCAAGCAGATTTCAGTGAAGAGGACTGAAATAACTTGAGCGAATGCTGCTTCAGCTTTTGATACATTGATCAATTGCTGAAAGGCAGACATGTTAGTTTGTGCAAGAGGTTCTGCAATTGCACACACTACTTCCATAAAGGAAAGGGAGAAGGCAAATAGCAAGCCAATAACAGTATTTATCCAATAGTGCATCCAAAGTTGGTACTAGGGCCCAAATTCCGACACCTTTTCATTTTCAGGAACACTCGAGAGGAATACTGAGGATTAGTCCTTGAGAACCTATATCCTGTATTATTATATAGTTCAAAGCTTTAATATACTGTTCAAGATTAGAATTAAATAATACTGTTCTTTACTTCCCGAGTACGTGCATATTATTTTGTACTTTAATCTTTGAAAGTTCATGCCACAGATATCGTGCTATTCATGAAACTCTGTTAACCAGCCTATTTGATTAACTGGCACCACTCATTCCCTGCGCGTGCCAGGTAATAAAGATTCTGCAATAAGATTTAATGATTATTTACATCATCCTTGTAATCAATTCTATGGGGCGCGATTCTCACAGCCCTGCGCTGGGCCGGCGAATCAGCGCAACTGCGCCACACCGCCCTGACACCGGCGCGCGATTCTCCGCACCCATTTGGTCGCGAGCCGCTGTACAAGGCGAGGCCACTGATTCTCCGGCCCGGATGGGCTGAGCAGTCACGCGGAAAAAGCAGAGTCCCGCGGCGCCGTCCACACCTGGTCACTGCCGGCGGGAACTCTGCGCGAAGGGTCGGGGTGCGACCTGTGGCGGGTGGGGGGGGTTCCGTCCCCTGGGGGGGGGGGGGGCCTCCGATGGGGTATGGCCCACAATCGGGGCCCACCAATCGGCAGGCCGGCCTCTGCCTCCGTGGGCCTACTTTGTTGCGCGTCCGGCCCCAGAACCCCCGCGCAATGTTGCGTTGGGAGCAGCGCGTTCCATAAAGCCACCGTGCATGCGCGGGTTGGCACATCGCCACTGTGCATGCGTGGGTTGGCGCCGCCCCCCAGTGCGCGCCAGGAAGTGAGGCTGGAGTGTCTTGAGGGGGACAGAACCACGAGTGCCCGCGCCCATTCCGCGCAGTCGTGAAACGCGATGGCATTCACGACGGCGTGGACACTCTGTCCCGCGATCGGAGAATCGCGCCCATGGTGTTTACAAATTAGTGCAGTTTTTAGCACATCGAATATCTTTGTTTGCTATTTATTGCTCATATGGTAAAATTTCATGACTGTAGTCTTTTCATGCTAATGTCACACATACTGTAACAACATTCGCTTGAACTATTTTATTTACATGTTGTTTACCTTCTTCATATTGTCAATCAAAAGATTGGAAGAATGAACCATTGCCTCATCTATCTCTTGGTGTATTAATGTTCCCAACACTGAGCAAGTGCATTACGTCATTTTTAGACTGATAAGATACAAATGGCAGTGCTTTCAAGGGGGTGATAGGGACAGAATTGAAAATTGGTGAAGGAGCAGGAGACACATCCAACTTGGCAGTTAGATCTTAAAATAGAGTGAAACCCAACTGGATTGCGATAGGATTGGATTGGATTGGATTGGAGCAGTGCCCCAATATGAAAATTATTTTAATTGCGATAGGATTGCGATTGGATTGGAGCAGTGCACCAATATGAAAACTGTTTTAATTGAGTCCCCTTAACCCACTTGTATTGATTGGTAACCCTGAAACACATGTACCAACATATCCTGAAGCTAGTTACTCATCAACACGCATATTCCTTCAACATCTGGCATGGGTTTGTTGAGCCAAATGGTCTGTTCCTGTGCCATATATCTATATCTTTCTTGCCTTGACATTTCTCAGTCTCAATCTAACTTGTGAAAGCACCTCATTTACCTTTCAAGAATTGTCAACAATTTAGGACAGAAACTATGCCATCACTGCTGAAGTAAACCTAAATACCATGATTTTGAACAATAGTCCGAGAGCAGGAGCAGTTACATTTAATGTTATCGTCCATTCTGCTGCTTTTGCATCAATTTAGTTTGGTGCCCCTTGTCATGCCACATTTCAGTGTTTGGACTGCTAAGATGGAGTCTTTGTCACATGTTGTTCCAGATGTAAAGTTTTTAATGCTGAATTCCATGGTGGTTTTGTGGAAGTCCAGCAGTGAAGTGAATTTAATCCTTTCCATTACAGGCAGGACTGATCCATACATTTTGATTTAAGCATTGTAAGAAGAATAGATAAATCTGCACAATAGGATTGTGCCTTATATACATTTCATAGGTAGAAATTAAATTCAATAAAAGAGCAAAAATAAGCAAGGCTAGAAGGAAAAAGAATTATTTAAAACTATAAGTCCAGGAACAAAGCAAACAGAAATCCACTGGTTTCCTCATTATTGGTTCAGATCTGCAAGAATTCCAAATGTGAAAATAAATATTCTTCTTCTTACTCAGGACCGAGAATTACATTCTTCCACTCTGTGATGTGGGTCCTAAAGTGACGAAAAAGTTCAATGCTGGATCTGAACCAGTGGGCAGCACGGTAGCATGGTGGTTAGCATAAATGCTTCACAGCTCCAGGGTCCCAGGTTCGGTTCCCGGCTGGGTCACTGTCTGTGCGGAGTCTGCACGTCCTCCCCGTGTGTACGTGGGTTTCCTCCGGGTGCTCCGGTTTCCTCCCACAGTCCAAAGATGTGCGGGTTAGGTGGATTGGCCATGCTAAATTGCCCATAGTGTCCTAAAAAGTAAGGTTAAGGGGTGGGGGGTTGTTGGGTTACGGGTATATGGTGGATACGTGGGTTTGAGTAGGGTGATCATTGCTCGGCACAACATCGAGGGCCGAAGGGCCTGTTCTGTGCTGTACTGTTCTATGTTCTATGTTCTATGTTCTATGAACCGTCTGCCTCAGATGTTTGATGAGATGGGTGTGTAGGATGCTTGGAGTTTTGGTACGCTTCTTCCACTGAACGTACTTGGCCTCCACCTTGTCCGTTGGAGAGGATCCTAATGAGGGTTGGCTATCTCACCGATACTTCTTCTCCAGCTTGGGTGGTATCAAGCAAGATATCCCCACAAATTGATGGAGATGTTGCATTTTTTTAGGGTGGCTTTGACGACCTCGCTGAAATGTTTTCTTTGCCCTCCCGGCAATTGCTTTTGGTCTGAGAGAAGATACTGATATCAGACTGTCTATCCTGAATTTTCCGAATTTTGCAGAGGCAGCCAGGTGTCAGAGGTAGGTTCTTTACTCAGAGAGTAGTAGGGGCATGGAATGCCCTGTCTGTGGACAGTAGTGGACTTGCCAACATTAAAGGCATTTAAATGGTCACTGGAGAACCATATGGACGATAATGGAATAGTGTAGAAGGGCTTGAGATTGGTTTCACAGGTCGGCCCAACATCGAGGGCCGAAGGGCCTGAACTGCGCTGTAATGTTCTATTCTATTCTATTCATTACTGGTGATATTTCTCCAGAGATTTAAAAAGTCTGCTGTATGTTGTCCATGTTTCTGGTGCATACAACATGGCAGATAGCACGGCAGTCCTGTAGACCACGAACGTGGCACTGTGTTTGAGGTCTTTGTCATCAAACGCTTTTTTCCCCAGATGGCACACCGGAGGTGGTTTTGAGTTTCACCATTGATGTCTGCCCTCGCTGAGATGATGCTCTCAAGATTTGATTACATTTGTAAAACACTATCAATCCCTCAAAAATATTCTGAAGGGCTCCAAAATGATTTTTATCAAACTGATTTGCAGTGACTACCATGCGCATGGAGGAAAGGTTGCAAGAAATACCGAAGGGGTTAGGTAGGGGCCCAGTAGCAGTTGTCAGTGCAGGGGTAAATTAAATTTGGCAGAAATAAAGTGAGGGCCTTAAAATTCACATATATGCAAAGTAGCTCAAATCTGAAAGATATACCATGACAAGCAATGGTCTTCAGTCTATGATAGGATTTTCGAGAAAGGGGAATGGTTGAACAAAAGGAGAGTAACAAGTGGCTGTCAGTACAATAACAACAAATCCAATCAGTATGAAGGTATGAAGACATCCTGATACAGAGGACATGGACTCTATTAAAGATAAGTAGGGACTATTTGCAAGGAACATTGAGATAAAAAATAATTAAGCAAGAAAGGAGGACAGGCACACAATGGGCTGCCAGACCAGACAGATTACAGGAGAGAAGGCACTTATTCTGACCACAACGCCTTTTATACCAGCACTTCCAATATGTCTTTACTTTTCCATAACCAATGATTTCCGTCCACCATACTTGACAAGGCCTCTGATGATGTCGATCTCCTCAGCTCTCTGGGTCCTTTCCCCTCCTTCACAGATTCATTATAGGTTCCCCTTGTCCTCACCATCAGTCCACCATTGATGTGGATCCTCTGTCATCCTCTGTCATTTCTGCCTCTTCACCTGATGTTAACACAACTACCCTTCCCCTTTTAATATTCTGAAAAGGCCATTCCCCCTGCGACAGTATGATCCAACCTTTCTCCCCCTTCAGCCTACTCCCTTCCCACACCTTCCTGTGCAGGCAGTACCACACCTGCCTTTTAATGCCTCCTTTCCTCTCATCCACAGCCCCAAACACTCCTTCCAGGTGAAGCAGTATAGTGTATTTTCTGGTCATGATATTTCTTCTCCACTGGGGAAAGCAATTGTACATTGGATGAACTCTGCTGCTGAACACCTCTCTTCAGATCTCAAGTTTCCAGTTGCTTGCCATTTTAATTCTCTGCCCCAGCCACCCACCTTCTGACCTTGGCTTCCTACAATGTTCTAATGAAACTCAGGGAACCGCAGCTCATCATTCAAGAATATGGAACGATGATTCGGCACTTTACAACCTCCCAAACTCAACATTGAGTTCAATAATTTTAGATCATAACCATTGCTCTTATTTTTTTCAGATACCTTGGGCGGGATTCTCCGCCAGCGTGATTCTCTGTTATGCTGGTGCCCGGGGGTTTCCCGACAGCATGGGACTGCCCCATAATCGGACACCCCATTGACCTCTGGTGTAACGGAGAATCCCGGTCGGGGTAGAAATGTGGGGCGCGATTCTCCGCAAATGCGGCGAGTCGTAAAGGCTGCCGTGAAACTGGCCGTGTTTCACGGCAGCCTCCGCGCCCCCTCCCGGGACCCGATTCTCCCCACCAGGCGGGGCTAGCAGCGGGGCCCCGTGAAGCACGGCATCGCGGCCTTAGCGACCGTCGCTAAGTCCGCACGCCAAGCATCATGACGGCTGATGCGCACGATGTCAGCCGCGCATGCGCGGATGACGTCATTACGCAGACGCGTCAAATCCGCGCATGCGCGGGCCGTTATGTCCCTCAGCCGCCCGCGGACTGATCCTGCGGGGCGGCGGAAGAACAAATAGTGCGCGGGTATCGGACCCGCTGCCCGTGATCGGTGCCCACCGATCGCAGGCCCATGCCACCCTTGGCACGGCCGTGGTGCGGCCGTGCCATTCGGTGCCATGGTTGTCTGGGACGGGCACTTTGCGGCCGTTTTCACGAACGCTGAAAGCAGGTGTGATCGCGGCCGTGAAAACATGTAAACGGCCGTATTCGGCCCATCAGCCTGCGGAGAATCACTATTCGCTGCAAAAAATGGCGAGCAGCGATTCGTGTCGGGGGGTGGCCAGAGGGGGGGAGAATAGCGGGAGGCCGTGAAAATTGTCGGGAAGGCCCTCCCGCTATTCTCCGACCCGTCGTGGGCAGCGGAGAATCGCGCCCATGGCGCGGCGGGCGGAGAATCCCACCTCAGGTTCTGGTAATGATTCTGCTGTTGTCATTTACATCCCCTCAAGATCCATCTTTTTTTTTTACTTGTTCCATATTACCATCCTTTTTGCATGGCACCATCATCTCTTTTGTCAGCTAATCATTCTAACCTTCCACCTGATCACAGACCTTCCTGTTTCTCCCTCCTACCATCTCTGCACCTGTGGTTGTTCAAAAAAACTGCTCATATCTGAAACTTTTTCCAGTTCTGATGAAACCTTAGGCTGAGTTCCTATTCCTAAGTCAGGGAATGGGAATGGGGGAGTCAGGAACATTTCCAGCTCACCATGCCCATCTATGGAAAAAGTCTCCCAAATGGCAGGAATTTTTTTCCAGAGGAGAGGGCGTGGTTTGGGCCTACCAAGGGGCTGCCGAGGCAGACTGTTTAAAAGACCCACCTCAGGTCTCTAGGACTATATCACAGTTGCTTTTTGAAATATTAAGCCCTCACCCTTCACATCCTCCCACTCCTCCATTCACTCCCAATGGCCATTTATGTTCTCCAATCGCACCCATGCCTCCCACCATCATCTACAGCCCTGACAGCCACCTTGCTAATTGAATGTCCATTTGGAATGCCCGCTACACAGTCCTTTGACCGCTTCTAGTCCCCTTGCCAACTCATTGCACTTACTTGATCACTAGCCCTGTATACACTCGGCATAGATCCAACAAATCCACAGTAATAATGGCGTATTATAAGGTTTAGTGGATGTGTACAGAATATGTTGGATGAATGATAATAGAAGTGCTATGAGTTGGTACGAGACCACGGGGGCGAGTTGGGAGGGGCATGACTTAGCATGAAGGACACACGGGTAAGATTTTTGAAGTTATCTTTCAAAAGTTTCCTGAATCCACAATATGGTTCATGACTCCTCTGAAGGGCTGTGAGCCACAGATCCGAGAAAAAACTGGCCTGGCTCCATAGAAATTGCAAGGGGTTAGGAAATGTCTACCCCCATAGTGAAGCAGGGCAGGGGTGAAGGTTGACTGTCTGTACCCTTCACCCGTACCAATTGATATTGGGGTGCCAGGAATGGGGGTGAGTATCCCAGATTTAAGTCCCACCCCCCATTTTTAAATGTCCATGGAGTCTCCAAACCTCTGCAAAAATCTGGCTCATTAACTCTTTCTCAACCTGCAGTTGCTGCATTGTCTGCGAAATGTTCCCAGCGTTTTCAATGTTTACTGCAACATTAACACCTCCAGGTTCTCATTTTAGTTGCTGGTTATAAATCATAGCAACATAAGGAGTACAATTTGTTCCATGAATAAATAGAAAAGTATGTAAGAATGCACCATGGTTTTAATGGGAGCGTTAAATAAAATGGAAATGAGAATACTCAAGTTATTTAGAGCAGTCGTAAGCCATTCTCCCTCTCAAGTCTGCTCTGCCATAGGACCATTGAAAAGGTTCTGCACAGAAGGAGGCCATTTGGCCCATCTTGTCCATACCAGCCCAAGGACACCCAGGTCCCCTTTATGATCCCACCTTCCTGCACCCGGCTCACAGCCCTGTGGCTTACAGAACCGAAGGTGCAGATCTAGGTACTTTTAAAAAAGAGTTTAGGGTCTCTGCTTCCACCACCAACTCAGGCAACAAATTCCAGATACCCACTACCCACTGCATTAAAAACAAATCTTCCTCCTGTCGCCTCGACAACTTCTGCCATTTATCTTTAGTCAATGTCCCCGGTTCTTAGAATTCTCCACCAAGGGAAACATTTTTATTCTGTCCACTCTTTCTTTTTTCCAAGGAAAATAACTCCAGCATATTCTCGCAGCTACCCTTTTCTAGCTCTGGCAACATTCTTCGAAACCTCCTCTGCACTCTCCCGAGCAATTATGTCCTTCCTGTAATGTGGTGATCAGAACTGCACATAATACACCAGTTGTGACCTCATCAGTTGTTTATACAATTCCAACATTATATCTGTACTTTTCCATTCAATATTCTGCCAATCATAGAAAAGTTACAGCACAGAAGGAGGCTATTCAGGCAATCTTGTCCATGTCAGCCTGAAGAAACTCGGGTGCCCTATCTAATCCCACGTTCCTGCACCCGGTCCATCGCCCTGTAGCTTACAGAACTTAAGGTGAAGATCCAGGTTCCTTTCAAAAGAGTTTGTGTCTCTGCCTCTGCCACCAATTCAGGCAGCAAATTCCAGACTCCCACTATCTTCTGCATAAAAATGTTCTTCCTCATGTCCTCTCTACACCTTCTGCTATTTATCTTGAATCTATGTCCTCTGGTTCTAGAATTCTCCACCAAGGGAAACAATTTTATCCTGTTCATCCTATCTATTCCCCTCATAATTCTGTACAGCTCAATTAACACACCGCTCAGCCTTCCTTATTCCAAGGAAAATAACCCCAACCTATCCAATCTCTCCTTATAGCTACACTTTTCTAGCCCTGGTAACATTCTTGTGAACCTCCTCTGCACTCTTTACAGAGTAATTACATTCTTCCTGTAATGTGGTGATCAGAACTCGACACAATATTCCAGTTGTGGCCTCACCGATGTTTTATCCAATTCTAACATTATATCCTTACTTTTATGTTCTATACATCTGCCAATGAAGGAGTGCATTCTATATGCTTCCTTAACAACCTTGTCTACTTGAACTGCTGCCTTTAGGGACCTGTGTACCCATACGCCAAGGTCTCTCACTTCATCTGCCCCGCTTAATATATTCCCATTAATTGTGTACTCACTACAACTGTTGGACCTCCCTAAATGCATGACCTCACACTTCTCTGTATTAAATTCCATCTGCCAAATTATTGCCCACTCCACCAATCCATGTATATCGATTTGAAGGTTATAGCTGTCTTCTACATTGTCCACCACTTGGTCAATCTGTGTGTCATCTGCAAATTTCCCAATCATGGGCGCGATTCTCTGCCCCCCACGCCATTTGGGAGAATAGCGGGAGGGCCTCCCAACATTTTTCACGCCCTCCCGCTATTCTCCCCCCACCCCCCCATCACCCGACCCACGTCACGAATCGCCGCTCGCCGTTTTTTACGGCAAACGGCAATTCTCCGCGGCCGATAGGCCGTGCGGCCGGGACTTTACGCCCATTTTTTCACGGCAGCAAACACACCTGCTCGCTGCCGTCGTAAAAACGGGCGCTGATGCCCGCTTTGGGCATCCAGAGGCCCGTTTGGGACGGGAGCACCACCGTTGTGCTCGGGAGGGGACAGGCCCGCGATCGGTGCGGGTGTTTCACTCCGGCATCGGAGGCCGCTCCTCGCCCCCTATTCTCCCCCGGGGGCGGGGGGGGGGGCTAGGAATGGCGGCGCGTGAATCCCGAGCGCCCAGCCTTGACGCTTGCTTCAAAGCGGCGCGCCGGGAATGACGCGGCCGGCGGCGCTGAAGTGACGTCAGCCGCGCATGCGCAGTTGCCGTCTTCCCCTCCGCTGCCCCGCAAGATATGGCGGCTTGATCTTGCGGGGCGGCGGATGGAAAAGAGTGCGTTGTTTAAAGACGGCGTCCCGAAGATCGGTGGGCACCGATCGCGGGCCAGACATCTGGGGCGAAAGAATATTTAAACTGGTGTGGCAGGGGGATGGAATCCCAGGAGTAGGATAAGGTAGGTCGCCGAAAATCCTGCCCCCGCTGTGGCAGAAAGTCTCCGCCACCCGGGAATCGGCGGGTGCGGGAATCACGCCCCGCCGATCGGCATGCCCCCTGCGGCAATTCTCCGGCCCGCGATGGGCCGAAGTCCCATCTCTGGGAGGCCTCTCCCACCGCCGTGGTTTGAACCACCTCTGGTGGCGGCAGGATCGGCGGCGCGAGCGGGCCCCCGGGGTCCTGGGGGGGTACCCCCACGGTGGCCAGGCCTGCGATCGGGGCCCACCAATCGGTGGGTGGGCCAGTGCTGTGGGGGCACTATTTTTCTTCCACCGCCGCCACAGCCTCCACCATGGCGGAGGCGGAAGAGAATCCCCCAGCTCGCATGCACCGGTGGTGACGTCAGCGGCAGGTGACGCACCGGCGCATGCGCGAGCTGGCAAAGGCCTTTCGGCCAGCACCGGCGCCGGGCGGCGGGTGTCAAAGGCAGCTGGAGCCGGTTTGGGCGCCAGTCGGTGTGGTGCCAACCGCTCCGGCACAGGCCTAGCCCCTCAATGTGAGGGCTTGGCCCCTAAAGGTGCGGACGAAGCCCGACGCCGATGTGGTTGATGCCACTCCGCTACGCCGGGACCCCCCGCCCCACCGGGTAGGGGAGAATCAAGTCCCTGATGAGCATGCCCGTAAAAAACGGCAAGCAGCAATTCTCCGAACGGTGTGTCGCAAAACGCGACATGCCATTTTGGGGGGGGTGGGAGAATCGCGGGGGGTGCCAGGGCAGCGTGTCGTGATTTGCCTGGCCCTCCCGCGATTGTCCCTCCCGGTGTGAGGAGCGGAGAATCGTGCCCCAAGTCTATGACTACATCTTCTATATCACTAGCTAATGTCCGACCTCCATTTTCCTGATATGAATCTGACCTACCTTATCCTACTCCTGGGATTCCATCCCCCTGCCACACCAGTTTAAATATTCTTAGGGTCCTTATCCCTTAGTTTACCTATGTTGTTGGTACGAATTTGTACCACAACCACGGGTTGTTCACCTTCCCTCTCCAGGGGCGGAATTCTCCGACCCTCACCTGGGGCCGGTGTCAATCCCGCCCCTGCCGTGGCACGAATTCTCCGCCACCTGGGAATCGGCGGGAGCGGGAATCGCGCCGCGCCAGTCGGCGGGCCCCCCCGCGGCGATTCTCCGGCCCGCGATGGGCCGAAGTCCCGCCGCTGACAACCCTTTCCTGCCGGCGGGACTCAAAACACCTCTGGTGCCAGCGGGATTGGCGGCGCGGGTGGGCGCCGGGGCACTGGGGGGGGGGCACGGGGCGATCTGGCCCCGGGGGTTGACCCCACAGTGGACTGGCCCGCGATCGGGGCCCACCGATCGGCAGGTGGGCCTGTGCCATGGGGGCACTCTTTTTCTTCACCATGGCGGGGGTGGAAGAGACCCCCGTCCGCTGCGCATGCGCCGGTATGACGTCAGCAGCCGCTGATGCACTGGCGCATGCGCGGATGTCCGCCGGCCGGCGAAGGCCTTTCGGCCCCGGCTGGAGCCACTCCGGTGCAGGCTTAGCCCCTAAAGGTGCGGAGAATTCCGCACATTTGTGGAGGCCTGACGCTGGAGTGGTTCACGCCACTCCGTCCCGCCGGGACCCCCCGCCCCGTCGGGTAGGGGAGAATCCCGGCCCAGGTTAGATAAGACCTTGGCTTATCTGATTCTCACCTCAACTCCGCTTTCCCGACTACCGCCGACACCACTTGACTCCCTTGTTAGTCAAGAATCTATCTAACTCTACCTTAAATACATTCAACGACCTTACCTCCATAATTCTCTCGATAAGAGATTTCCAAAGGCACATTGTCCTTTGAGAGAGAAACATCCTCCACCTCTTTGTCTTAAACGAGAGACCCTTTATTTTTAAACTGTGTCCCCTCGTTCTAGTCTCTCTGACAAAGAGAAATAATGGCCGGAATTGTCCCATGCTCCCTGTGGCAAGTTTAATGGGAGGCAGGAGGGTTCAATGCAGCAGAACGTCCAAACCTCTTTTTCATGCTGGTGTAAAATGACAGCAGGATTTTCCGCTCCTGGTCACTATGGCGTCAGAGGTCAATGTAAAACTCATTTACATCACAATAATGGGATTTTAAAAATTCATTCACTGGATGTAGCCTTGTTGGCTAGGCCATCCCTAATTTCTCGTGAGAACGTGGTGGTGACTACCTTCTTGAACTGCTGTAGTACATGTGATGGAGGTATATCCACAGTGCTGTTTGGGAAGGAGTTTTAGGATTTTGACCTAGCAATAGAGAAAGAACGGTGATATATTTCCAAGTCAGGATGGTATGTAGCTTTGAGGGGAACTCAGAGGGTGGTGGTGTTCCACATGTGATTCATGTGGCCTGACTGGAATTCCCCCCTCCCTCCCCCAATGACCAAAATCCTGTGCCACCAGTGGAAAATCACACCACCCAGAATATGTCTATGCCAATAGAATCATAGAACCATAGAATTTACAGTGCAGAAGGAGGCCATTCAGCCCATCCAATCTACACCGTCCCTTGGAAAAAGCACCCTACTTAAGCCCACACCTCCACCCCATCCCCGTAATCCCCATCTAATATTTTTGGACAGTAAAGGCAAATTAACATGGCCAATCCACCTAACCTGCACATCTTTGGACTGTGGGAGGAAACCGGAGCAACCGGAGGAAACCCACCAAGACACAGGGAGGACGTGAAGATTCCGCATAGACAGTGACCCAAGCTGACAATTGAACCTGGGACCCTGGAGCTGTGAAGCAACTGTGCTAACCACTGTGCTACCATGTTGACAATGTGGTGTGTAACTATTGGGACTTGCCTGAAGAAGGACTGAGGTTGCGTCTGGAATTTGAGATGGAGGTCCTGAGCAGTCGTGGACCCTGGAACTTGCAGCAATGGGTGGGGTGAGCATCTATGAGGTGGATCTTCCAGCTTCAGTGTTTTTGAGGAGGTCCATCTTTCAGCTTCAGAGTGTTCCTGGAGGCTTTCTTCGAGCAATCCACCTTCTTTCTTCAAAGGTGGGTCAGACGTCTGAATGCCTTTGAAAATGGCATACAGATATGATAGCAGGGTGCGAGTCATCCAGCCCCGCCCCACCACACAAAAGTGTCGGGAAACTCCTGACTGCGTAGCTAATGAGGCTGGGGCCTTGCGATATGGTGCAAATTCCGGCAGCCTCAGCAGCGGGAAAGACTCCCTCCCTTGCCACATGACTTAGTTCCAGATGGGAGAATTCCACCCTTCCTTTCAGAATTCACTCTGTTAAGCATCTTCACAATCTTATATGTTTCAATAAGATCACCTCTCATGCTTCTAAATTCAAGGAATACAGGCCAAACTTCTCCAACCTTTACTCATAAGACAGCTCCTTCCTTCCATGGATCAATCAAGTGAGCCTTCTCTGAATTGCTTCCAATGTTATTTTGTCCTTTCTTAAACAAAGTGACCAAAACTAATCCTAATGCTCTAGATGTGGTCTCACCAATGCCATGTACAACAGGAGTAAAACTTCCCACTCTTATATTCCAGTTCCCTAGTAATGAACAATAACATCAGTTTTCCTTCATAATCACTTGCTGTACCTGTGTACTAACGTTTTGTGATTCATGTACCAGGACACTAAGATCCATCTGTACCTCAGTCTGCTGCAGTCGATGGCTAATTAAATAATATGCTGCTTTTTCTATTCCTCCTGCCAAAGGGAACAAGTTCACATTTCCCACATTATACTCTATCTGCTAATTTTTTGCCCATTAACTTAACTTGTCCTCTTCGCAACTTACTGTCTGATCTATATTTATATCAGCAAATTTAGTATGGATACATTCAATCCCCTCATCAAAGTCATTGGGCGACATTCTCCGGTGACCATCGCGATGCCCGGGACCCGGTGCCAAAAACGGCGCTGATGACTCCGGCGTTGGGCCCCGAGAAACATCGTGTATTCTCCGGGCCCGAATGGGCCAGCAGTGGCGTTACGCCATTCACGTCGGCGTCACCCACTGACGTCGGGCGACGTAATCAACGCTTCCCGGCGTGACTACACAAAAGAGGCCCCCACCAACCCACCGGCACCCGCACTCTGTGATCTCTCTCTCTCTCCCCCCCCCCCCCCCCCCCCCCCCCCCCCCCAAACCCACCGGCACCCGCACTCTGTGATCTCTCTCTCTCCCTCTCCCCCCAGCCCACCGGCACTCGCACTCTGTGATTTCTCTCCCCTCCCCCAACTCCCACCTCCATGATGAACGGCGTCAACCATCAGCACTGGTTGACGGTGTTAAATACCTGTTGCGATTAACGCCGACATGACCCATGGCCACGTCGGCGGAACTTCAGCCCATCCGGGCCGGAGAATAACGGCAGCACAGAAACCCGTAGCCTCCCACCGGCCCCCGCCATTCTCCGAGGCAGGCGGCGGGATTGGCGGCACGCCGACTTTTTGCGGGTGGGAGAATTCTGGACATGGCGCAGGCGGGATTTTCGGCGGCCCCGGGCGATTCTCCGACCCTGCTGTGCATACTCTGTTTCCTGTTAGCTAACTAATCCTCAATCCATGCAAATATGTTACCCCCGACACCATGAGTTCTTATCTGATGGACTAACCTTTGATGTGGCACCTCATCAAATGTCTCCTAGAAATCAAAGTACACCACATCTACAGCTTCTTCTTTATCCACGTTGCTTGTTACCTCTTCAAAGCTCTCAAATAAATTAGTCAAATACAATTTATCTTTCACAAGGCCATGTTGACACTGTCTGGTTGCACTGAGATTTTCTAAGTGCCGTGTTATAACTTCTTTTACAATAGATTCCAGTATTTTTCCGATAACAGATGCTGAGCTAACTAGCCTGAGGTTTCCTGAAAGTATATATAGTGCATAACTGCTTCTTAACAGAAAATGTACAAGAAATGTTACCAGTGGAAAAACCAACCACAGATTGATAAAAATTAAGTGAAATAGTCAGAAATATCAAAGACCAGGAGCCAGCCATATACTTCTAAAATACATTATATTCAATGAAATAAGAGCACAGCAAAAGAAAATACATTCAAGAAAGTTGTCAAGAACACTTGAGTATGGTTAATGGATTGCCTTTGAAGGTCAAGTGCTACGAATGCATCTTGAATGTATTCCTAAAACCAACAAGTTCAGATCAAACAAATGATTTCCAAAATGACCCAGCAAAGCAAGGTTGATTGAAGTAGAAAACATGCAGTGAGATGGGAAAAAGTACCCATTGGGGATGAATACAAGAAATTGCAGGAACATGTGATCTAAGAGGTATGACTTGCGCAAAAATACAGCAGAGGTGGCTAAGCATCCCAGGAAAAAAAAGTCATGCTTTACCATCAGAGGGTAGTGTCAGAGTTGAAAACCAAAGGAGATGCAATTAATTTGTGGATGAGCAGAAATACCAAATATTCTGAATGACCACTTCCGCCAAATTTTCACAAGGAAAGGATGAGCAGCATACACATTCAAAACAAAGATATCCCAATAAAAATGTGGGTAATAATGACTGTAATGTATCAGTACTTCAGTACTATTTCTACTTTTTAATTTACATAAAGAAAATAAATTCCAAAACTCAATGTGAAGTGGACAATCTTGCTAATACTACCTTGGTAGGAAGGGCAGTGCTTACTCAGGAATTATGAACGAGTTAGACAAGGTATGCAAGTCAGGAGAACAATGGTAAATTAAATTCAATCGTGCTACCCAGGGTGCAAAACAGATATCATGCTTACTCCATCAATAGTGTTGAGATAGCTAATATTGAAGCTGGAAGAAGCTGGAAGAATCTTGTGAAGATTTAACCATAAGTAATCAACAAATGTAGAGCAGCAATCAGCTGTGTCAATTAGATGTTGGATTACACAACCAAAAAAATGTGAAAGATAAATTTGAGGTAATGAACTCATTTCATGATTGCCTCGTCAGGCCACACCCAGAATTCTGTGTCCATTTCTGACTATAAAGAAACTAAAGAGACATTCAAGCACAGGAGGCTGTACAGAGAATCACCATGAGGGTAATTCCCAAATATCAGGGATATACGTGATGTGAAAAAACATCAAGAAATTTGAGTGATGAATTTTCACTTTTATGGCCGGGCCATACCAAATCGACTGTTATTTTTCATTTTTATTGATTTCAGGCCATGTATTTTGAACTTGAGTGACAGTATGGCAAAAAAAAGGATAAATAGATTTGGTTTGCATTTCCCATGATTCGAACATTTTTACTGGGAATATATAGTGACCATTGAGGGAGGCATCCCGTTCACAAATAAGCTCCCCTGATCGCAAGTTCACCAGTATTTAATTCACATTCAAAATAATTACCAATTCATCAATTTACCTCAGAAATACTCAGCAACAAGTGTGCAAAGCTAATGTCACTGTATTATACACTACAATACCATCTGTAAATAAAACGGTAAAGGAAAATCTCACAATCATTAGTTACAGGCAGACATTGATTTACTCAACTGTCTGTATTCCATCAATGGTGTATAGAAATGCATCTGCATACTTTATATGTCTTTCAGTCTGTCATAGTTGCTTTGCTGGTTGGAGGCCTCCTAGACACAGACATCTTGCACACACCATCACAGTATACAACACTATAGCATTTCACTGTAGTGACATGATGAATAGGGAATGATATTTGAAATTGCAGACCATACACACAACATTCTACCGCAACCAAATTGTCAGCTTATACTTGCAAAATTTTCAAGAAAAGGTAAAGAGGGTAACAAAAATTCCTTAGATGCAGCAAATAATATATGAATTTCACTTTATAACAGTTAGGATTATGCACAGTTCAGTCATATATGCCCCCTCCATGCCCTCACAATCATTCATTTAGTAAAGACGATATGTACGTTAGACATACAATTTTTGTTGCATTAATTTACTTTTGCTGTAATTGCAGTTGCAACACCCATAGTTGGCCTCAATCACCCTGGACTAAGATGGGTAAACCAGCCAGATTCTGATATTGATCGATTCACGGCTCTTCCCACAATTCAATGGAGGATAGTATTGGGTTCAATTGTGCCCTAGTCCCCAGTGGGGAAAAAACCTCTCAACTCTGACTAAGTCAGGCTTCTAAATAATTAGGATAAAGCACAAAAGGGTGACACAGTAGCTAGCAATGTTGCCTCACAGTTTCGGGGACACGGATTCGTTCGAGCCCGGGTGAAAGTGTGTGTGGAGTTTGCACTTTTTTCCAGTATCTGCGTGGGTTTCCTCCGGGTGCTCCAGTATCCTCTCACAGTCCAAAGGTATTCAGGTTAGGTGGACTGGCCATGCTGAATTGCCCCTTAGTGACCATGCATGTGCAGATTGAGTGGAGTTATAGGAATAGGATAGGTGAATGGGCCTAGGTATGGAGCTCTTTCAGGTGGTTGATGGTAACTTGATGGGCCAAATGGCCCTTTCTGCACTGCAGGAAGTCTATAGATTCTATGGCAAAGGATGTCAGGCATCCATTTCAGAAAGAGTCAGCACTTTCAAAAGACAAGGAGGGCAATTTTCTGGCCACATTGCAGCCGGCACACATCCCTCTATGCTAGGAGAATAGCAGGAGAGCCCCTATACGGGGTTTGCACCATGCGTCAACTGGAGCACGATATACCTGGCCCACTGCAGTTTCTGCGATCTGGTTCACGCCCTTGCTGGACGTAACCAGATTAACATATTTAAATAAACATTTAAATATTCTTGGTCAGCTTCAAGCTGGATACTCCTGGCTCCTGGTATTCTCAAATCCCCCCTCCCCCCCACCCCCTGGCATCGCCAGGTTGGCACTGACATTGTCCTGGGGGCACTCCCAAGGACTGGAAACTGAAAGACGGAGGGGCCATGATGGGGTGGGCACATGATGGGGGTAGCATTTGGCAGTCCCATAGCGGGATGTCGATCACCTGTATGTACAAGCTAGTACTGGTGATTTGGGGGTGGGGGTGTTGATGCCAGCTGGAAGGGGTTAGTTGGTCTTTGCCAGCATGAAGGGGTTGGATCTGAACAGAGACACTTTGAGAGGGCCCCGATGCCGGCTATCCTTGGAGGGAGAGGGGGTTGATGCCAGTGAGGATGGGCGTGGGGAGGAATCCTGAAACCCAGATGTTTGCAGTGTTGGGGGCAGGAGGGGTGGGAGGGGTGCCCCCCCCCCCCCCCACACCCTTACTTTGAGATTGTGACGCCCTTTAAAAATTGCACCCCGATATCTGCGAAGCCAGGCTTGCTGGGATCTTCAGATCCCACACAGCACTTCTTCGGCAGGTTTCACCCCGGCTCCAAAAAAAAATGGCTAAGTGTAGGAGAAGTGCAATGGGAATCGCACCGGATTCATTCTGATTTTCCTGCCCAAAATGGCACTTTGTCATTTTATGGGAAAATTCCACCCAAAGTAGAAAAATTGAGCAGTGGTGGAACAGGTAAGGGATAGCGACGAGTGAGAAGAGTCTGCTTCCATTTTTTATATTTCCATTTTGGGTAAAATTTTGAACCTCACACTTCAACCCAAAATAGTAAAGATGTTAATTTCAGTTTGCCACTTACTCCTTACAACGGACCTTACTCGAATGGCAACAATTGCAAAAACTGAAATTCTCCAAGTTGAAGGAAGGAACAATTATCATGGCAATTATTAACTTAGACGCCCCCCCCTCTCCCCACCCCTCCAATTATCCCTGGGTCTGGAGTACAGTTTTGCAACAATTGTTTGCAATCAAATTCCTTCTTATCTGGTTCCTTGATCAATCTGAATGAGGATTATTTTTATTGAGACTAAATATGGTCACTAAATTCATGATTGGCGGATAATATTCATGTTCAATCAAACAGAAAAACTCCACTTAGTTACTTCTAAGCTTTTCATTGACTGTCCTCTCTTACCTTCCCCCAAACACCAACGTTATAGTTAATCAAGGGATGAACTGACATGAACAAGGTTTGCTAATTTATGGAAAATAAATCAGTACAACTCACATTAAACTGTGCCCAACGTGCTTTGATTTTTCCTCCGGACGCTTATGACCTAGCTACATTTTGCTGAGTCACTGAGTTGCCACTGCCTGTTATGCACAAGTAAACTGACAGTGTTTCTCTGTTGAATGCATCAAGCTGTAACAGTCTTCATATAGCCACAGTCAGATTAAACTCCAAACTATTTTACCTATTTCTTTAATTTTTCTTAAATTTAGTCAGATGAGGCCTACCCCATCATCTTTGTGCTTATCCCTATCACCTGTCCAATTTCTGTAGCAAGGTGTGTACCTGGGGGAGATCATTGGTTTTTCAGGTCAATTGTCACACTGAGCTTGTTTATAGGCAGCAAGCTGCTGCCTCGCTAAACTAGCAGGCAGCAAGGAACCTACTGCTATCAGCTGCTGCCACCTCAGCTCCATTGACAGACAGCCTGGAGGGGGACATCCAAATAGCTTACAAACCTTCCCCCTCTCCCAGATGCAGCAGACCTAAAATTCTGCCTCTGTCAGTGCGATTAAGATTCAATATTGGGGTATGCAACAATTTATATCCTCCCATCCTATAGTGCATGTGCCAGTGCAACATTTCCAACAATATTTTAAAATGGATTCTGAAGAAAATTGAATGGAAGCCATGGGGCGCGATTCTCCGCCCCCCACGACGGGTCGGAGAATAGCAGGAGGGCCTTCCCGACATTTTTCCCGACCTCCCGCTATTCTCCCCCCCCCCCCCCCCCCACGGCCGCCCCACGACACGAATCGCTGCTCGCCGTTTTTTTACGGCGAGCAGCAATTCTTCCCTATCCGATGGGCCGATTTCCCAGGCCTTTACGGCCGTTTTCACGAATTTAAACACACCTGCTATCACAGTTCGTGAAAACGGCCGCAAAGTGCCGTTCTGCACAACCATGCCACCAATTGGCACGGCCGCACCACGGCCGTGCCAAGGGTGGCACGGGCCCGTGATCGGTGCCCACCGATCGCGGGCAGCAGGTCCGATTTCCACGCACTCTTTGTCCCTCCGCCACCCCGCAGATCAGTCCGCGGGGGCGGCTGAGGGGCATGACGGCCCGCGCATGCGCGGGTTTGACGCATATGCGCGATGACGTGATCCGCGCATGCGCGGGTTGGAGCCGTCCAACCCGCGCATGCGCGGCTGACGTCATCGTGCGTGTCAGCCGCCGTGAGTCTTGGCGGCCAGGCATAGCGAACATTCGCTAAGCCCGCGCTGCCGTTCTTCCCGGGGCCGCGATGCTAGCCCCGACCGGGGGGGGGGGGTGAATCGGGTCCCGGGAGGGGGCGCGGAGGCTGCCATGAAACACGGCCGGTTTCACGGCAGCCTTTACGACTCTCCGCATTTGCGGAGAATCGCGCCCATGATTCTTTGCGGCATGGATATGTTTTGTTTTAATCAATGATCACCTAGATCTGAGCTTATCAAATGAATGGCGGCAGTACCTCCATCATCTGCTAACTCTCTTGAATGGATGCATGATTACACAACATAGTATTAAATCAGGGGTGGGCAAACTACGGCCCACGGGCCGCATGCGGCCCGCCAAAGGTCTTTATGCGGCCCACCAAGATTAAATCATAAAAAATAAAAAATAAATTTTTTTTAAAAATTTTTTTTTTTTTAATTTTTTATATTTTTTTTATAAGGTTAATGGGGGGGGGGCTGTTGGGTTACTGGTATAGGGTGGATACGTTGACTTGAGTAGGGTGATCATTGCTCGGCACAACATCGAGGGCTGAAGGGCCTGTTCTGTGCTGTACTGTTCTATGTTCTATATGAGGCGCCCAGAATCATAACCGGGTGAAGCGCCATTTTTGAAAAGTAGAGAAAAAGAGGGCTAAAGGCAGGATGCCGCCGGGGGAAGCGCTGAGGTATATGCCGCACGCTAATTGGTTACAACCGGGATTATTAATTAATATACTATTCGGCCCTTAAAAATTGTGAATTTCTGAATGTGGCCCTTGCACGGAAAAGTTTGCCCACCCCTGTATTAAATACTATACTGCAATTCCTTAATTACCCTTGAAGGCTGGGGTATAAGTTGGAGTACATGCGCAGAGAAGGAGGCTTTCCAGTTATTCCCAAAAGTAGTGTTCATTCTTCATGGGTGAAGTGAAGGTAATACAGTCAACCCCAATCCTGACCTGATTTTACATTCATTCTTGCAATAGGAGTCAAGAATGATGAACAGGACCAAAACTTTGAGACGATATCCTGCCTGGCACTCCCATAAATCCAAGAATGGTGAGGCCACTATAGCACTGGGTGAAATCTGCTGACATACCATAATGAAGGATTGAATTTAGGATCCAATGGTGCTGTGACTCCATACCAAATGTTTATCAGTTTACTTCCTACGAAAGGAGACAAGGACGTATCCACAACTGTCACGACAGACATTACTGGAAGAGTTACTGGACGCAAGCATAGATAAAGAGGACTGTAGCGACATGTATGACTGACTGGTAGAAAGGGCCGACACTGTACTGGACGCAAAAAGAAAGAAATGGGAGGAGGACCTGGGGATTGAAATAGGGTGGGGACTCTGGAGCGAAGCACTGCATAGGGCCAACTCCACCTCCACGTGGGCAAGGCTCAAACTGACGCAACTAAAAGTGGTACATGTAGCCCACTTAACAAGAAGTCGTATGTGTAGGTTGTTCCCGGAGGTGGAGGATAGGTGTGAACGGTGCCAAGGAGGACTGGCCAACCACGCCCCCATGTTTTGGTCTTGTCCCAGACTTGCGGGGTACTGGACAGCCTTCCTCGAGGCAACGTCCAAAGTGTTGGGGATGAGGGTGAGCAATCCCTGAAAGTGGCGGTCTTCGGGGTAGCAGACCAGACAGATTTATTCCTGGGGAGGTGAGTGGACATCCTTGCCTTTGCCTCCCTGATCGCCCGCCATAGAATTCTGTTCGGCTGGCGGTCAGCAGCACCACCCAAAGCTGCAGACTGGCTGTCCAACCTCTCAGAATCTCTCCAAATGGAGAAAATCAAATTCGCCATTCGAGGGTCAGACGATGGCTTCCACAGAACGTGGGGGCCATTCACCCAATTGTTCCGGGACCTGTTTCTGGCCAACGAACAAGTAGAAAAATAGCCAGGTAGCCAAGAATCAGGGGAATATAGCCAAGGTGGGAGGGATAGACCGGGGTGGAGGGGGGTGGGGAATAGCAGTGAAATCTAAGAGAAAAGAAAGGCGACCCACAGGAGAAGGGGAGAAGAGGAGGGGGTGGAAGAGGGAGGAGACAGGGAACAATAGAGGGGAACCAGTGAGGTGGGGGGGGAGGCAAGGGAATGACATACGGAGGGAGGGCACAGGAAACAATAACAAACTTGGCATCTAAGGAGCAGAGAACAAGGAAAATCCGGACGAAAGACGGAATGAACGGCTGAAGCGGAGGTGATCGCGAGACAATAATGGCAGCGAAAACCATCCGGGAGAAGCAAGCGACAACACTAACACCAGATCCATTCACGTATTGCCCTTTGTAATTGTTCTGTAATTGTTTCCCCGACATCCAAAGGTATATGTACCCCCAGTTTCTCCCCTCCCCACAAACAGATGCCTACTTATGTACTAAAAACAATACTGCCAACTGGACAGAGCTGCTGTTGTTGAGCCAGAGCATAATACCCTTCTAGTTATTTTAACTTTTTTTTGTTTGTTTGTTGTTGCTTGTTTTGTTTTTTGTGCGTGTTCTCTTCTCTTCTCTTCTATGTATATATACATGTATTCTATTTTGTGTACATAACGGTGAATATTCTTTACTCAAAAACCAAATAACAAACATTTATAAAAAAATGTTTATCAGTTTACTTTCATTTTGACATGAACAATAATTCACATAAAAGATGTAAAGATTACCAGACAAAATAAACCTCATGGCCTGAATTTTTAGGATGGCGGGGACATGTTCTCCATCATCTGAAGAGTTGGCGGTGGATGTGGCTGCCAGCCAATCAATCAGAATGACCAGCAAGTTTCCCGCTTCTGCAGCAACAGCGCCTGAAGTGATGGGAAGTGGAAGTGCAGGGATTTGTCTGAGACTCCTGGGAACCAGAAACCTAGATAAGGGTCAGGGGTCCTCGTACTAAAGGCCTGGGAAGGGGGGGGGGGGGGATCACTGGGGGGGGGGGGGGGGGGTTACAGCGATCTTCGGGGATAGGAGAGGAGGGTAGTCCAGAGGTAACCAAACCTCAAAAGGAATGGGCTTCTGATTGAGACTATGCAACTGCACCTCCGCACCCCTCCCCCATCCCCGTACCCACACCAACTTCCAACCTGACCTCCTGTCCGAGATCTCACTTTCTTTACTCTTGTATTTTTCCCATGAACCTTCAATCTTCCGGCTCTCCTAAAACCTGCAGCTGAGCAGGAAAATACCCATAAATGGTCACTTAATGACCTCAACTGATGCAAGGACGGTGGAAGAAATTCCAGGAATCCCTGCAATTTCACACTGCCCCCACCATCCCCCACGAACACGTTAACTGTTTTGCAAGCCAACAAACAAATCTCTACTCCTCTTGACCACCTCCCCACACTCCACCACACCATTTTAGCTAAGAACAATTTTATCAATAAAGTTTTTGAAATGTTACAGGGGTGCTGGATGAATCGAAATAGAACTCTGAACTCATGTCCAGTACATAACTAAACCACATAGATGAAGAAGATATCAGGTTGAAACCAATGTTTGCTTGGAGTTATAACTTTGACTTGAAAGAGGTGGTGGCATTCCAGTGGAACTCACTGTCCTTGAATTAGAGAAGGAGAAATAAAATCACAGCACTGCCATACTTGCGTGAGTAACTATTGACTCCTCCTGCATGTGTATCTATGGACAGGTGTACTTGTAATGCCCCACACAGCTGAATAGCTGGCACTCAATGTAGGCGTATACATAAAGAATGGGTCCTTGGATGACCATCAGTAATGAAACCTACAACCTAATATGAATCTGAAGGAAAAAATGGAGCAGAATCTCTGTACTTTGTTTGCAGCTTCAAGCAGCACATCCATTTACCACAATGGATAGGATGGATGGGCTTGCAGGATATTGCTGCACCTGTTAACTCTCTAGGTTCAGATTGGAAAATCCTTTCGTCTATTCTAATCTACAGAAATCCTGTAGTGCAACAAATACAGATTTGAACAACTGAGAAAATTAAATCAGCAAATGAGAGAAGGAAAATAAAAATATTCCCAGAGTCAAAAAGGAAAACGTGTACAACAGAAGGGGGAATAAAAAGGAGTGAAAGGGTTAATATCCTAATAAAAACTTTGTATAGACTCTCCTCCCCCTCAACACCTGCTCAGTGGCAAGACAGTACGATGATAGTATATTCAATCCTCCCCCACAGTATCCTGATTTGGATTTGTTTTAACCTTAACAATGGATTTTGTTCCATCTTTAATAGTAGATTGTTCTGAGGATAATTAAACAATAAATGGACATTCAGTGCTCATGACGATACAAGACCTATGCATACACAAGTCTTACTACACATGAACATTTTTGAACCAGATTGCCCCGAGGAGAGGGAAATCAAGTAAAAATGATTCATTTCTTTACTTAATTCAAACAAATATCCTCCTGATTTGTTTCCATTCCTCTCTGTCTTTGCCAGAAGCACACAGACTGTTTCACACATGCACTATGTGTTGACATTGTACTAGTCTCAGTGTATAAGTTATCATTTTAAATGAGATGTGCTGCAAGAATGGCTGTATTTTTGAAGCTGTTATTTCAGCAGTAAAATGCACCAAAGCCCGCTGCTGTCAAAAGGTGCAAAAGTCCAGGAATTAGCCTTTATTTACAAACCACTTGGATAAGAAAGAGCTACTTTGATCCCATTATTCGAGTTTTTGATCATCACAGTGTTTACGAGGAAGAGGATTGACAAAATAATTCATGAAAAGAACATGCGAGTGAAAACAATCTCTCAATGTTGCGTTTAAAGCAACCACAGCTTTGCGTTCTGTGTTCCAGGCTCTCAATAAGCAGTTATGTAACCCTTTGAATACCTGTATATGCCTGAAACTCACAGCACATGGATCCTCTTCCTACACCTTTACATATTAAAGGATAGTGTTCAAACTACTAATGCCAACATTTTAAAATCAGGCTGCAAGCAAGCTGCCGAACAGAAAAAATATGACCTGCTTAAGAGTGAAGACAATTGAAACCCTCTCAGATCTTAAGCTTGTCATTAATATTTTAAAAACAACCAAATAAATAAATTCCCTCGGAGCATTCGAAAAAGCAACAGGATATTAATGAGCCCCTGTTTATACTTTGTTCCATATAATTAACTTGCTTTTCCTACCTGAGGATTGCCGTGTCTCCCTGCCTGATGGTGATGTTGTCCGTCCCCCTGGAGAAGTCCACACTTCTAACCGGCAGTCCTGTTGGAAGAAGGCAGAGAAATCTCAGAAGGATTACGGGTAGTGGGCGCTGATAAAAAGGACCCCGAGATACCATTGTCAGAAGAGGATGAGCAGGCCGGACTAAAAGAAAATGCTCTCCCAAACACTGTGCAACACTAAAGCTGTCTTCACTAATCGCAAGCTTTACAATTCCAAGCCCCAGCTGAGTTGCCACTAATCTGACAGCAGAGGCATCACTTGTAAGAGATATGTGAAGCGATGCTCTGAGCGTGAATTGACTGCTTTCCCTCCTCACGCTTCTTTACTTCACCTCCCCCCTCCGCCATCCGCAAACCCCCACCCCCCCCCACCACCACCACAGCCACCCCTTTGGCAGCAAGCTTGATGAAGGTCTGATACCACTCCATCACCATGGCAACAGCTCCATCTGAGGCAACTCAACCCAGAGAACAGAATTGTGCTCTGAGGCAGAAACTTACCAAGCTGTTAAAGTGAGGAATAAAGTTAAATCCCTTTTTTTGGCAAAAGTAATATTATTTGTGAATTGAGCTTGCAAAACACGGAGTGTTCAGCAGTGAATGACTGATGCAGACAAAATTTAGCAGTAATTATCTGTGACACTTCTGTCCTGCTGTAAGAAGCCCGACTACAGCAGCTGATAGTATTGCTATACGGACTAAATGTAGTCATTTTGGACTGGGTAAATGAAAATGAATTAAAGCACCAAAAACAAAGGTGAGCAAAGTTTCCTATTTTAAAACAATACAGGTACATTCAAACACTGCATCCATTATTAAATAGTTACATTTGAGTTCCTCAAGCACACGGACTCTTACAGAAACACCCTGTGACTCTTTATGAGTTAGAAGCTGTGTACAACCAATAGGATCATTGAATTCTATTAAATTATCAACTGAAATAAATGGGATAGAAACTGGTTCTGTCCTATTTTGGGGACCTAAGCAGCAATGTGCACAGTGTTGTGGAGAGGAGGACTGAGACTGGCCCAAAATTGGATTTCGGACCTCATTTTAATCATTTAAGCTAGTTGGCAATACCCATCATGCCCCCAGAGACAACTTGCTTATTTCAAGCAATTAAATTTTGGACAGCTAGTCTTTGCCAACAGAGGGACATAGGTTACGTTCTAGAGGGAGGGGAGAATGGGTACAATGGCATGGGGGAGGGTGGGTTCACTAGGTGACAGAAGGGGACGGGATAAACAGAAATTAGCAGCAGCCCTTGAGAGCGCTGTGGAGCCTGGACTGATATTCATAATGGAGGCCACCTTCTAGTCTGCATCCACGTTTGGAAAACATGAGTGATGCATGCCCAAAGCATGTTCCACTCAAAAAAGCCCAATTTCATGGAAGGGATCTAAAAAAGAAACTATTATCTTGCATTACTATAAACAAGGGCTGCTTTAAAATGGATGGTTCTGAAGTATCCAATTTCTGCCAGATAGCTTAACTTGAAAATGGAGGCTTTTCACCTGAAGTATAGTGAGTATAATTTGCCAAATTTCAAGATGAGAGCACCACTGCTGCATATTTACATTATTTAAATGGATGTCAGGACATGGAAAGGAGATCGTGGGAAGGGTCAAACTATGAGTGCAAAATTAGGCACATTGATTTTGAAGCACAGAAACCCAACAAGACTGGCCCTGTTCCTATTTCCAAGCCAAATTAATGGTGTGTCAATTGTAAGTATCAGGTATGTTGAAACAGTAAACAAACAAGGAGTCATCATTGGGTGAGTGGTAAAACCTGTGCTTTGAGGCAGAAGAATATGGGTTCAAATCTCACTTCAGTGTCCTGAACATATAGGCTGTCACATCAGTGCAATGCTGAGTGTGTACTGGTTCTGGTACCATCTTTCAAATGAGTTACTAAGCTTAGACTCAATCTATTCTTTCTGGTGAATGCAAACGATCCCATTGGCATTGTATAAAGCATGGGATGGGAGTAAACATTAACCATCAATCAAAGAGATTTTGTGGCAATTCATCTCATCCCTGTTTGTGGGAATTTGCAGTGCACAAATTGGCCCACACTTTTCTCATCATTACAACTGTGATTACACTTCAGAAACACTTTATTGGCTGTAAATCAGTTTGGGGCATCCTGAAGGTGCTTTGTCAACTCAAATTCTTTCTTATACGCAAGTTTAAAACTGAATGAAAAAGCATGCTTTTAAATTTGTTGTACCTTACTGTTTTATATGCCTGGAATATTTTTTTGTCTAGAAACTGCGTTTGTATTGCAATCAGATTAATTTTGTTGCTCACATTTTAAAAATTTTTACCTCCTTTTTATTTCAAAAATCAATTACATTTCTTCCTTTCCTATTTTGGTCACTTCAAGATAGAAAGTCAGCCTGTCATCAGATCTCACAGCTGATGCATCTGTGTAAATGGGCAGAAGAAGATGCTAACAATGGCTTGATCTCACTTCTCCCTGTCGCGAAATCCCTGATCTCCTCTGCATGATGTCAGGAGTCACTGGAGTCAAGCAAAATCTGCTCATCTTTAACCTATTGCTGTTGGAACTCCAATCAGCTGGCCTTTATAACAATATTTCTCTTCCTATTTAACCCCAAAACTACGACCATATGTTCAAATGAGTGGGTTTGCTTCTCCACCTGTTACCTCTTTCTTCCCCATTACATTTTGTTGCCTATTGGAGGAAAATCTGTTCTTAACAGTCAAGTTAAGATTGAGAACTCTCTCTGTGTTGTTTGTTTCCTCAGAGATATACAGAGATAACACATCAAATTCTATGTACATAGCAGCAGTTTTATTTACAATGATTTAAAATGTCTGCTGTCACAACCTTCCAGCTTCTTGTTTCAGTTTAGTATCTATTTCTCCAATCATACCCAGACTTGACTAACATCACTAACAGTTAGCAGAGGCAGAAAATCAAACAATGAACAATTAAAAACAACATTATTTCCCCCTTATAAATAAAAGACCTTCAATTAAACCATCCGAAACAACAAACATATAGATCAAGTAATGTTTTAGCATTCTGAGAGTCCATTTTTGCCAAGTACAGTAAAAGTCTTTCAGATATGAAGGTTGTTGAGGCACTGAGATCTATGAACCTGAGGTTATGGTTCTGCATATTCAGCTCAATTAGACAGATGATCAACATCAAAGTCAATCATTGTAAAAAGAAAAGTATCTTCATAATTGTTGTTCTCAAAGTAACCTGGTCTGTTTGCTACCAATCATCTCATGTTTGATTTGGTGTTGTCATCCAACAGATAAGCATTGGTACCAAGCAATTGGTACGATGCGAGATTGTGTTTATAATTAGGTCATTTGATGCAAACCCAATCTCGAACTTCAGATCGCGGCTCCCTTGTGATTGTTCACTTCCCTTAGTATGGCTTTGTAATATTTTTTGCTTTCACTCTAACATTCTCATCGAATAGTCATGACAGCTTAAGAATGGTCAGCGGTATGCAAAGGTTATGACCAATTCCACGTTCGGCCAGTGTTTTTCTGGTTATTGGGATGGATCAGGTAAGAAGTGGGATACAAATGCATTGATCAAGCATTTTCCCATCCAACATACTAGATCTCATATTGTCCTTGATCATCCTTTTGAATTGTTCTGTGCCACTATTCAATTATGGGTTGTATTGTGTTGTCAGATGGTATGAATTCCTCACCTTGCCAGGAATTCTGTAACTGACTGGGAACAAACTGCCATTGTCCATACTTATAGGGCTGGATTCTCCGCCGGCAGGATGCTCCATTTTGCCGGCAGCCTGGGGGTTTCCCGATAGGGTGAGGCTGCCCCAAACCCTATTGACCAGCCAGCAAAACGGAGCATCTTGCCAGCATGCCGAACCTGAAATCTGGTGCGGCAGGACAGAGAATCCAACCCCAAGTCTTTGATCATGGCCAATCACCCAATTCAATAACCTGCATTTCCCCGATATACTTTGATCCCTTTAGCCCCAAAAGCTATATCTAACTGCTTCTTGAAACCATAGTCATTAGCACTGTTGCTTCACAGTGGCAGGGTTCTGGGTTCCATTCTCGCTTGGCTAACTGTCTGAGCGGAGTCTATACATTCTCCCCGTCTCTGCCTGGGTTTCCTCCGGATGCTTCGGTTTCCTCCCACAAGTCCCGAAAGAAAGTTAGGTGAATTGGATGTTCTAAATTCTCCTTCCGTGTACCCGAACAGCAGCTGGAGTATGGTGACTAGGGGATTTTCACAGTAACTTCATTGCACTGTTCATGTAAGCCTACTTGTGACACTAATAAAGATTATTATTATTATTGACCTCAACAGCTTTCTGTATTGGAGAATTCCATGGGCTCACCATCTGCAGAAAGAAATTTCTCATCATCTCAATCCTAAATGGTTTACCTTAGGCTGTGACACTTTGTTCTGGACTCCCCTCCCAACGAGAACAGCCTTCCTGCATCTGCCCTGTCTAGACTATTAGAATTTTATAGGTTTCTATTAGATCTCCCCTCATTCTTCTGAACTCCAGCAAACATAATCCTAACTGATTCAATCTCTCCTCATACGTCAGTCCCGCCATCCCAGGAATCAGTTTCATAAACCTTCTCTGCACTCCCTCGAGAGCAAGAACATTCTTCCTCAGGTAAGGAGACCAAAACTGCACACAATATTCCAGGTGTGGTCTCGCCCAGGTCCTATTTAATTGCAGCAAGACATCCCTGCTCCTGTACTCAAATCCTCGTGCTATGAATGCCAACATACCATTTGCCTTCTTCACCCCCTGCTGCACCTGCATGATTACTTTCAGTGACTATTATACAAGGACATCTAAGTGTTGTTGCTCATTCCCCTCTCCCACTCTACAGTCATTCAGATAACAATCTGCATTCAGTTTTCTGCTACCTAAGTGGATAAATCATACATTTAACACGTCACACTGCATCTACCATGCATTTGCCCACTCACTCAACTTGTTCAAATCACACTGAAGCATCTCTGCATCCATGTCACAGCTCACCCTCCCTGCCAGCTGTGTCATCAGCTAATTTCCATCAAACAATGCGAGTTCATTGCATACTCTGTGGTATGGGATCAGTTCTTCCCCTATTTCACAAGGTAACTTGGTTTTTAAGTACTTTCTGACTTTCTGCTGTATTACCTGAAAAAAGCTCCATTCTATGTCAAGCTTTGTGCATACTGTGGAGTCATGGAAGGATGTCAATGGTTCTTGGATCATAGAAAGTAGATATTTATCTGGAACGATTGTCTGTTAACTAGCTCAAGGTTGACAAATAGTCCAGGTTCACTATTTTTACATCATGTAACAATTAGATTTGATGTCCATGGTGATGAGTTGATTCGTTCAATGATATTGTCTGTTTCAAGTCATTTCAACTCTGATGACATTAAGCTTGAATTGTAAATGGCAATCACCTCATATTTTGTGAAAATGGTGGAATTGGAATGCTGACGTGAGAAGCATGGCAGTATTTCTTTATCTCCCTACATCTCATAAATAAGGAAGGATACCATTATTTACAATCTGTGTCATCAATCACATTAATGTGTGCTCCAGTGGAGTCATCAAATTTGAAAAGTTTACCATGATAGGTTTACCTTTGGTGATGGAGAATGAGAACCTGTCTAGGGTGACATTTTTGTATCACATTGGAGCTGGGATTGTTTTCAAAACCGGAATACGAGAATCTTTGCAAGCTTGAAGAATGTCTGTCAGAGGAGTTTGAGAAAGTTGCAAAAAAATAGCTATGGTAGTGTTTGTCATTTAATTTGGATACTTTTGCATCAACATTGATGAGGAGCAATGTGAAAAACCCACAATCACGGCTGTATACTCCTGAAAATGATTGGGTTGCTTTACTGTCTGTGATGGAATACGTTTGCAATACCTCACTTTCAGGAGTACAAATAGACACTGGGTAATACAGAATTTGTGTATTACTAAAAAAGAAGACTTGCTATCAAGGATTTTTGTTTTGCCCTCATCAGAACAGATTCACAAGAGCACTGAACCTAATGGGAAGAACAACTTCTCTTGCACAATAAGAGGGGGCTGATTGGTTGGCAAGTGGACTTTGTTCAAATTCAAACTAGACAGGTTAACTGTGACTGATCAAGGCATTTCCATGGGGTGTGTATGAGGGAATGGCTGTCCTCCAAGAATTTGTCCAGCTGAAAAAATGATGAAGGAGCTGTGCTCCGAAAGCAAGTGATTTGAAACAAACCTGTTGGACTTTAACCTGGTGTTGTAAGACTTATTACTGAAAAAAAGAAAGAAGCGATACATTGACACGCGTTCTGTTTGCAAAGGACAGGCTCAGGGATTATATGTAGTTTCTACCACATGTAAGTGAGCCACAGTGAACCCTGCTGACAATCTTAAATTGGGCATCAACGTAATTCTCAGGATAATCATGATTGTGTAGCAAGTGTTACCCATTGCAGAATGACATCTAATGTTGGATATTGTGTTCTGAGTTTTGAAAGCATAGGCTGGTTGAGTATAATCAGTACTTTGCCTGTTACAAACAGCCAAATGGACATGCAATTCAATTCCTTCCACTCGTCGTTCATATATGGGATATGCATACCTGGCACTGGGATCCATATGCAACATTACTAATTTGTGTGATAGACAGAACATCTTTTTGGCTTGATCACAGCATCATGTTAGGGGAGGATACTACTCATATTGCTGTACAGTAGCAGCATGAAATGGGTAGCTTCATGTGTTATTCATATTTCTGAGACACCTTGTGCAGGATTCTTGGTCCCACCACACCAGAAGGCCCGATTCTCAATTTCACAAGCTGGTCAATGGGGTTTCCCATTGCGGGGCAGCCCCACGCCGTCGGGTAACCCCTGAGATGCCGGCAAAATGGAGAATCCCTATGGAGGAGAATTCCGCCTCTTCCCTTTCCAGGGTAACTAGAGATAAACTGGGCACTTTTCAGGACCAAAGTACCAACCTTAGGCCCATTCATGAGTTTGAACACTATACAGTAATCACTGATCTGTCAGTGTTCAGTTCCAAGCGTATGCTAAAGTGAGACACAGTCCCATGATTAAGCAAGCATTTACGCAGAATGAGATTGAAAATGGTTACTAATTTACATTATGCTCTACACTGCACTTAGTCTGAAGCCTGCAAATTCTTTAATTTTGTGATTTGATCCCTTCATCCTGCTTTATTGCCTTTATAGATTGCCGTACCATAAACAATACCCGATTGAAACACGTCTGCACTGTAAATTCACTGAAGAGGGAACAGTTTGGCAATGTAATCAATGATACTGCCAAATATTTAGTAAGTCTCTGACCAGGTACACTCTGAAAGTGAGAGTTTGTACATACGTCTTCAATTTTGGGGTGCCTATGTCCCACATCAAATAGGAAGAGGTTGTTGCTGAGTTTGAACTCCTCGATCTCCAGCTACCCCACATCAGGCCAATGTTCAATGAAGACACTGAGTCCTTGAAAGTACACCTCGCTGATCTAGCGCACATATATTGTGGATTGATCAATGAGCGGGCAAATTTTCACATGCTATCTGAATGCCTGGTAGCATTGAGAGTCCTCAGAGTCAACCCATCAAACATGTCCGTGAAAGAAGCAAAATACCATAGATGCTGGAAATCTGAAATAAAAACAGAAAATGCTGGAAAGACTCAGCAGGTTTGGCAGCATCTTGTGTAGAGAGAAACAAAGTTAACATTTTGTGTCCTTATGACTTCTTCAGAGCTGAGGTGTGAACAAAGTTTTCCAGAACCGGTCAGTGAGCTTTAAACTCCTGTTGTTGAAAATGAAAATGAAAATCGCTTATTGTCACGAGTAGGCTTCAATGAAGTTACTGTGAAAAGCCCCTAGTCGCCACATTCCGGCGCCTGTCCGGGGAGGCTGGTACGGGAATCGAACCGTGCTGCTGGCCTGCTTGGTCTGCTTTAAAAGCCAGCGATTTAGCCTTGTGAGCTAAACCAGCCCCTGTTCCAACGGGGCAGGACTCTATATCACTGGGTGGAAGCTATGGAACCATTAAAAATGTTTTTTGGGCTTGTGTCAGAGTAACGAGCTTCCTGGTGGTTTATATCAAAGGCTCATGGCTCATAGTTCACTGTGTCCTCAACCTATAGGTTGCTCAAAACATACAAATATGATGCCCCTTTATGCCCTAACTTATCCATGGCTGATTCTGCACAACATGAGTTGGCCAAATGGTTTAGCGAGTTCTACAACTCACTCTGAGCACATTTTCCGTACACATGGTGAAGGATTCCACCATATTTGTGAAGGTCATACAAAGACTTGCATGTCAAAAGCAATGCCATAAACATGTGCTTGTCTGACACTGTTAGATTATCCATTAATCCAGATGCACAGTAGTAACAAAAAATGGACACAGGTGGGCATATACCTGCTACAGGCCTGATGTGGGATATGTCCAAGGAATGTCTTTTGTTGCTGCAGTGCTCATCCTTAATTTGGAAGAAGCAGATGCTTTCATAGCTTTTGCAAACCTATTGAACAAACCTTGTCAACTGGCATTTTTCCGTGTGGACCATAGCATGATGCTGAAATATTTTGCATCATTTGAAGTGTTTTTTGAAGAAAATCTTCCTAAACTCTTTGCACATTTTACGAATAATAGTTTGACTCCAGATATTTACCTTATAGACTGGATATTTACACTCTATAGTAAGTCACTGCCTCTGGACCTAGCTTGTCGAGTGTGGGATGTCTTTTGCCGGGACGGCGAAGAGTTCCTTTTTCGGACAGCATTGGGCATCCTCAAGTTGTATGAGGACATTTTAGTGAAAATGGACTTTATTCATAGAACTCAATTCCTTACCAAACTGCCTGAAGACATCACATCAGAAAAACTTTTTGCTTGCATCACTACTGTCCAGATGCACAGTAGTAACAAAAAATGGACACTACTCAAGGAAGCCATAGAAATTTGTAATGAGTCACCTTATTATGCTGATCTAGATGCATCATCAATGCCTGAATCTGTATTCACTGAACTTATGAACACACAAATCTGTGTGTTCATTTTAATGAAACCTTGTATATCGAAGTAGATGGTGTTGCCACGGAATCTCCTTCAGGTCCAGCTCTCAATAACAGCTTTGCTGGTTTTCATGAAACTAATCTTCGAGGGGATTACCCCTAACCTCCTACTCTTTTCATATATCTGATACATAGATGATACATTTGCTATATTTTATTCTATCTCTGCATGTAAGATTTCCTCACTCGCTCAAAAAGCTCAACCCAAGCTCAAACTCACCTTTGAAATAGAGCAATCCAATGAGCTGCCTTTCTTTGAAGTGCGAGGAGAGAAATCTGCTAATGGAACCTTTATTACTGCCTACCAAAAGCCCATCTTTACAGGGATTCCTACATTTCCACAAGGCTTTATGGCAATCTCACGAAATAGGGCCCCAATGAACATTTATTCATTGTGCAAATCTGATGCTGAAATAGGGCGCATAAAAAACATAGTGCAGGATAATGGCTACTCAGATCAGGTCAATGCTCGCAGTATATCACGCAAACTCATGAATGGGCCGAAGGTTCCACTTTCAGTCCTATAATGTGCCCAATCCACTTCACATAAGGGGTAAGGTGTTTCACAAATATGAGAAACAGGTGAATTACCCATTTCACGTTGCTACTATGTAGAAGCAACATGAGTGATAGTCTCCACTAACTGGATGCTACTGCCACCAAGTTAAAAATGAGTCTGCCTATCATGAGTAACATGGTATGTGAATTTCAGTACCAGTGTGATGCCAGGTATGTAGGCTATATGTCTCAATGGCAGGTGGATAAAATCAAACTGCATGTCCATCCGCTCACACCCCTTGGAATGTTTTGTGGCAGCAGTCCGTCACTGTCACCGAGGTTTCCCATTGTACGCACCCTCCACCACTGGAATCAAGGGCAGGGAGGTGTGTCAGCAGGACTGGAAGATCCTGCTAGTGGGATTGACCAGAAAAACCTTCCCCGCAATGTCCAACATTAGTTGTGATTCTGGGATTGGACAACACTTGATATACAATCCTGATTGTGCTGAGAATAACACTGACAACCAAATTGAGATAATTACTTCGACTTGCAAAGTAGCTCACCTACACATACTAGAAGATACATATAGTCACACATAGGGGCCCTTTGCCAACAGAAAGAGCACATCCATGCATTGTGTCTTTCTTTTTCAACCAGACAAAAGAGTGGGGTACAGCCATTCCCTGGTTCATTTCCCACGGTAAAGCCTTGACCAATGTCGACCTGTCTGGCTTGAATTTAAACAAAAGCTTGGCAGTTAACTGTTCCCTGATAGAGGTGCAACATCTCTATCAATCAGCAACCTATTCTCATGCAAGAACAATTGTTTCCTTTAGATGTGTTTTTCGTGAGAATCTGCCCCAATGAATGCAAAACAAAAGTTTTGACAACATGTCTCATTTCTGATGACTAGATTTGTCCATGTGTTAAGCTGTCTTATTCTTTGATAATCAGTATGCCTTTGGGAAATTATTCCACTCTAAGCATGAATTATATATTTTTTCTTGGAGCTAGACATGGTGTTATGAACTGATAGCTATCTATACAATTTAGGCCCGTTTTCAAAGGTATCTGACTGTGGTGGGCTCGCCGACATCTTGTTGGAAACGACACCATTTGGTCATCGCAC
Source organism: Scyliorhinus canicula (assembly GCF_902713615.1). Lineage (NCBI taxonomy): Eukaryota > Metazoa > Chordata > Chondrichthyes > Carcharhiniformes > Scyliorhinidae > Scyliorhinus > Scyliorhinus canicula. The sequence continues at coordinate 69,582,815 of NC_052152.1, forward strand.
TTATTTTTGCCCAAAGTATTTTGAGAAAGTTGTTGTCTAATAAAAAGGTAACATGTCTTCTGTGGGCTGCCCGACTACTCATTGGCCTTCTGCTCCAAGACAATGTACATATATTGCATTCTTGTGGGTCACGGCTATATCTGCACCGTCTACTCCCGTAGTGAGAGAGTAGATGGTCAACCTTAAAATCTATCTATCTATTGATCCCATGGCACAGATAAATTTCCCAGCAAAGAAAGGAAAGATGCAAGAACTGTTAAATTTAAACTAATCCCCATCTTGTCATCAATTGTTGCATTTTATGCCTCGGAGATGAGCAGTGATAACACATCAGATACTGTGGGCGGTATTCTCCGGTTATTACAATTCAATTTTCCCACCAGCAGCATGCCCCTGCCAGCTGGCTTTGCAGGGGTCTACAGTGGTTACAATGGGAAATCCCATTGACAATTGGCAGGAAGACAGTAACCCGCCGCCAGCAAATGACCCGAGGTTGAGAAAAATGGCCAGCCGAGAAACACCTGGCTGGCTAGCTAAAGAATCCCATCCTATATGTGTAACAGGAGTTTTATTTACAATGTTGTCAAATGTGTGTGGTCACAAGCTTACTGTTTTCTGCTTCTGTTTATTTCCGTTTTTCAAACTACACCCAGGCTTGACGAACAACACAGTATGAACAGTTAATAAACACACTGAATCCAGCACCAAACAACTGAATCCTACACACTGCATGGGGATATCATGTGGTACAATAAGAAGTGGAGATTATTTAAAATATTTGTTGCAAATTTTGGGAAAAATAAAATTATATCTTCTACTTTATGTAAAAAAGTGACTCTGTGGCATTACAGCTACAATCTAAAGTCACAACTTGGTGATCAGAGGTTCAAGTGCTGCCCCTATCTTGGTCAGAAGTAGTGTGAGCAGTTTTTGATCAGTCTGCTCTGGTAAAGTGCAACATCTCATTAAAACAAAGCAACCATCCAAGAAAGGAGAAGCCAATTCCATCCATCACATCCTGTAACAAAGCTGCTTTTTGAGCTGAGAATGAAGCTCAGTGGCAGCTGTCCAGAGATCAATGGTCTTCACAATTTCCCCTTTTAGCTAAAGGAACAAGAGACATCATTGGGGATGGGGGCTGCGAGTGGTGGTGGGAGGTGGGGAGAGAGATAAATTAGAACTAAACTGAAGAAAATGTATGTCTTTAAAAAAAACAATGGCTTTCTGTAAGTAACTTTATTTTAACCAGTTTAACATTGCGATGATTTCTACGACCAGACATTACTTGCATAAATTATATTTGCACAAAGCACTTACAGAATATGAAAGTTCATTTCCAAATGTCACAGGTTGTTGAACAAAGATTTTAACCAAAACATTTTAGTTTGTATCAAAAAGGTTTCTTATCTAAATAAACTGACAATCAGCAGCATCTGATGTGGCAGCAGTGTTCAAATATGCCACGGTATGTTTTCTATGAACAAAACAATGTGAAGCCTCTGTCATGTATTTTTCAATCTGACTGCTTAAAAAATAGCAATAATGAAAGGATTGTGCGAATAAATATTATGTTGAATGGATGTGATTGCCATTAACAATTTTTAAAAAACAGCATATCAATGTCCTTTCTCCTTTAACGGCCATTAACACAAACTGGAGAAAATGCCTCAGGTAAGGTCACTAATTTGGTATCTCCCCCAAGTTAATTTCTGAGCCTGCAATACATTTCAACAAGTTCTTTAACAGGAAGGAAGTCACAGCTGAACCCTGTACGTTCTGACCCGGCAGCCACACATGCATCACATGTTTTCCAGCAGGCAACACCCTGGCTGTGTTTTTTCATTCCCTTCTCCATAGCCCAAGACATTGGTACCTGTTGTAGCATGCCTGTTTACATGCAAGCCAAGAAGAACTAATTCTAAAAACCTGAGACCTGCCTGGTCAATATCACTCTGTACCGTATTTAGTAATGCTTTGCTCGGGCAGCACGGTGGCCTAGTGGTTAGCACAACCGCCTCACGGCGCTGAGGTCCCAGGTTCGATCCCGGCTCTGGGTCACTGTCCGTGTGGAGTTTGCACATTCTCCCCGTGTCTGCGTGGGCTTCGCCCCCACAACACAAAAATGTGCAGAGTAGGTGGATTGGCCACGCTAAATTGCCCCTTAATTGGAAAAAATAATTGGCTAATCTAAATTTATAAAAAAAAAGTAATGCTTTGCTCTCTGCACCACCTATGAGCCAGATTAGCCATTTCTGAATCTGGTCCCAACTCGGATGAATTTAAACAGATGCCTGCTTTACAATTCTGATGGAAGGTCACCAACCTGAAATGTCAATTTTATTTCACTCTCCACAGATGCTGTCTGATCTGCTGAGTATTTCCAGCAATTTTTATTTTCATTTCAGATTGGAGTTTCAGGTCAGTTCAACAAACTGATCAGAAGTGGTCACCATTGGAATTGTAGCGGGACAATTCCGATTCCTCCCTTGCGGGTGCTAATACCCTTTTAATTTGTTTCATAAACTAATGTGCTTTTGCTGGTTCTGTTGTTATGGTAGCTGCTCTCTGTCATGGTTCCCTTGACAAAACCTTCATGCAGTATATAAGCTAATGTGATCCTGAGTATTTTCTGTTCAAAAGAGATCAGTAAACAGTATATGGCAACAATGCAAGATTGTAAATGCCATCAAAATAATGACAGATGGCTCTCAGATTCTAACTCTGAATTTGTTTACGGTTCAAAAAAAATTGCATGAATACTGCTATGAATTCTTTATGAACGGTTTTTAGTGACAGAATTAAAATTATTGCAGCTCCGCTGTGGCCTGGCCCGCAATCGGGGCCTACCGATCGGCGGGCCGGCCTGTCGGGCGTAGGTCACTCTAGTGCCGTGCAGAATCGCAACATGAGTAATATTTTATTGTATCAGAACTGACACAATCAGACCAAACCACTGTGGGGGCTGAGCGGACAAGAGATGGCCAAAATAGTGACTTCCTAAATTTTGCTATTTAGGACAAAATCATTGAAAGACAAAAAGGAGAAAAAATAATTTGTTGACTCCATTCACTTGTGCCCCCTATTGGCCAACTAACCAATTGACCAAATCTGCTGCTCATTCAGAACAATTTGACTAGAGAGGAGCATACAACATAGAACATACAGTGCAAAAGGAAGGACAAGTCCAAGCCTCTTTCAATCTCTGAGCAAACAATCAAGAATATAATTTTAGACCAAAATCAGAGATACTTATTTCCCATTGTGTGCACCACCATAAAACATGAGCTTCAAGTCGTGTAGCACAGTGACTCACTTCTTAAACCCGAAGAGTTTGCAAAGGATCTGATTAATCTATTATATCTAATTTTGCCCTGTATTTTCCATCTTAGAGTGGCATCTTTATTATAAATTAGAAACCTATTTCACACAAAGTGCAGTGTGAAATGAACAAATTTTTTGGTGAGCTGATGGTGAAAATATTTGAGCTGAATAGTCGAAGGTTAGGGATGTTCATTAGTTGCAGGGAGTCAGTTAGCTCAGTTCACTGGACAGCTGGTTCATGATGTGGAGCGACGGCAACAGTGTAGGTTAAATTCCCATACCAGCTAAGCCAATTTTGTACCCATGTTGCTGCTGTCCCTTTCATTCCAGTAGCTCTAATTGTTCTCACAAGACTTTATCAAATTTCTTTTGGAAATCCATGTACAACAAATACACCAACCACATAACTCTCCTGGTTTCAATTTTGAATTGGCTGATTTGTCAATTTGTTAAATTGGTTTTCCTCAAGAGTATAAAGAAAAACCCTCTCAGATTCGTCTTTGCTACAGTGCCCTTTTAAAGGGTTGTCACTTTGATTTGATTTGTAACTTTGATTTAACCTCAAAATATATCAAGAGAAACCCTAGCTCAATTTTCTGCCTCTCTTGCATGGCTATGTTCATTGTTGGGTGTCCTTAGAGAGGGATCAAGCAGTGTCCTCTGGTATACGTTGGGCCTTTCACGACGCCTAGGCATTTCAGGGTCTGGAGTATCTGACTGGCCCTCCAAACCACATTTTGATTGAATTTGGATAAGTTTTCTTTGGTGTTTTGGTTTTGCTACAGTGAACCTTGAAGGGGCTACCACTTTGATTTGTTTATTTATAGTCCAAAGACTTGCAGGTTAGGTGGATTTGCCACGCTAAGTATCCAAAAGATTAGGTGGATTACTGGGTTACAGGGATTGGGTGGAGGCATGGACTTAAGTAGGGTGCTTTTTACAAGGATCGGTGCAGACTCGATTGGCCGAATGGCCTCCTTCTGCACTGTAAATTCTGTGATCTGTGATTTGTTAATTTGCCAATTTTCTGAAGGTATACTCATGTGTATAAAGAGAAACTGGTGCTCATTTAAGAGCCTGTCAGTTCACGCATTTGATTGTTAGTTCATTTGCTTATTTTATTTAACATACTCAGATGAGCATATAAAAGGAACTGTGCCCCTTTAAGGGGTGAATTTTTAGTTAATTAGTTATTTAGGGTGGGATTTTCCAACTCTCCCAGTGTGATTTATGGTGACAGAGGTGACCCGCTATTGGTTGGTGCGGGACCTTCTCGTCTTGTCACTGTCAACGGGTTTCCCATTGTTCATACCTCTGCTAACATACAACACGTATTCTCATGTGTAAAGGTGGTATCCATGTCGATGACCTGGCACATTTTGCAGAGATTGTCATGGCAGAGTTGTGTGGTATCGTGGCTGCTGTAGTGGGGGTCCAGTACTTCCCCAGAGCGGAGAAACTACGACATCTTCTTCGTGGCCTTCAACATGTTATCGATGAAGACGAACATCTTGCCAAGGTCATCCCCACACCCAAACTACTTGCCTTCAAACAATTGCGCAAACTCAAACAAACCATTGTTTGCAGCAAACTACCCAGCCTTCAGAATAACGACCAAGACACCACCCACCAGGTACGTGATACATACTCGTGTGACTGGGCCAATGTTGTCTACCGTGATATAGTGTCATACAGTAATGAGACTAACGCCTTATGGTTGCGGGCTGGTTTAGCACAGGGCTAAATCGCTGGCTTTTAAAGCAGACCGAGGCAGGCCAACAGCACGGTTCAATTTCCTGTACCAGCCTCCCCGAATAGGGGCCGGAATGTGGCGACTAGGGGCTTTTCACAATCACTTCATTTGAAGCTTACCGGTGACAATAAGCGATTTTCATTTAATTTCATTTCATACGTTGCAAGAAAGGATGTCCCTATGCGTGGCACATTGGCGAGACCATGCAACAACGGATGAACGGACATCACATGAAAATTGACAGGCAGGAATGTTCCCTTCCAGTCGGGGAACACTTCAGCAGTCAAGGGCATTCTGTGTCTGATCTTCGGGTAAGCGTTCTCTAAGGGGGCCTTCAGGACGCACGACAACGCAGAATTGCCGAGCAGAAACTTATAGCCAAGTTCTGCACACATGAGTACGGCCTCAACCAGGACCTTGGATTCATATCGCATTACTTTCACCCCCCACCATCTAGCCTGGGCTTGCAAAATCCTATCAATTGTCCTGGCTTGAGACAATTCACACCTCTTTAACCTTTGATTATCCCTGTAGTGAACGTATTGCTACTGCAATTCACCACTGATGCCCCTGTGGGTGGTATATAAACCTGAAGCCTGTAGGCGGTACACAGCAGCCGCAGGCAGGCACAGATCTAGCTTATTAAAACCAGTGTTCACTTCTACTAATCGTCTCGTGTGAATTGATGGTGGCATCAATCCCTCTCTCCAGTTGCTCCGTCTGGACTTGTAGACTTAATTACCTGCAAAGACTTGCATTCAAAGTATCGTATTGCATCTTGGCTCTGTCTATATATATGTTTCTGGAACCCACCTCTTCATTCACCTGAGGAAGGAGCAGTGCTCCGAAAGCTAGTGATTCAAAACAAAACTGTTGGACTTTAACCAAGTTTTGTAAGACTTCTTTCGGTGCTCACCCCAGTCCAACGTCGACATCTCCACATCACTTGCGAAGGATTACGCTCTAGAATTCCTTCTCCAAGTTTCTCTGCCACTATATCTCTCTTTCCTCCTTTAAGATGCTCTTTAAACTTACTTCTTTGACCAAGCTTTTGGTCCTTTGTCCAAATCTCTTTTTTTGTCTTTGTGCAAATTTTGTTTGATAGTATTCCTGCAAATGCACCTTTGAATGTTTATCCATGATGTGGAGATGCCGGCGTTGGACTGGGGTGAGCACAGTAAGAAGTCTTACAACACCAGGTTAAAGTCCAACAGGTTTGTTTCAAACACGAGCTTTCGGAGCACGGCTCCGAAGGAGCCGTGCTCCGAAAGCTCGTGTTTGAAACAAACCTGTTGGACTTTAACCTGGTGTTGTAAGACTTCTTGAATGTTTATGGCACAGGTATGACATAAATTCAAACTGTTGTTGTTATAATTTTATCGCATTAATATTCATATAAAATAGAAAGATTTAGTGATATATCAAAGAATTGGTACCTAAAATAGGGCCAATTATTTTGAAATTCATGCTATCTGCTATCTCCATCTATTTTAATGAACGGGAAATCGTGAGAATGATTTCCCGGTATCCAAAGTCTGCAGGTTGCAGGCTCCTTGTCAGCAGCAAGTACTCAGAAAATTGCTGGACTATATCAAGTTACATTTGCCTTATTTTGGAATTGAGAGATAAACTGCAATCGTCTTTGATATGAGATGAAACACTCGTTCTGATGGACAAGAGCTTTTCTATGAAATCATAAGTTTAACTCCATTCTTTTTTTGCTGCAGATCTGTCTTGGGGCATGTGATAGTCACCTTCAGCTAAAGGGCTTATTAAAATTAAAACCAAGATCCAATATTGATCAGGACTCAGGTCTACCGACCAATTCCATTGCAAGGACCAATTTCTGTCCAGTTTATCTAACTTCCTGACCGAAATCAATTTCGATACCAAAACTATTTTGAAAAGTTTGATGATAAATGACAAAATGCTTTCTTAATGGAGAAAGAACCAGCAACAGAGTTTGAAACCTCCCCTTTAAATACCAAATGATAAATCAGGGGGTGAAATTCCATGAAAAATACAAGCTGGTGATGTATAAAATGACTGCCAATTCATTTTGCCCCATCAGTGTTGATCAATTTGATTTTCCATATTGTCAATTCTTCTCATACAGATTTATAATTTCCCAAGTTGAGACTTGTATGTTTGGTGTCCAACATTTCAAACTGCTTAACTTCATACAATACATGAACCAAATCAAACATGTTGCTCAAAATTCCACTGCCATGAAATTTTGGACAGCTTGACAGCATTTATCTTGCCTGCAGTCCCAGCAAATGGAGGAGACAGTTGAATGTGTATAGGCAATTCAAATCTCTTACGTCAATATTTCAAGGTCGTTTCTGCCTTTGTACCTCTGCCCACCAATTCAAAATGAATAATGTTCTTCACAATTGCTCAAATTTTATTGCAGCATTTTTCTTCCTGGTGTAGGAGACTAATTTTGGAGACGACTGATTATATTCCAGTTCAAAACTTTTACCATCAAAAGTGTTGCTTCCCAAATAGAATAGAAATGTTCATAGGAATGCCAATAGAAATGTTGGAATTGATTGTTTGCTAAACATCAGGAAAAGAGGCTTGTTGGGGGTGGAGAGCAGCCAGCAGATCTTTTCAGGTGAGGAAAACTTCCAGACATTGGTTTGTTTCATAGATTGAATGTATTATTTCAACTTTGAATAAATATTTAATCTTTCATTTTTCAGCCTTGTCTATGGATTAGGAAAGCATGACCTCAACATGTGTGGATAAAAATCTGAAGGAGGAAAGGCAGAGAAGGCAAAATGGGGGAGAAAGAAACATTCAAAAATGATTTTTTAATAGAAAATTCAAGAAACATCAAATATTCCAAATCATTTACAGCATGGCTGGTTTGATATTGGCTCTTTGAAACAATTAAAGACATGGATGTAAACTATGCGAGGCAATGAAAAAAATAACTGTTCCCTTTCACCCTACCTCACTATTAAGTACCTGAATTACGATCACCACCACTGTAAAAAAGATCCTCAAATGTAATCCACTGAATCTGCCAAATACACAAAATGGTATTCTAAGAAGGGTTGCTAAATTTTAATATTTAAAGATATGTGGGTGTGAGCATGAATTGGCAGCAGAGTTCACATTTGGGTGATAGAGCATAATAAGTAAAGCAAATCAGTGAGCAATTTACACTTCTGATTTTCAAAATTTGGGCAGTGGAAAAAAGGCTGCTAATTCAAAATGGTCCATTTTCAGCTATTGCCCAAGACATATTCACTTTCATGAAGTTTATATAAAAGGTCAACTATGAACATAAACATATAGGCCGGGATTCTCCAGTCCCCCAGCCCTGTGTTTTTCGGTGGTGTGTCGGTCTCTGACCACGAGATTCTCCATTCTCGCCGCTCGTCCATGGGAAACCTATGGACGGCGGTGCACTGAAAATGAAATGAAATGAAAATGGCTTATTGTTACGTGTAGGCTTCAATGAAGTTACTGTGAAAAGCCCCTAGTCACCACATTCCAGCGCCTGTCCAGGGAGGCTGGTACGGGAATCGAACCGTGCTGCTGGCCTGCTTTATCTGCTTTAAAAGCCAGCGATTTAGCCCAGTGAGCTAAACCAGCCCCAACCTGCTGGCAGGAAAAGAGTATCCTAACAGCCGGAGAATTGCGGCCATAATGTTCACAATCAGCTTAACTCAGCAGAGTGTGGACAATAAGTTTTCTGCACATTATACATGTTTCTTGAGCACCGATTTATGACTTCCATTCAAAGGCACAATTGAATCAATTCATGATTAGACCATTTTGCTTCCATTCATATTTAATACGAGGGGGAATTTGCAGTGCATTCTGAACACAATGTGGTAAACCACTGTTACACCTGTATTAGGTGATGTAAGGTAGGACCTGTACAACAGGTTCGCCGGTAGTCCCTGCCTGCTGGCTCCGCCCAGTAGGCGGAGTATAAATATGCGTGTCCTCCATTCGGCAGCCATTTCGCCACCTGCTGTGGGAGGACACACATCTTAGAGCAATAAAGCCTCAATTGTATCTAACTCTAGTCTTTCTACAATTGATCGTGCATCAATTTATTGCTCTAAGATTTTCTAAAGGATGGACCTCCTAATCAAACCAGATTGCCTGCAGCTGGATCCACAATCAAGCAACGCCAAAAAGGACTTTAATCACTGGCTAGCTTGCTTCGAGGCGTATATCAACTCAGTGACCACCCCTGTTCCGGAGGCTCAGAAGATACAGATCCTGTACTCAAGGTTGAGCTCCAACGTGTTTCCACTGATCCAGGACGCCCTGAACTACGCCAAAGCCATGGCACTCCTCAAAGAAAACTATGCACAGAAAACGAACACGCTCTTTGCCAGGCACGTACTTGCCACTCGCTCTCAACTCCCTGGTGAGTTCATGGAAGACTTCTGGTGGGCCCTAATCCCACTCGTCCGGGACTGTGACTGTCAGGCCGTTACGGCCACGGAACATTCAAACCTTCTTATGCAGGACGCGTTCGTAACGGGGATTTGGTCGAACCTCATACGCCAAAGACTGTTAGAAGGGGCCACGCTCGACCTAGCTGAAACAAAGAAGCTCGCGCTCTCCATGATGGTTGTCTCACGTAACATCCAGGCCTATCCCACCAGCTGCGTGGCGCACCCCTCCTGCCCCTCGTCGACCCCACAGACGGCCGCCCCAGCGGGGGCCTTACACAGCCAGTATGCCTGCGCCACATGCTATGGCGCGCACTCCGGGGGTCCCTGATGTTACTTCTGCAGCCAGCAGAAGCACCCTCGCCAATGCTGCCCGGCCCGCACTGCCCTTTGCAAGGCCTACGGCAAAAAGAGGCACTTTGCCGCAGTGTGCCAGGCCTGCGCAGTCACCCCATCGCCCCCACCCCTCTAGTCTACACACAATGGCCGCCGCCATCTTCATCTCCCCGGACTACGCGCAACCAGGGGGCGCCGCCATCTTCACCTCTTCAGACCACGCACGGCCAGTGGGCTCCGCCATCTTCTCCACCCCAGTCCACGTGTGGCGCATGGGCGCTGCCATTTTGTCCCCCGCAGGAACTTCAGGCGTCGCCATCTTGTCTCCTCCACGGGACATGGGCAGCGACAGCATTCCAGGACCTGGGCCCCCCAGGCTCCCATCATCTGACGTCAGCGATGACCGATTACGATTCGCCTCATTGACGATCGACCAGTCTCGTCCGCACAACCTGGCCACTGCATCGAACAGTGTGAAACTCAACGGCCACGTGACCTCTTGCCTGCTGGACACCGGAAGCACCGAATGCTTCATACACCCGGATACGGTAAGGCGCTGCTCCCTCGCATTCCACGCCGCCAACCAAAGAATTTCCCTGAATGGATCATATTCCATCACGATCCAGGGGTTCTGCACGGTCACACTCACGGTCCAGGGCGTAGAATTCAGTGGCTTCCGCCTCTATGTCCTCCCTAACCTCTGCACTGTCCTCCTCCTAGGCTTGGACTTCCAGTGCAATCTCCAGAGCCTAACCCTCAAATTCGGCGGGCCCCTACCACCCCTCACTGTGTGCGGCCTCGCGACCCTAAAGGTCGATCCGCCTTCCCTCTTCGCCAATCTAACCCCGGATTGCAAACCCGTCGCCACCAGGAGTAGACGGTACAGCACCCACACAGGACTTTCATCAGGTCCGAGGTCCAGCGGCTGCTTCGGGAGGGCATTATCGAGGCCAGAAACAGCCCCTGGAGAGCCCAAGTGGTAGTCGTTTAAACTGGGTAGAAACACAGAATGGTCATGGACTACAGCCAGACCATCAATCGGTATACGCAGCTCGACACGTACCCCCTCCCACGCATATTTGATATGGTCAATCAGATTGCACAGTACCGAGTCTTCTCAATGGTCGACCTCAAATCCACCTACCACCAGGTCCCCATTCATAAATTGGACTGTTCATACACCGCTTTCGAGGCGGACGGTCGTCTCTATCACTTCCTCAGAGTTCCCTTCGGCGTCACTAACGGGGTCTCGGTCTTCCAAAGGGAGATGGACCAAATGGTCAACTGGTTAGGTTTGCGGGCCACCTTCCCGTACCTAGACAACATCACCATCTGCGGCCATAACCAGCAGGACCACGATGCCGACCTCACCAAATTTCTCTACACCGCCACTCTCCTTATCTTCACCTACAACAAGGAGAAGTGCGCGTTTAGCATGACCCGCTTAGCCATCCTCGGCTATGTGGTCCAGAACGGAGTTCTGGGGCCCGATCCCGACCGCATGCGCCCCCTCATGAACTTCCCCTCCCTCACTGCCCTAAGGCCCTCAACCGCTGCCTGGCGTTCTTCTCTGACTACGCCCAGTGGGTCCCAAACTATGCAGACAAGGCCCGCCCAATCATTCAGTCCACTCACTTTCCCCTGATGGCCGAGGGGCAACAGGCCTTTGCTCGATCAGAGCCGATATAGCCAAGGCCTGGATGCACGCAGTAGATGAGACACTGCCCTATCAAGTAGAGAGCGACGCATCGGACATCGCCCTAGCCGCCACCCTCAACCAGGCAGGCAGACCCGTGGCATTCTTTCCCCGCACACTTTATGCCTCAGAAATTCAGCACTCATCCATCGAAAAAGAGGCCCAAGCTATCGTTGAAGCTGTGCGGCTTTGGAGGCATTACCTGGCCGGCAGGAGATTATCTCTCCTCACTGACCAATGGTCGGTAGCCTTCATGTTCAATAACACACAGCGGGGCAAGATCAAAAACAATAAAAACTTGTGGTGGAGGATCGAGCTCTCCACCTATAATTATGAGATTTTGTATCACCCCTGCAAATTCAATGAGCCCCCAGATGCTCTATCCCGAGGTACATGTGCCAGTGCACAAGTAGACCGACTCCGGGTCCTGCACGACAGCCTTTGTCACCCGGGAGTAACTCATCTGTACCATTTTGCCAAGGCCCGCAATCTGCCCTACCCCGTCGAGGAAGTACGGACAATCACCAGGGACTGCCAGGTCTGTGTGGAGTGCAAGCCGCACTTCTACTGGCCGGACCGTGCGCGCCCGGTGAAGGCCACCCACTCCTTTGAACGCCTCAGCGTGGATTTCAAAGGGCCCCTCCCCTCCACCGACCGAAACACGTATATTCTCAGTGTGGTCGATGAATACTCCAGGTTCCCCTTCGTCATCCCATGCCCCGTACGACGTCTGCCACCGTCATCAAAGCCCTAAACACTATCTTCGCTCTGATCCGTTTCCCCGCCTATATCCACAGTGACAGGGGATCCTCATTCATGAGTGATGAGCTGCGTCAGTTCCTGCTCAGCAGGGGTATCGCCTCCAGCAGGTCGACCATCTATAAGCCCCGGGGAAATGGCCAGTAGAGAGGGAGAATGGGACGGCATGGAGGGCCGTCCAACTGGCCCTATGGCCCAGGAACCTCCCAGCCTCTCGCTGGAAGAAGGTCCTCCCTGCCTCCCTGAGGCACTCCACTCCATTCAGTCACTGCTGTGCACCGTCACTACCAACACACCCCATGAACGTCTCTTTGCCTTCCCCAGGAAGTCCACATCTGGGGTGTCGCTCCTGACTTGGCTCGCAGCTCCAGTCCTTCTCCGTAGACACGTCCGACTCCACAAGACGGACCCGTTGGTGGAAAGGGTGCAGTTGCTCCATGCCAACCCTCAGTGTGCCTACGTGGCCTACCCCGACGGCGGCCAAGATACTGTCTCCCTCAGTGACCTGGCACCTTCCCGGCCCGGCGCTACCCTCCCCTCCCCCGGCACTCCCAGCATTAACTCCACCAGGACCATCCGTCCTTCCCCTGCCCACGCCCGAGAATGAAGAGGATTTCGGCATGCTCCCGGAGTCACCGAACATCAGGCCAGCACCGATATCGCCGCCACCACTACGTCAATCCCAGCGGAGCATCAAGGCACCGGACCGATTAAATCTCTAACTGGCACCAGACTTCAAAAGACGCTTTTTTTTCTGATCAAATACTGTAAATATAAATTCATTGCTGTATATAGTTCTCCACCACCCCCGCTGGACTCAATTTTAACAGGGGGTGAATGTGGTAAACCACTGTTACACCTGTATTAGGTGATGTAAGGTAGGACCTGTACTACAGGTTCACCGGTAGTCCCTGCCTACTGGCTCCGCCGAGTAGGCGGAGTATAAATATGCGTGTCCTCAGCAGCCATTTTGCCAGCTGCTGTGGGAGGCCACACATCTTAGAGCAATAAAGCCTCAGTTGTATCCAACTCTAGTCTTTGTACAATTGATCGTGCATCACACAATGCCCTTTTACTTCTGGGTTTGTATTCGATTCAACCCAGACATTTAATATTAAATTATCTTTAATCTGGTGTTTGCAAGGATCATGTATGAAATTAATTTGGTTGGTCTCAACTCAGCATGTAAGGATTCATAGAACAAAACTGTTTTTACTATGGAATTAAATTGAAAACGTCATTCAAAAGCTAAGAAATATCACAGTACCCGAACAGGTGCCGAAATGTGGTGACTAGGGGCTTTTCACAGTAACTTCATTGCAGTGTTAATGTAAGCCTACTTGTGACAATAAAGAGTATTCTATTCTATTCGGGGTGCCCTTCTGATGTCGGACTGCTCAGCTGAGTAGAGTGTGGCTTTGTTTACCCCTGTCTGTGCCAGGCCCTGGATTGCTCACTTCTGACGTTGGGTCTATGAAATAACAAAAAAATCTCCTTAACCTCCTGCCGCAGAAAGCAATTCACTAAAATTATTTATTTTAAAAACCTGTGAGGATATTTTCTCAACTTAAAAATCATTTGACTTTTTAAAGAAAGGTCAAAATTTTAGCTTTCTAAAAATTTGTGCGAACTGCGAACTCATGAGTGCAGGCAATGCCCCCCACCCCACCCCCACCCAAGATTTGCCATTGTTTATGCTTATCTGGCGTGGCATCACACATATTACCAGTCAGCATTCTTGATGGATTATGTAGATACCAAATGCTACTAATAACACAAGAATGCTGTGCCCACTTCTCACCGAAGGCCACTTATATGTTCCACAAATGTAACTTGGTTCATGATGGTCCCTTGGTTCACCCCCTCATCTTTGATTATTGCCAATCCTTGCCCACTTAATTGTAGGAAGGATCTTGGTATATGTTAATCCATTTTAGAAACATTCATGTCAACTCAAATTTGTCGACAGTTCCAGCAGTATAAAAAGTTCCTTTAACAAGTGTTTTTCACACATCACAGACTATTGAGTCATCATGTGCAGGGTCTGGAATGTAATCGAGCACAAATTATTTCCTGGAAAAATCACACTATGTATGTGTGAACTAACTCTGCCTGTTTTTGATCTCACACAGTTCATACAATAGAATCTCCTGAAAACCAGCAGCGGAATATTTCTCAGTAAGTACACATCATAGATCACAAGCATTACGCCTCTTGCATTACCATGCTTCAAATATATGGAGCAAAATAATCAGTTCATGCTCACATTCTCAGTTGTTACTGCAAAAATACCCTTTAAGAGCCAATGCAAAATTACAATGTAATATTGAGAAAGGATATTAGGGCAATGTGAATGTAAGAACTGACTTCAAGACTGGCATCTAATCCAGAGATTTAGATGACCAGAATGAACTGCATCAGCATTGATTTCATGATATTATCTTAAACCTTTGGTTGGCGCATTGCCATCAAAGAATCCCCAGGCATCTGTTATTACATTATTAATATTTTGAACCTTGCAAGGTTCTTTGGGAAACTAAAATTTATGATACAAAGCAAGTGGCCTGCAAAGATTGCAGAGCTAATGCTTAAATGAGCACCATTATTACAAAGAAGCAAACTTAAACAACCTCAGTTCTTGCAGCAACCAGGAAAATTTTGCTTGGAAAGTTCATTCTTGACTTCTCAGGCAAGGTTAAACTGCAATATTACTACTCATCTTGAGACCAGAAATTCTATCCATTTTATATTGTCTGTTACATTTTTGCATATTTCACTACGCTTTGCCTGTACAGATATCCCCTAGCTCAGCAGTATCAGCCCTGTTTTCAGTTTCAATCCAGAGCTGCTCTTCTTCTCCTGCCCATCCATTACTACGTCACCTCTAGCTCGCTAGGTTGTTATGGTCTCCCTGCCTGGGTATTGTTGCCCATTCCTCTACAGTTTTGGATTTGTCTCCTTATGTGCACACTCATTGTCATTGGCCCATGCTGCCAATGTCAAGAGTATCCCACTGTTTCCACTCCTCTTGTTACTCATTTTAAAATATCACCAGGAGCGATTAGAAGAGAATAACTAAACACATTTACTAATTTTAATTGAAATAATACTCAGTCAGGGCCGCACGGTGGCGCAGTGGTTAGAACTACAACTTCACAGCGCCAATGTCCCAGGTTCGATCCTGGGCGGCACGGTAGCACAGTGGTTAGTACTGTTGCTTCACAGCTCCAGGGTCCCAGGTTCGATTCCCGGCTTGGGTCACTGTCTGTGCAAAGTCTGCATGTTCTCCCTATGTCTGCGTGGGTTTCCTCCAGGTGCTCCGGTTGCCTCCCACAGTCCAAAGATGTGCTGGTTAGGTGGATTGGCCATGCTAAATTGCCCTTAGTGTCCAAAAACGTTAGGTGGGGTTACTAGATTACGGGGATAGGGTGGAGGTGCGGGGTTTAGTAGGGTGCTCTTTCCAAGGGCCCGTGCAGACTCGATGGGCTGAATGGCCTCCTTCTGCACTGTAAATTCTATGATTCATGATCTTGGCCCTGGGTCACTGTCCACGTGGAGTTTGCACATTCTCCCCGTGCTTGTGTGGGTTTCGCTCCCATAACCCAAAAGATGCGCAGGGTAGGTGGATTGGCTACGCTAAATTGCCCCTTAATTGGAAAAAAGGAATTAGATACTCTGAATTTATTTTTAAAAATAATACTCGGTCAACCTCAAGATGGCCTTATCCTGCATTATTTTCCAAATTTTCAGAATGTTTAATTCTTTCCTCAATATTCTACCCCTTCTTTCCGACAGTTGTTGGCTCTGTCAAGATGTATAATCCCAACAACAAATCACTCAAGTATACATTTCTGTTTAGATATGACCAGTGACAATCAGTGTTGGTGGGCTGAATTGACCTTTAGCAGAGGGAACATTTATAGCTGCCCACAATTCTGCCCTCACATTCATGCACATTAAGCTTCATGCACATTAAGCTTCAGCAGGAGTTGCTGAACAGTTATTTGGAGCAGGAGTTCTGGCAAATATGTTCCAATCTAACCCAATGGTATGTAAACAAGGACAGGATGTTCTTACTATTCTATTGAGATCTAACTCAGTACCGAACAGACATTAATTCTGGGGCTCTATTAGTCCATACAGCTCAGCTATTGACTAGATGAAGTGGGAGCCATCAAGGATTAATCATGATTTTTTAAAAATAGAAATTGATATAAAAGTGTACTTGCACATAACTAGCTCCCTGATGTGAAGTGTCAGTTTTATGTTGTGGTTGAAGCCAGGGAACTGCAGAGACAAGATGTTGCAGTACCTATGTTCCCTTAGTGGATGTGAGAAACAGTCAGATATTACAAATTTTGTACTTGCTTTTATAGCCATTGAATATAGTGCCATGCTAAAAATATCTCTACATCTAGCAGTATTTTTGAAAATACACCTTGCAGAGTTTACTATTAGAGAAAAGCAGCAAAAATCATACAGGCAGACACTCGGAGACTATGAATGGCTGTTGTTGCAATTTGTTTTCTGAAAAGTTACTCATCAAAATAATCACATTAATTACTGGAATCCATTATTGAGGAAGTAGTCGCATGGGGCAGGATTCCCCCCCCCCCCCCCCCCCCGGCCGGGTGGGAGAAATCGCAGCTTGAATCCCACCCCAGCTGTCCTCCCAATTCTCCCTCCTCCCCAAAAACCCGGCCCAGTGTGAGTCACGCCGCCCGTGTCAGAGAATGGCTGGGTCCGGCGCGACTCAATGGGCCGTGGGTCCGCCTGAATTCTCCGGCCCATGATGGGCTGAAGTCCCGCACGCCTGTAGCCGGTCTCGCCAGCGTAAATCAGAGTAGATCCCTTACCGGCGGGACCTGGTGGCGCGGGCAGGCTCCGGGGTTCCTGGGGGGGACGCAAGAGGATCTTGCCCCGGGTGGTGCCCCCACGGTGGCCTGGCCCGCGGTCGGGGCCCACCGATCCGCAGGCGGGCCTGTGCCGTGGGGGCACTCTATTCCTTCTGCATCGGCTGTTGTGGTCCTCCGCGATGGCCGATGCAGAAGTGAATCCCTGTGCGCATGCACGGGGATGACGCCAGCACGCGCTGGCGCTCCCGTGCATGCGCCGGCCTGCGGAGGCCCTGCGGCGCCGGTTGGCCTGGTGCCAGGCCCCTATTCCGCTGGCCAGTGGGGCACCAACCACATGGGGTGGGCCTAGCCCCTGAAGGTGCGGCGGATTCCGCACCTTTGGGGTGGCCTGATGCCGGAGTGGTTCACGCCACTCCGTCCCGCCAGGACTCACGCCCCGCCGTGTACGGGAGAATCCTGCCCACAATATTTGGAAAATCAAAATATATTCAAGCAGAGTCAGCATGGTTTTATGAAAAGGAAATCATGTTTGTCAAACTAATTTGAGTCTTTTTAGGATGTCACAAACAGTGTGGATAAAGGTTACCCAGTAAATGTGGTATATTTGGATTTGAAAAAGACATTCGGTAAGATTTTGACTCAAGGCGAGAGCTTGTGGTATTGCGAGCAATATGTTCATGTGCACAGATGATTTGCTAATTGACAGGAACCAGAAAGTTAGGGTAAATGGATAATTTTTAAGCTGGTACAGTGTAACTATTGGAGTGCCACAGGGATCAGTGCCGGGGCCTCAACCATCTAAAATCTATATTAACAACAAAAGACAGCATGTATTATAGCCAAATTTTCTGATGGTACAAGGATATGGAGGAAAGAAAGTTGTGAGGACGACATAAGCGGTGGAATGCAATGCTCCTTGCATGGCAAGTTTGGAGATGGGAGGCATTTCATGGAGCAGGAGTTAACATGCAGGTGCAGCAAGCCATTCAGAAGACAAATGGTTTGGTGGCCTTTATTGTAAGAGGATTTGAGTATAGGAGTAGGGATTCGTTTTGCAGGTTTAAAAAGCCTTAGCGAGGCTGCAGGTGGAATATTGTGTACAGTTTTGGTCTCCATAACTCAGGAAAGGTATACTTGCCATAGAGGGAGTGCAACAAATATTCACCAGACTTATCCCTGAGATGGCAGGATTGTCTTGTGAGGAGGGATTGAGAAGGCTAGGCCTATCCTCACTGGAGTTTAGAAGAATGAGACTTGATATCATGGAAGCATACAAAATGCTTAAAAGGGCTCAAAACGGCCGATTCAGGAAGGATGTTCCCCTTGGCTTGGTGGGGGAGTGGGTGGTCAGGTTTCCAGAACCAGGGAACACAGTCTCAGAATAAGAGATCGGCAATTTGTGACTGACATGAGGTGGGATGTATTCGCTCAGAGGGTGGTGAATATTCAGAATCCTTTACCACAGGATTGGGTTTGGTTTAGCACAGTGGGCTAGACAGCTGGTTTGTGATGCAGAACAAGGCCAGCAGCGTGGGCTCAATTCCCGTATCAACTTACCCAAACAGGCGCCGGAATGTGGCGACTAGGGGCTTTTCACAGTAACTTCATACTTGTGGCAATAAAAGGTTATTATTATTATTATTAGAGGCTGTAGAGGTTCAGTCATTAAGTATATTCAAGACAGACATTGATATATTTCCAGATATTAACAATATCAAGAGGTATGGGGATAGTGCAGAAAAATAGCGTTGAGGTGGAAGATCAGCCATGATCTCGTTGAATCACGGAGCAGGCTTGAGGGAGCGAATGGCCCACCCCTGCTCCTATTTCCTATATTACTGTGTTCCTTTGTAAAATTCATAAAAACACAGAGCATCATCAATTAAACTATCTGCAAAAATAATTTACATCCATGCAACTATGGCCCATTTAATTCCAAAGGCATTTTACGGAGTATGCCAATGTCGTACGGAGTTCTGGTCTAGTCATTAAAGAATAGATTAAAATGACCAAAACTGGAAGATTGGCTTTGGTATAGCTTTTTTGCTAGTTAACAGATTATGTGGAAGTCCTGTGTGTATTTTCCTACAATTCATGGTAACCTCCAAATAGAATGTCATCAAAGAACTTCAAATCTGCAACAGCCATCACTAAAAGATTATAAATTGCTTATTTGAGAACAATCGTACTGCAAGGTGGCTTACTGTGGATGTTTCCTCAAGGAAAGGAACATCATACTGAAAGAAAGCTGGCTCATTGTCAGTTTCTGCTGGCTTTCATTTTTGTCAGCTGATAAATCAAAAGTGTCAGTAAAAGTGCTTCCAAATCTTATTATTGTGCATGACTATTACTTGAGAATATTATGTTGAATGCATATATAACTTTGTGCTGTTGACAAGGTTAATATTAGAGATACAAGAATGACACTCATGAAAGAGTATGTTGTGCCACACTATGGGCGCGATCTTCCAGCCTCATAACACTCATGCTGAAGCATAACGAGACCAGTGAATGGTGGGAGAGGCCAAAAATTAGATCCACGCTGGGCACCAAACAGTTTGCGATGCAACTGGCCAGCTCCCGTAGGCGAAATCAGGATCTCGCCGTAGCATGGTGAGAAACCAATCATCACCACGTACACCCCATTTCCATACAATCAACAAGAGGGACCCCATATCCAAAGGCTGTCTGTCATTCACCGGCCTCTCCAGCAAGTGCTCACTTTGGCGCCGATCAGTACTCCTTTTGAAAAACGTGAACCTGGCGGAAGGGCTTCCATGAGGAGGTGAATAGTAATATTTGCTCACAGGCAAATAGGCCGGGTATGCTGGGCTTTTCTCCGCAGTGCTCAGCAGGGGTTGGGGAAACCCTCCGCAGGGATGGGCCACCATGGGAGAGTGGGGGGGAAGCACAGGGAGAACAAACTCGGGGGTGCAATCGTGCAATCCCTGGATCCCAACCCCATTCTGGGGGCAACCCTTGTCCCTGCCCATCTGCCCCACCAATCACCCATAATCCTCAGACCGCTGAGGATTCTGGCTGCGCAGCTGAAGGCTATCGTTAGTAGGGAATAGGCAATCGTGGTTAAGTGAGCACTTGACACATGCCAAGTGGATTGCCATGGGTAGGCGGGCCATGTGGCATGTTGGAGTCATTGCTAGCATTCCAATTGCCTGAACATTACAGGAGGCAACACCACACATGCAGCAGCCAACATTCGAACACCCAGGAGATGGGACACAGCTCCGGGGACATGTCCACATGACCAGATGCTGGGGGGTTGCCTGGAGAGCTGGGCAAAGGGTGCGGGGTCAGCCCACATTGCGGGAAAAAGTGACAGAGACACCATAATGGTTATGCAAAAAGTTGTTTAGTGTGCTGTACAATTCCCCATTCCCAATAGAGCCGTCCCCCCACCCCTTCAGCCCCCAAACCCACCCCTTCCCACCCCCTACCTAACTCCCCCCACCGACTCTCCCCTTCCCCTGTGCCCTTAGTGATCCTCAACATGCCTGCCCATCCTAGCTCTACCACTAAGTCTTGGTGTTTCCCCAGGATGCCCATCTGAGGTGGAGGCAGCCAGCTGCTTACCTCGTCCCATAGCCCTCGGTGTTCCTGGCGGACGTCCTCTGGGG
The DNA here is from genome assembly GCF_902713615.1 of Scyliorhinus canicula. Classification (NCBI taxonomy): domain Eukaryota; kingdom Metazoa; phylum Chordata; class Chondrichthyes; order Carcharhiniformes; family Scyliorhinidae; genus Scyliorhinus; species Scyliorhinus canicula. The sequence goes on from NC_052152.1 coordinate 69,603,598, forward strand.
GCTCTGGGGCCAGTGTGCCCTGGCTCACTTGTTAGCGGCACATGCACAGCCATGCCGCCATGTTCCGTGTGCTGCCTGCAAGACACGGCCTCATCAGCTGGGTGGAACTCGGAGGAGCTGGTAGCCTCCGTCGCATCCCTCTGAACGACCCGGCCGTTTCATATCGCCTTTATCAGCTCCGGGTAACCCGTTTCCAGAGGCTCAGCATCAGGCTGGGACCCAGCTGGATCTTGCGATCCAGCAATCCTTCGACTGCTGTCTCATCTGGGGATTCCTGCCTCCATCAGATGTACATCAGCAGCACGGTGGTGCTCACCAGATTATGCCCCAGGAACGATCCCGGCGAATTGGCTGGCAAGGTCCTATTTGCGGCGAGAAGTCCATGATGCCTCCTTAAGTGGACCAATTAACATTGAATTGCATTGCTAGTTTTTCTGGGAAGAGCGCCGGGAAATACATGGCAATTTCCGTTCACGACAACACTTGGAAATTTTTCCGGACGATCGTGCCCTACATTTTGACCCATACAGATTGGATGCAAAGGGGCACAATCTTAACCCCAGCTGCTGACGGCTACTTTTGCTTTTCAGTAATAATTGATCCCATCCACTTCTTTAAATTCAATGATCCCAAGATCGTAAGTCAATCAAAGCAATAGAAATTCTGACACCAATTGGTATTTATTTTCATCCCTTCCCTTGTTTTCCTTCTCATACACATACTGGCGGAACCATGGCTAGGCTCCAAGCCTTGTCTTTCAAGATTAGTCTTGAAAGCTACAAGTGCAATGCAAAATCTTACTGTCCCACAGTATCCACGTTACTGCTGAACTTTCCACTTAGAGCTCAGAACGTACCACACACACAGTCTTGTAGTTGTGCCGTTCACAATGAGATTGTGCATTCTCTTACAAATGATAGGGAATTCCTCTGCTCCTCAGGACACTCTGAAAAAGTTTACAACTCTGTTGAGATTTCATACGGTTCCAACTTACTTATCCACTAACATACTGACCTCGGAAATGTTAGATGGAAAGAAAGCAGGCGTGACTCCCAGGTAACTGTCCAACTGTGGCACTCCCTCCCATCACTAACTCCCAACTGAGCCCCTCTATTCCTATCATCCCCATACTTTCGCGAACCTCCAACTCCCCATCCTGGCCCCCTGTCTCCCTCCACCTACCACCTTAGCCAGCTGGCACCCACCCAACCCTGCCACCCTACTCACACTGCTGATCGATCCAGCTGGAAACCTAGCCGCTTACCTCATTCTCACTCATTCACTAACACACTGAAAAGTTATGAAAATGTCCCAAAGCTTTTCAGTCTGTTAGTGAATGAAGAAATGCCAAAATATGGCAGGTAGGACTGTATAAAGGTGTCATGACAGCTTGGCTTCCACTAACAATTTCCCATGACGAAGGTCTGAGAACCGGTATGCTCCCGATTTGGAAGTCTGAGGCAGAAATGTGGAGCTCTAGTGTGAGGTCAGAAAATAGGAGCAGAGTGGCAATCCAATAGTACTTGCTACTCTTCAGAAGGTTTGCCTATCACAGTAACGGCAGCCCCTCCGCCCTCCGACCCCCTCTGACCTCCGACCCCCCCCCCCCCCCCATCCCCAAGCAACAACCTCGTTAACAAATTGTGAGACACAAAACATTCCGAAAAGATAATATACATCTCTAGCTGAACAAATGAGTTGTCACTGGGCCCCTTCCTTAACAGTCTCCTTCCCCAATCTCCACACAACCCCCTCACCAAGGTCTTTTCCTATAGATGTCAAACCCATTCAGGACAAGACAGTAATTCACAATCACCCCGACCTTGAATTTCTGCTCCTCATCGATTTTCTAAAACCTAGGTGCAGCAATATTTTTTCCCTCCAGTAAGAGAACAAGGATCCTAAGTCCAAAAACCCCACCACACGCACACACAAACACCAAAATGCACACACAATCACCATGATTATAATATCAAACATATAATCAGTAGAGAGGATTTGTTAATTGAATAACGTCCTTTAATGTTGCTCAATAAATAATGAATGAACATCATTGTACCAAGTATGAACTATTAATTCATACCAACAGTATTACATAAGAAAGTGTTTGGCCTATTTTTCCCTTGCTTATTAAGTACTCCGTTCTTGCACTGGATGCCTGAAGCGCTTATCTATTCATTCTGTACAACTCATACTTGGCCATTCACAAACAGCGATACTTTCTCAGTCATTTCTGTCGCATATTGAAAATTGCATTGTGCATTTTGTTCACTTAAGGCGACCATACATATGTATTCATTGGATATCATTCACTAAGGAGTATGAATATCCACCTAAGAAACTCTGCGTTATCGATCCTGAGTTCTGTGGGTCCTTGCATTGTTGATGAGCCTAATCCTAGAGCCGCCTCTTTGACCACACACATTAAAGTGGCAAAAAAATAAGATGAGGGACTGTAACCATTTGTAACAGTTCTGGAATCACAAAATGAGAAGAAGTGATTCGGAGAGCAATTACAACTGAAACCACTCGCACACAACAAAGTTTTCACTATGTTTGAATGTTGTGGTTCCCAGGAATTGACTGCAAGGTAGAGCATAAAATCAGTGTTAGCCATATCAAACAATCACATGAAATCTCAGCGATCCTCTCAAGATGTCTTAACTACCTCCAGGATCATGGATAGAAGTTGATTTTGCAGATTTGTAGACTGGTGAACACATGCTTGTTGTCATTGGTGACCACAGCAGATTCCCAGTTGTGGAAATGGTTGAATTTACATCAAGAAAATCAGTCATCATAAAACTTTTTAAAAATAAATTTAGAGTATCCAATTCATTTTTTCCAATTAAGGGGCAATTTAGCGTGGCCAATCCACCTACCCAGCACATCTTTGGGTTATGGGGGCGAAACCCATGCAAGCACGGGGAAAATGTGTAAACTCCACACGGACAGTAACCCAGAGCCGGCATCGCATCTGGGACCTCAGTGCCCTGAGGCAACAGTGCTAACCACTGCGCCACCATGCTGCCCTGTCATCATAAAACTTGACAAGATTTGTGTGCTTGGAGTCCCTCAAACAGTGAAAAGTGACAATGGACTCCCATTCAACAGTGAACTACTTCACTTCACTGCTACAGTTGAGAGCAAATCATGGAAGCAAGATTTGTACAACTTCCTTCGCACAGAGTGACTTCACACTCAACTAATGGAAAGCCCCCATGGAGCTAATGAACAACATGCAACTGAAAGCAAACAAGAGCACAGGGCCTGAATGAAGTAAATGCAGAGTGAAGCAAAACTTAGAGCTACACCATTGAGGCCAGACAATAGGTGTTTGCAAACATGATGGTCATGTTGGAAGGCATACAACCCATCAAGACATCCAGCCATTTGTTGTAATCAACACAAAAGAATCAATGATTGCTGCTAAGCATTATTCGCAAATGGCCATTTGTAACGTGTTACTCATCAAAGGGCTGAAAACACCGTTCCTGAGCATTGAATCTGATTCTGACACCATGGTGGGCGGCATGGTAGCACAGTGGTTAGCACTGTTGCTTCACAACGCCAGGGACCCAGGTTCAATTCCCGGCTTGGGTCACTGTCTGTGCGAGTCTGCACGTTCTCCCCGTTTCTGCGGGGGTTTGCTCCAGGTGCTCCAGTTTCCTCCCACTGTCCAAAGGTGTGCAGGTTAGGTAGATTGGTCAGACTTAATTGCCCCGTAGTGTCCAAATGTTGGGTGGGGTTGCTGGATTATGGAGATAGAGTGAAGGTGTGGGCTTAGGTATGATGCTTTTTCAGGGGCCGGTGTAGACTCGATGGGCCGAATGGCCTCCTTCTGCACTGTAAATTCTGATTCTATGAATTCTATGACCAACATCTCAGATGAAGGACCTGAATTAAATGAGACCACACTTGGGGAATAATTTTATGCTCCCCCAAGGCGAATTCTGAGGCAGTGAGGTGGTGGGGGTGTGGCATAAAATTGAATGGACGGTATACCCTGGGAACCCGCTCACCAAACCCAGACACAAATTCACACTTGGGTGGGCAGAGCCGTGGGCAGGATACTCACCCTTTAATTATTAATGCCCTTAAGTGGCCACTTGAGGGCATTATCCTGCCCAGCCTCAATTTTTAGACTGGCAGGAGGGGATGCAGGTAGGGTGAGAAAGTGACATTCAACCTTTTCCCCATTTCAGGCAAAGAGGGGGGCGTATGCGGGAGTAGGAGCTCCCCACTTTGAAGGTCCCCTCAGAGTTGGAGTACCCTCTCCATCCCCCCTCCACTCCAGGATGTTAGATCTCCATGACCCTCCCCTCCCCCCTTGCCTGCACCCCCTGACACAGAGATTGCTCCCCCTTCTAACCCCCCTGGGCATCCCCTCGTCTCCCACCCTCCAGAATCCTGGGATGTACCTTTGAAGGTCCCCAAGATTTAGTTCCAGTCAGAGTTTTGCAGGACTGCTTCTAGCCACGGCAGTGCTATGTTTGGCCAGGTTGAAGAGCTGTCGACCAAGCCGATTAGCCAACTGCTCTCACAGGCGTGTCTTTCTTTCAGAGCGATGGCATCCCGCCCGCTGCCAATCAACGCTCAAGTGAGTATTAAATGGCAGTGGGTCTTCGAGATTCAGCGGCTGCCCGTTAGGTGACGACTTTTGGGCTGGGGAATCACCAATCGCTCGCTGTCCTTACAATCTTACCCCTGATGTCAGACAATATTCTACTTGCGAGAAAACGTCTGCCATACTCAAGTGCTTATGTTACGAATTAAGTAAACTATTTTCACTTGGTGAATAAATCTTTCATCTCATCGTATATATAAAAGTATTAGTATTACTGGTGAAATTCACTGTTCACGTTTTGCTGAAATGTATTGATTTTGCTTTTGGAACAAAGCATTGAAACACACTTTGCCTCTCATATTCGAAGAAAGGGAGGGATTTTGTAAAGTAAAAAGTGTGAGGTTCATTTTTTCCACAATGTCACATGTACCTCCATAGAACATAGAACAGTACAGCACAGAACAGGCCCTTCGGCCCTCAATGTTGTGCCGAGCCATGATCACCCTACTCAACCCACGTATCCACCCTATACCCGTAACCCAATAACACCCCCCCCCCCCCCCCCCCTAACCCGCACATCTTTGGACTGTGGGAGGAAACCGGAGCACCCGGAGGAAACCCACGCACACAGGGGGAGGACGTGCAGACTCCACACAGACAGTGACCCAGCCGGGAATCGAACCTGGGACCCTGGAGCTGTGAAGCATTTATGCTAACCACCATGCTCAATTTCCACTCTCAAGGTCAGAATTTATGATAATTTTGCCTATTCCAAAAATCAGTGATACCAGCATTATCCCCCCTCCCACTTGAATAAAGCTGTGATTAGGATTATAGAATTTACAGTGCAGAAGGAGGCCCTTTGGCCCATCGAGGCTGTACCCACCCTTGGAAAGAGCACCCTACTCAAGCCCATGCCTCCACGCTATCCCCGTAACCCTACCTAACCTTTTGAACACTAAAGGGCAATACCATGGCTAATCCACCTAACCTGCACATCTTTGGACTGTGGGAAGAAACTGGAGCACCCAGAGGAAACTCATGCAGACACGGGGAGGAAGTGCAAACTCCACAGTCACCCCAGGCCAGAATTGAACTGTGCCCCTGGAGCTGTGAGGCGGCAGTGCTAACCACTGTGCCACCTTGCCAACCATTACAACTTTTATTTTTCCAACATGTTGGGTGCAATCTACTGGTCATGTTGTGCCCAAAAGGCGGATGGGAGGCGGGAAGGTGGGGGGGGGGGGGGGGGGGGGGGGGGGGAGGAACCTAGGTGGGGGTGGAGGGTGGTGGAGACACACTGAGGACCCTTTACAGTTGAGTTGGGTCTTGGTGAGTTGAGAGATTACAAAATGGCGGCCCAATCTCTTCCTGCTGCGAGTGCCGGGAAACAACCAGCTGAAACTGTTCGTCACGGCACCCTGTTCCAATTTGGTTAGATCGCACCCATTATTATTGTCATATTACGGTACGTTTAATTCTGTCACCGAGACCCCCATAAATATCTGCAGTGGATTTATAGTCTAGTTACATCCTCTTGCTTGGTAAAATTGAAATTGTACAATCACTTCAATCAAAAGCATTGACATAGATGTGCTTAGAGCTGTCACTGGATGCAAAATGAAAAAAAAATATCCATTCTCTGGAACTGTCACCTCATACTCAGATGAGTACAGGAAAGAAAAAAAAATCAAATTCATCCATTCTGTCTGCTGCAGCAGGTCTAAACTACCATTTGGTGCTGGTAACTGGATACTGACAGTAAAGCTAGCCCGATTTTGCTCTCCCCTCAGTATCTGCCACTCATTCTACATTGCTTTCATGCTATCAAATTCAGCATTTGAGCTGAATCCTTTAATTTTTATGGTAGAAATTTTTGAATCAAAATAGCTGGAATGGCATAAAATTTTCACAAATCTCCTAACAGGAGGAACCAAACCGTCATCCATAATGTCAATCATTAAAGTTTCAGAATTTCTCCTTTAAACCGTGCTTCCAGACATCAAAGCTGCAAGGCATTTTTCAGCAAGTTACATAAACTGGCTTCTTGCAGGACCTGTTACCCTCTGTGTGACTGTGGCCTAAGTGGGGATACATTTGGATGAAACAGCAACAGCATCTCTGACTGAACATTGAGAATCTGAAAAATATATACATTTCAAGTTCAAGTTAGGTTATTTGTTAAATTACTCAAATTAAAATTAAATCACATTGCAATATGCTTTGCGAACCGCAGTTTATAATTGAGGTTTTGTTTAGGAGACTGTTGCTGCAGATTTCTCCAAAAGGGTGAGAAGATAAATGCCCAGGGCACGAGTTGGGCTGTCAGAGCATTTTCTTTTCACCTTTGGGAGTTAGGAACTCAAGTCCAAATTAATGGGACTCTCTCCTCTCTTCTTGTGCTGTGGGTCTATCGCACAAAACTGCCTACAAGTCAATACTAATTGGAAGTCTCAGCTAGAAAGTTGAAAAGGATGGCTATTATGTGAAATGCACATGTCACACTGCTGCAGTGGAAACTTCTGAGATTGGGGTTAATTGCAGTTAGGAGCAGTAAACGCATATCCAAATGTTCTTTCCGCTCCCCTTTTCACACTGCATTCTTCTCCCGGTCTTCGATTAAATGGTTGCCTCTTTTCTCCTTTCAGTGGTTGTTTATGTTCACAGGGTTTCACATAGATGCATGACCTCTACTCCTTATCAAATCCCATTATGTTTGTTTCTTGTGTTCTTACTTCTTGTGATTCCAAGGAACTACCTGCTTGTTTTGTGACATATCTCCATGCTTAACTCCCATCATAAAACACTGACTAGGTGCTTTCCAAATTATTTATACTTAAACAGATATATTTAATAGAACACGTATGTATAAAATGGAATTGTATTGCATTTCTGCTATTATTTTCCACCTCAAATGAGGACAACATTTGCTAGTTTATCCAAGACTTCAAATGCTTTATGATGTTCATGAATCAGTGGTCTTTGGGAAACCAGTAAAACCAGTTGCTATATATTTTTCATGGAGAATGCATCAAGACATAAAATATTCTTGCTAAAACTGTTGTTCCATTTTTAAAGGCAACCTAAAAATACAGCTCTGTAGATTACATAAAGTACAAAATCTATGTAAATTACAAAGAGAAAGTCACAGGACGAAGCTTGTTTTTCAGTGCAGGAAAGAACATTAAGAGAAGACTTGAAGCCGTCTTTATATCGAGGAGCAGAATGAATGATGTCAAGCTAAAGTGATTATTTGAGTTAGACAGGAATAGCAGAACTGCAGGGTTTGAATACACAATTCTAACAAGCTTATTTCAGTTTTTTTTTCTTTGCCCCCTCAGACTGTGGTACAATGCTTCTCCAAAGCATTCCACAATACAGCCTCCGTTTGAGCCCCAGCTAACCGCAACACAGTTAATGTCTGAGAGGTTAGACCAGATGCAAGCTAACTCACAGGCCTGACCTGCAGTCACAGCAAGTGGGAGTCCAGCACCTCAATCATTGCATCTACCTTGTTAAATAGGTAGTTGTCATGACGTTAAAGAAAAGGGCCTGGGAAAGATGCTGTCAGAAATCGCATTTCAAAAAACCAAAATATGTACTGTGCAGTACATCTTGAGTGATATCACTGCCTATGTAACACATACAAAAATCCTGCCCTTTTAAATGTTATTCTGCTAAGCCAAGAATTTATATATAGACATAACCCACAGCAGTGCAGATGGATTTTGCGTGATCAAACTGAGACTATCTTTCAGTAAAAATGATTACATGCCCTTCTAGAGCAAAGCATCTTATTAATCCTTTATCCGTCAAATACCAGAGGGATAGGTTCACAGTGCTGTTGTATGTTCGAAAGAAAAATTAAATAATCAGAGCTCTACCTCACCCATAGCCACCTCAAAAGGCCATAACTATATGATTTATGTAGCATTTTTCAGAAACCTCTCAGAAAATGCAGAGTAAAAATCAATTGCTTTTATAGTCAACTGAATGCAAAGATACTTACATACGGCAAAAAGGTTGAGTATTCAGTCCTCCACATTGATTTCTTCATTAACTCATGTTTCAGACCAAAGTACATATTTGTCATATGTGGCTTTCTCGCACAAAGTTTAAAGAATGCTAATATCTCAACGTCAAGAACTGTAGTACCAGTTCGCATTTAACTTGTTACCGGATAAATCTAAAATTAACCTCTTGCTTTTTTAAAATTTCATTTTGTTTTTTTAAAATAAATTTAGAGTACCCAATTCTTTTTTTTTTCCAATTAAGGGCAATTTAGTGTGGCCAATTCACCTACCCTTCACACCTTTTTGGGTTGTGGGGGTGAGACCCACGCAGACATGGGGAGAATGTGCAAACTCCACACAAAGTGACCCAGGGCCGAGATCGAACACGGGTCCTCAGCGCCTTTTCTAACCTACACAGAGCCGGTCACTTGGAATTTAAGTAAAGGTCATTTAAACTGCTGGATACAGTCTAATGTGTAGTAGCTTGTAAGTTATTAAGTATAAAACCAATCCTATATTTGATAATAAACTATAATTGTACTAAATACTGGTTGTGTGGTCATTTGTCCAAGACACGGAACTCACTCGCACATTGTGGTTATTAAGACAGCAACATATGGACTTCCGGTTGCGGCTGTGCGGAGCTAAGCCGCACGTTCGGCAGCTCCTGCCAGGAACGGACTTTTGGGCTGTTTTAAGGGCCCCCAGCAGTACTTGCTCGACGGTTCCCGACGTGGGAAGGTGTCTGCAGCGGATCCCCAGTGGTCTATGGTCTTGACCAGGAGTGGGGCCAGCAAAATAGCGGTGGCAGCGCCTAAGAAAAAGCGGGGGAAGAGAATCAAGATGCCGGCCGGCGGAGGCCTCGAGGAATGGAGGCAGTGGACGCAGGTGCAGCAGGAGACTCTCCAGCGATGTTTTCAGGAGCTAAAGTTGGAGCTGCTAGACTCGCTGAAGGTGAATGCGGACAAGCTGCTGGCGACGCAGGCAGCCCAGGGGGTGGAGATCCGGGAGCTCCGACAACAAGCCTCCGAGAGAGAGGATGAGGCCGCGGCCCTCGCGGTAAAGGTGGAGATGCATGAGGCGCTCCATAAGAAGTGGCAGGAGCAGTTCGAGGAGATGGAGAACCTGTCAAGGCGAAACAATTTGCGGATTCTGGGCCTCACGGAGGGGCTGGAGGGGTCAGACCTGGGGGCCTATGTGGTCGTTTTGTTGAACTCGCTGATGGGAGCTGGGTCCTTCCAGGGGCCTCTGGAGCTGGAGGGGGCCCACAGATTACTGGCCAGGAGGCCCAAGCCGAATGAGCCACCACGGGCGGTGCTGGTGCGGTTCCACCGGTTCGCTGACCGAGAGTGCGTGCTTAGGTGGGCCAAGAAGGAGCGGAGCAGCAAGTGGGAGAACACGGTAGTGCTGATCTACCAGGACTGAGTGCGGAGGTGGTTAAGCGGAGGGCCGGGTACAACCGGACGAAGGCGGTGCTCCACAGAAAGAGCGTGAAGTTTGGCATCTTACAACCGGCGCGTCTGTGGGTCACTTTCAAGGACCGGCACTTTTATTTTGAGTCCCCGAAGGAGGCGAGGGCCTTTGTGCAGGCCGAGAAGTTGGACTCTGACTGAGGGACGGGGGTTTGTAAATAACTGTGTTAACTTTTGGTGGGAAGGGTCTCTGCGTTATGCTGTTTTATGCTGTTTTAAGCTGGTTGTGTATTGGTTCTTGGGCGGGTGGGGTGCTGTCTTTTTTGCGTGGGCGGGGTCAGGCAGAGGGAAAGCGCGGGCTTTTCTTCTGTTTCCCACGCTGAGGGTGGATGGGGGCGGGGTCAGAGCTGAGAAGCACGGGCTTTTTTCCCACGCGAGAGCGGGAGGGGGAGGAGGAGGGTCTGCTGATGGGTCTGGGGGAGGAGAAGTAGTTCCACGTTGGGGGGGTCGGAGGTGTGGCGAGAGCTGCCGGGGTCAGCACAAGTTAGCTGGCTCACTGGAGTGCTGTGGAGGGAGTAACGCGGCTGGGAGGGATCCTAGCCTGGCTGGCGGGGGGGGGGGGGGGGGGGGGGGGGGGGTGTACCGAGTTGCTGCTGAAATGGCCAGGAAGGAGCTGGAGTATGCAGGGTGGGCCGGGGTGGGGGTTTGCCGCCGTGGGGAACGGGCCGAGCGGGGGCGCTGGCCTGGGGCAGGCAGGGGACGGGTTATGGCTAGTCGACGGGGGAGGGGGGCAGGGAACCCTTTGATCCGGCTGAGAACTTGGAATGTGAGGGGGCTGAATGGGCCGGTTAAACGGGCCCGGGTGTTTACGCACCTGAAGGGGCTGAAGGCGGACGTGGCTATTCTCCAGGAGACGCACCTGAAGGTGGCGGACCAGGTTAGACTGAGGAAGGGCTGGGTAGGCCAGGTGTTTCATTCGGGGCTGGATGCAAAAATTCGGGGGGTGGCGATTCTGGTGGGAAAAAGGGTGTCGTTTGAGGCGTCAAAGGTGGTGGCTGACAGTGGAGGGAGGTATGTGATGGTGAGCGGCAAGTTGCAAGGGGAGTGGGTGGTGCTGGTGAATGTCTATGCCCCAAATTGTGACGATGCGGGTTTTATGCGGCGCATGTTGGGCCGCATTCCGGATCTAGAGTCTGATACTGGGGGGGGACTTTAACACAGTGCTGGATCCCCCATTGGATCGATCCATGTCCAGGACGGGCAGGAGGCCCGCGGCAGCTAAGGTGTTGAGGGGGTTTATGGACCAGATGGGAGGGGTGGATCCTTGGACGTTTGCGAGGCCGAGGGCCAGGGAGTATTCATTTTTTTCCCACGTGCATAAAGCCTATTCCCGGATCGATTTTTTTGTCCTGAGCAGGGGGCTGATTTCGAGGGTGGAGGATGCCAAGTATTCGGCCATAGTAATTTCAGACCATGCCCCGCACTGTAGACCTTGAGCTGGGGGAGGAGAGGGACCAGCGCCCGGTCTGGCGCCTGGAGGTGGGACTGCTGGCGGATGAGAAGGTGGGCGGGCGGGTTCGGGGTTATATCAAGAGGTACTTAGAGGCCAATGATAATGGGGAGGTGCGGGTGGGGACGGTTTGGGAGGCATTGAAGGTGGTGATTAGAGGGGAGTTGATTTCCTTCTGAGCCCATAGGGAGAGGGGAGAGCAAAGAGAAAGGGAGAGGTTGGTGGGGGAGATGGTGAGGGTGGACAGGAGATACGCGGAGGCTCCAGAGGAGTGACTGTTGAGGGAGCGGCGTAGCCTTCAGGCCAAGTTCGACTTGCTGACCACCAGAAAGGCAGAAGCTCAGTGGAGGAAGGCACAGGGAGCCGTGTACGAATATGGGGAGAAGGCGAGTAGGGTGCTGGCGCATCAGCTGCGCAAGCGAGGCACGGCCAGGGAGATTGGTGGAATGACGGATAGGGGAGGCAATGTGGTGCGAAGGGGGGTGGACATTAATGGGGTCTTCAGGCACTTTTATGGGGAATTGTACGGGTCCGAGCCCCCGGTGGAGGGTGGGGGGGAATGGGGCGCTTTTTGGATAGGCTGAGATTTCCGAAGGTGGAGGAGGGACAGGTGGAGGGGCTGGGGGCGCCGATTGAGGTGGCGGAGCTGGTCAAAGGGATAGGCAGCATGCAGTCGGGGAAGGCGCCGGGGCCGGATGGGTTTCCGGTCAAATTTCACAAAATGTATGCAGACCTGTTGGGCCCCCTGCTGGTTAGGACCTTTAACGAGGCAAGGGAGGGGGGAGCTTTGCCCCCGACTATGTCACGGGCGCTGATTTCCTTGATCCTTAAACAGGACAAGGACCCCCTGCAGTGTGGATCATATAGGCCGATCTCATTGTTAAATGTGGATGCCAAGCTGTTGGCGAAAATCTTGGCCACAAGGATAGAGGACTGTGTGCCGGCGGTCATTCATGAGGACCTGACGGGGTTTGTGAAGGGAAGGCAGCTGAACACCAATATACGTAGGCTTCTGAATGTTATAATGATGCCGGCGGTAGAAGGGGAGGCGGAGATAGTGGTAGCATTAGACGCGGAGAAGGCCTTTGATAGGGTTGAGTGGGGGTACTTGTCGGAGGTGCTGGAAAGGTTTGGGTTCGGGGAGGGGTTTGTCAGTTGGGTGAGGCTGTTATATGAGGCCTCGATGGCGAGCGTAGCCATGAATAGGAGGAGATCGGAATACTTTCGGTTGTACCGGGGGATGAGGCAGGGGTGTCCCCTGTCCCCTTTGCTCTTTGCGTTGGCAATTGAGCCCCTGACCATGGCGTTGAGAAGTCGAGGAATTGGAGGGGTCTGGTGCGGGTGGGGAGGAGCACCGTGTGTCATTATACGCAGATGACTTGTTGCTTTATGTGGCGGACCCAGTGGGGGGAATGCCAGAGGTGATGCAGATCCTTAGGGAATTTGGGAGCTTTTCTGGGTACAAGCTCAACCTGGGCTGTTCGTCGTGCACCCGGGGGATCAAGAGGAGGGGATTGATCGGCTCCTGCTGAAAAGGGCGGGGAGGAGCTTTCGGTACCTCGGAGTCCAGGTGGCTAGGAGCTGGAGGGCCCTTCACAAGCTTAACCTCACTAGGCTGGTGGAGCAAATGGAGGAGGAGTTTAAGAGGTGGGACATATTGCCGCTGTCGCTGGCGGGCAGGGTGCAGTCCGTCAAGATGACGGTGCTCCCAAGGTTTTTGTTCCTGTTCCAGTGTCTTCCCATCCTTATCCCGAAGGCCTTTTTTAGGAGGGTCAACAGGAGTATTATGGGATTTGTATGGGCGCATGGTATTCCGAGGGTGAGAAGGGTGTTTTTGGAGCGGGGCAGGGATAGGGGGGGGGGCTGGCACTGCCGAACCTCTGTGGGTACTACTGTGCTGCCAATGCAGCGATGGTGCGTAAGTGGGTAATGGGTGGGGCAGGGGCAGCATGGAAGAGGATGGAGATGGCATCCTGTGTGGACACGAGCCTGGAGGCGCTGGTAACGGCGCCGTTGCTGCTCCCTCCAACGAGGTATACCACGAGCCTGGTGGTGGCGGCTACCCTCAAAATTTGGGGGCAATGGAGACGGCATAGGGGGGAGGTGGGGGGCTCGATGGAGTCCCTGATACGGGGGAACCACCGGTTTGTACCAGGGAGCATCGATGGCGGGTTTCTTGGCTGGCACAGGGTAGGTATTAGGAGGTTGAGGGACCTGTTTGTGGATGGGAGGTTTGTGAGCCTGGGTGAGTTAGAGGGGAAGTTTGGGCTCCCCCCGGGGAACATGTTTAGGTACATGCAGGTTAGGGCGTTTGCCAGGCGGCGGGTGGAGGGGTTCCCTCTGCTGCCCCCACATGGGGTACGGGACAGGGTGCTCTCGGTGGTGTGGGTTGGAGGGGGGAGGATTTCGGACGTGTACCACGTCATGCAGGAGGTGGATGAGGCCTCGGTGGAGGAGCTGAAGGGTAAATGGGAAGAGGAGCTGGGTGAGGAGATTGAGGAGGGGACGTCGGCGGATGCCCTGGAAAGAGTGAATTCCTCCTCTTCCTGCGTGAGGCTTAGCCTCATACAATTCAAGGTGTTGCACAGGGCCCACATGACCGGGACGAAGATGAGTAGGTTTTTCGGGGGCGAAGACAGGTGTGCTAGGTGCTCGGGGAGCCCAGCGAACCACGCCCATATGTTCTGGGCATGCCCAGCGCTGGGGGAGTTTTGGAAGGGGGTAGCAAGGACGGTGTCGTGGGTGGTAGGATCCAGGGTCGAGCCAGGCTGGGGACTCGCAATTTTTGGGATTGCAGTGGAGCCGGGAGTGCAGGAGGCGAAAGAGGCCGGTGTTCTGGTCTTTGCGTCCCTAGTAGCCCGGTGGAGGATCTTGCTTCAATGGAAGGATGCGAGGCCCCAAGCGTGGAGGCCTGGATCAATAATATGGCGGGGTTCATCAAATTGGAGAAGGTGAAATTTGCCCTGAGGGGATCAGTACAGGGGTTCTTTAGGCGGTGGCAGCCTTTCCTGGACTTCCTGGCAGAACGGTAGGAAATAGGCCGTACATATCTTTAAAACAGCAGTGCAAATTTTCTTACAGCACCAAATAAACATCCAGGTCTTTTACCCAAAACACACAGACTGACACAGTAACAAGTATTAATCAATTCCAAAATGAAGGATGAATTTGCAAGCAATACTTCCTTGTGTAAACCAAAATAAACATTATTCAACAACAGGAAAGGAAGGGTTTAATGAATTCAAAATTAAAAGGTACACCTGGCTCTGGGTCACTGTCCGTGTGGAGCTTGCACATTCTCCCCGTGTTTGTGTGGGTTTCGCCCCCACAACCCAAAGATGTGCAGGGTAGCTGGATTGGCCACACTAAACACCTTAATTGGAAAAAATGAATTGGGTACTCTAAATTTATTTTTTTTTAAATTAAAAGGTACAGAGATGCCAAGTACCTTATCGGAGTAGGCTGGACAATGACCTAACTAGTCCTTATGAGATGTTATTGATATTATAAGCACTTGTTAAAATGGCTCACTAGCAACACCGGCTGGTAGTAATTGATTACTACAACTGTGATTCAGACCTCTATATGTTTATAAGCTAGCACTTCCAGCAATAAACCCATGTTCAAAGGGGACAGGGTCAGAGATAGGATTATAGCCCCAATTATTTGACCCACGTGGCTCTCTGTTAGAAATACATAGTCAATACTCTTTTGTTTGAATTTCTGACCCAACAGACTCTCTTTTGTTTTATAAATTTAGAGTACCCAATTCATTTTTCCAATTAAGAGGCAATTTAGCGTGGCCAATCCCCCTACCTTGCACATCTTTGGGTTGTGGGGGCAACACGGAAACACGGGGAGAATGTGCAAACTCCACACGGACAGTGACCCAGAGCCGGGATCGAACCTGGGACCTCGGCGCCGTCAGGCTGCAGCGCTACCCACTGCACCACCGTGCTGCCCGACCCAACAGACTCAAATGTAAACTACTTCTGATATTATATGATATTTTTACTTGTTACATGGTAAAAATCATTGGTGGTTGATCAGGAGCATTCATCATGGAATATCACTATATCTATTTATTTTATGTGCTACTAAAATGGATTATTCTGGGACTTCGTGTAGCCTCAGTCAATTAAGATACACGACCTTCGAACTAATGTCAACACATTCTCCCCTGCAAACTTAATTATTTTGACTCTGATTTCTCAATACCAGTTGTAAAATTGGCACAATTCCAGTGAGACTTATGTAAACAATCATTGTTAGCCTCTAGCTCTGTGGTAAATTATGCTGGTCCTTTGCTAGTTTTAAATATCTACTACTCACACAGAGGGCGGTATACTCCGACCCCCCCGCCGGGTCGGAGAATCACCTGGGGCGTTGCGAATGCCATCCTGCAGCCCCGACGCCGGCTGCCGTATACTCCGGCGCCGTTTGCAGGCGGGGGTAGGGTTCACGCCACGCCGGTCGGGGGCCATTGGCAGCGGCCCCCCGGCAAATCTCCGGGCCAGTCCCACCGGCGTGGATTAGACATGGTCCCACATAGCAGGACCTGGCAGGTAAGTCGGCTGGGGCGGTCCTCGGGGGGTCGCGGGGGGATCCGACGCCAGTGGGGGCCCCAACGGTGGCCTGGCCCGTGACCGGGGCCCACCGATCTGCGGGCGGGCCTGTGCCATGGGGGCATTTCATCCTTCCGCGCCGGCCATGGCGGAGCCCTACAGGGGCCGGCGTGGTGAAGGCAACCTCCTGCGCATCCGCCAGAATACGCCGGCGGTTCTGCGCATGTGCGGAAATCACGTCGGCCCTTTGGCACATGCGCGGACCCGCGCAGTCCCTTCAGTTTTCTCCTAGCCCCCGGAAATCCGGAAAATTCTGCCACTTCCGGTCGGTCTGACACCGGAGTGGGCCTCGCCGTTTTTGACGCCGCATCGAACCATCGCACCGATTGCGGAGAATCTCGCTGAGAGTCTTCCAATGTAAGATTAAGCAGTATTTTCCCCAAAGAGCAGTAGACGCATGGAACAATCACAGTAAAATAAATTAAAGATCTTGATAAACTCTTTCAAAAGGTGAAGAAATGTCCTAATGGGAGTGGAATTGGGGATTTTAGTATCTATGTACTAAAGTATATAGGGCGGAATTCTCCGCAAGGCCCGACGCCGTCGTGAAACCTGGAGAGGTTCACGACGGCGTCGGAAGCCTCTCCCGGCCCCCTATTCTCCCCCGCCGGGGGGATAGGTGGGCAGTACCTGGAAACTCGGCGGTCGGGCCTTGTCTCTGGCTTCAAGGCCCGGCGCGCCAAGCATGACGCCGCGGCGGCGCCTACTGACGTCAGCCGCACATGCGCGGGTTGGACAGCTCAAACCCGCGCATGCGTGGCTGCCGTCTTTCCCCTCAGATGGGGAATCAAGACGTGGCGGCTTGATCTTGCGGAGCGGCGGAGGGGAAAGAGTGTGTCCCCTTGAGACGCCGGCCCGATGATCGGTGGGCACCAATCGTGGGCCAGTCCTCTCCCGAGAACGGTCGTGGTGCTCGATCCCCGATCCGCCTCCCCTAGGCCCCACACTTACCTGGCGCGCCATGTTCACCAGGTGTGGTTGCCGCCGTCGTGAACAGGTCGGGAACGGCAGGCCGCTCGGCCCATCCGGGTCAGAGAATCGCGGGCCGCCGTTTTTCACGGCGGTCTGCCTTTCTCCGAGCGGCGTGTCAGAAAACCGGACACACCGGACGCGATTCTCCGCCGCCCACGAAGGGTCGGAGAATAGCGGGAGGGCCTGCCCGACATTTTTCTCGACCTCCCGCTATTCTCCCTCCCCCCCCCACGGCCGCCCCACGACACGAATCGCTGCTCGCCGTTTTTTACGATTCTCCCCTAGCCGATGGGCCGATTTCCCAGGCCTTTACGGCCGTTTTCACGAACTCCAACACACCTGCTCTCACAGTTCGTGAAAACGGCCGCAAAGTGCCGTTCTGGAGAACCATGCCACCGATTGGCACGGCCGCACCCCGTGCACTCTTTGTTCCTCCGCCGCCCCGCTGGATCAGTCCGCGGGGCGGCTGAGGGGCATAACGGCCCGCGCATGCGCGGGTTTCACGCATTGCGTGATGACGTCACCGTTTGCGTCAGCTGCCGTTAACCTTGGCGCGCGGGCTTAGCGAAGCTCGCTAAGCCTGCGATGCCGAGGTTCACGGGGCCCCGCTGCTAGCCCCGACCGGGGAGCAGAATCGGGTCACGGCCAGTTTCACGGCAGCCTTCACAACTCTCCGCATTTGCGGAGAATCGCGCCCACCATTTTGGGGGGTGCGTGGGAGAATAGCGGGAGATGCGGGAGCGGGCCTCCCGCTATTCTCCCACCCATCGTGGTTGCGGTGAATCGCGGCCATACTATATGCAACACAATGTTTATCAGCTGAGTAAAAAAAAGCAAAAAGCGGTGGATGCTGTAAATTTAAGTTAGAAGCAGAAAATTCTTGAAAAACTCAAAAGGCCTGGAAGCATCTGTGGAAAGAGAAATATAATTAAAGGGCGGAATTTTCCATTCTGTGCACAGATTGTTCGGCAAGGTGAGAAAACCAGCATGCAACTTGCAGCCTGTACAGCTGAATTTTCTCTCCAGATCATCGAGCTCTCTGCAGAACAATTCTATGGGGTTTCGCTGGAAAATGACAGCAGCCAAGAACTCCAAGATAGCGACCTCCCTTTTATAGGGTGCCCAAATATCCAATATAAAACAAACAAACCTCCTTCAATGGATACGGGGACCCGGGGCCAATGCCAGTGTCAGGGAGCAGAGATACTGGGCGGGATTCTCCGACCCCCCGCCGGGTCGGAGAATCGCCCGGGGCCGGCGTCAATCCCGCCCCCGCCGTGTCCCGAATTCTCCGCCAATCGAGATTCAGCGGGGCCGGGAATCGCGCCGCGCCGGTCGGCGGGCCCCCCGTGGCGATTCTCCGGCCCGCGATGGGCCGAAGTCCCGCCGCTGACAAGCCTCTCTCGCCGGCGTGCTTTAAACCACCTACCTGACTGGTGGGATTGACGGCGCGGGTGGTCGCCGGGGTCCTGGGGGGGGGATCTGACCCCAGGGGGTGCCCCCACGGTGGCCTGGCCCGCGATCGGGGCCCACCGTTCGGCGGGCGGGCCTGTGCCGTGGGTGTACTCTTTTTCTTCCGCCTTCGCCATGGTCTTCACCGTGGCGGAGGCAGAAGAAACCGTCTCCCCTGCGCATGCGCCGGGATGACGTCAGCAGCCGCTGACGCTCTGGCGCATGCGCGGACTTACGCCGGCCAAGTCCTTTCGGCCCCGGCTGGCATGGCGCCAAAGGTCGTTCACGCCAGCCGGCGGAGCGGGGACCACTCCAGCGTGGGCCTAGCCCCTCAATGTGAGGGCTTGCCCTCTAAAGGTGCGGAGACTTCCCGCCGGGTAGGGGAGAATCCCAGCCACTGTGCCAAGGTACTGCCTAGGCATGTCTTCTTTCCTCCCTGAACACGGATGCAAAATCACGGCGAATATTTTCAGTCAGTATGCCTCTTCTTCAGGATAGTAGATGTGTTTATAGCAGAACAATGGTCAGTGCTTTCTGAAAGCAAAACATGAGAACAAGGTATAGACTGGAGCACATGGGGTTGGGGGGAAGGGGATGGAAAAAAAGTCAAAATGGAGGACAGGGTTCATGGTCTGAAGTTGTTGTTAAATCCAGAAGGCTGTAAAGTGCCTTATTGGAAGATGAGGTGCTCTTCGTCCAGTTTGGGTTGAGCTTCACTGGAGCACTGTAGCAGGCCGAGGACAGAAATGTGAGCATGAGGTCAACATGGTAAATTGAAATGGCAAGCAACCGGAACGTCGAGGTCATGCTTGTGGACTGAGTTAAGTCACTCGATAAGGCGGTCACCTAGTCTCGGTTTAATCTCCCCAATGGACAGGAGACCACATTGTATGCAGCGAATGCAATCGACTGAATTAGACGAAGTATTAATGATTTGCTGCTTCACCGGAACGGAATGTTTGGGGACTTGCACAGTGAGGAGGGAGCCAGTAACGGGGAAGATGTTCCTGTGATTGCATGGGAGGGTACTACAGGAAGGGGATGAAGTGGTGCGGGTGACAGGGGAGAGCACCAGGGTGCCACGGAGGGAATAGTGCCTACTGATGCTGAGAAGGGAGGTGAAGGGAAGATGTGTTTGGCAGTGGCATCATGCTGGTGTTGGCCAAAATGGCAGAGGATGATCCTTTGAATATGGTAGGGTGGATAGTAAGGATAAGGAGAACCTTATCATAGTTCTTGAAGAGGGGAAAGGATGAGGCCAGAAGTGCAGGAAATGGATTGGGCATGTTTGAGGTCCCTCTCAACCACATCTCGCTTTCAGACAGGGTTGGCCTTTATTTGTTTTTAAATTTAGAGTATCCAATTATTTTTTCTAATTAAGGGGCAATTTAGCGTGGCCAATCTACCTAACCTGCACATCTTTGGGTTGTGGGGGGTGAAACCTATGCGGAAATGGGGAGAATGTGCAAACTCCACACAGACAGTGACCCAGGGCGGGGATCGAACCCAGGTCCTCAGCGCTGTAGGCGACAGTGCTAACCATTAGACAACTGTGCCGTCCTGGGGTTGACCTTTATGCTGCTACTAACACCGACTTTAGTCTTTACTGCTATCATTACCACTACCTTTATCTTGTGTCCGTGACACTTCTGTCATTTAATCTTGCCTGACATCCAACCAATCCTTGACCTTCTATTTTGCTCTGCTGTTATTATTTTATCAGCTCAGTGCTAGCCCAATAAAATGAAGGAATTTTGTTTCGGAAAACCAGAGGGCAATGTTGATGGGGAAATTGTGGAAAGCTGATAGGTGAAAATTGCAGAATTTTGTTTGATTAGAAGAACCCATTAGAGTTTGCAGCTATACCTCATTTAGCATATTGTGATTCTGAAGAAAGGAGTGATAAAGGAAAACAGACAATACAAAAATAGTTTCGCCACAAGCAAACATGTAAAATGATTTACATTACTGCTTGGTCAGAGCCCACTTCCTTTACCCCTGCTCATTGCAACCACACCAGACACAGAAAGTGCTACTTGAAAAAATGAAATGGAATCTAAACCAATCCAGCACTAATGAAGCTTCCAGAAATCTTCGTCATAAGAACAGGAACAATCTTAGAGGACCAAGAGTGGTTCCAAAAGTATTTCTTCAAGTCAGGAAACTGGGCTAGTATTGTTAGAAGACACTTTAAGCAGGGAATATCAGGAACCGGGAACATGTGGAAGGAGAAAATTGAATAGCCTCCTACATCGTTTTTCATATTCTTTTATTTGCACTACATTCTCTCTCAACTTTCCAAACTATTAGAAATGGTCTGAGAAGAGGTGCTGCTGACTAGTTCAATAGTAACAATGAATAGCCCTGTGGGTTAAAACTCCACTTTGATGATGTAATGTACGAGAAGACTGCAGCTCAAATTGACCTTGGGGTACAATAGTTCCTGTGTTGATATTACTTAGCAAACATCATCTGTGGAAAACAATTTAAATTGTGGAAATGGATAGATATTCACAAAATTTATGAGATTATCTTTGGGGATCAGAGAGGATCTTTCTCAGTGATTAAACTGATGGTATGGTGTCAATGTGAAGGTGCTCTGTTGTTGAAGCAAAATTAATGGGACATGTAGTGGCTCGAGACATACAAAGAGGTTTCTTGTTGAAAGGCAAAGGCAGTTAGATAACAGGCACAGAATACCATATAACAAATCTTTACACTTCATCTCTCTGGTCCACACTGCCCAGGGTGCTGCTCCAGAGCCCCGTGCAAACTCACCATTGGCTGGTGTTTGCTTGCTCTTATGCAATTGGTCCAGCTGGTCACATGGTTTGTGGGCCACACCCCCTAAAAGGGCCACACTACCCCATTCCCTCCTTAACACACTACCCCAAAACTATGTACAAAAGTTACAATGGTTAACAGAGACAACAGGGGAAGGAGAGGCCATCAAAAAGTCAATCGGTGTGAAGAAATTCCACCACTATGTGCAGGTTGAACTGAAACGGGAGTCCCTGGCTCCCCTTGCCTGGACTGAGTTACAGGCGTATTCATGATGCTCGCTGGACTTGTCAACTTCACGTCGGGGTCGGCATCTCTCGATGACTAAGGTGGTCAGTGTGCTTTTTGACCGTCTTCCCATTAACATCGATCGCAAAGTACTCTGGGCCGAACTGGGTCACAACCCATCCTTCTAATCAAGGCAAACCGGCCGGAATAATTCGTCACTTCTCTCTTCTGACTTCTGACTCTTCTGAGAGGCCAGACGTGCCTCCACCTGTGCAGCCAAAGGTGGAGATACAAGATCTAATCGGGTTCTCAACCGACGCCCCATGAGGGACTCAGTGGGTTAACCACCATGGTTGAAGAGGTGTTCAGTTGTATAACAACAACAAAAACGTAGCCAACCTCAGGCGTCGTAATTTATCTGGCTAATTTTCCATGGCATTCTTGAAAGTTTGAATGACCCTCTCAGCCAGACTATTTGATGCTGGGTGGTAGGGAGCTGTCCTCATGTGCCATATGCCATTTGCTCTCACAAAATGCTTGAAATCATCACCAGTGAAGGGGGTGCCATTGTCTGAAAAAAGTGACTCAAGAAGCCCATGAATAGCAAACACTCGGGGCAAGGCATCTACCCTGGCCACCGAGGTAGTGATCCTCGCACTTAGAGTGGGCATCTACCAGCACAAAAATCATCTTTCCCAGGAATGGGCCCACATTTCAACATCGACCCTGGTCTACAGGCGAACTGGTCATTTCCGGGGTGAAGGGTGGCAGAAAGCAAAAAGGATTGAAAAATTAAATGAAAATCGCTTATTGTCACAAGTCGGCTTCAAATGAAGTTACTGTAAAAAGCCCCTAGTCGCCACATTCCGGCGCCTGTTCGGGGAGGCTGGTACGGAAATTGAACCGTGCTGCTGGCCTGCCTTGGTCTGCTTTAAAAGCCAGCAATTTAGCCCAGTGTGCTAAACTGCATTTGACAAGGGTGACACTGTTGTCCCAGTTCTTAAATGGCTTTGCCTATGCTTGGTCACCAGACGTAACTACGTGCCAACATCTTCATCTGCCCTGGGTGGGTGCTGTGTAATTCTTGAAGGAGGATCCCCCTAGCCTGAGGCAGGACAACCATATGTGATCCCCCACAAAAAACATGTCGTCTTCACATGTCAACTCGTCCTGATGAGTAAAGTAGGGCCTCAGCTGCTCAGACATCTTGTAACGCCAGCCAGACTATACCATTCGTTTGACTTTTGAAAGATTATGGTCTCTTTGTGTCCAGCTGCAGGTGTGCCCCACTGACACTGGCACGGTGTCAAGGAAGTTTTGCGCTAGAATTACCTCCTGGAGTACTGGTGGTGATGGAATGCTCGTGTACAGTCAGGTGACTTAATGCATTTGCATGAGCAATTAATGTCCCAGGTCGTTGTTGAAAAGCATGGTTGTAATCCACCAACAGCAAGGCTCAATACTGCTCACCCTTACCAAGACCAAGGGTGTTATGGACTTATCTTCCCTTACAGGCCTAGTAATGGCTTGTGGTCAGTCACTATGTTGAACTGTCAACCATACACATGCTGGTGGAATTTCTTCACACCAAATATCACCGCTAAGCCCCCCTCCTCAATCTGGGCATCGTACCATTCTGCTTCAGAAACTGTTCTTGAGGCAATGGTAATGCTTCTTTTGTGGGATAAAATGGCCCCTATACCCTAAGGGAACACATCAAATGTCAGCAGTATTTGTTTCCCTGGATCAAAATCCACCAAAAGGTTTGACGACTGTAATGCTTGCTTCACAACTCGAAAGCTTCCTCTTGAGGCTCCCTCCAGTTCCACCAGTGATTCTTCCTTAACAGCTGGTGTAATGGTGCCAGTGTTATGGCTTGATTCAGAATAAACCTTCATCGTAATTAACCATACTGAGGAAGAATTAAAGCTTGCTGACATTTTTGGGCTCAGGGATGTCTCATATAGTCTTGACCTTTTCTTCCAAGAGGTGAAACCCTCTCGCATCAATGCAAAATATGAGGTACATCAATTCAGAGTTCAGAAAAGTACATTTTTCATATTTTAGTTGGACCCCTGCATCATAAAACCTCTTTCATACCTCTTCTAGGCTGGCCATGTATTCTTCTGGTGTAATGTCAGTGACGAGTGTGTCACCAAGGCAAACATCACCTTGGGAAATCCCTGGCGATATTCCATCGTGTGCTGGAAGATAGTGCAGGCTGCAGTGATGCCAAATGGCAGTCTAGTGTACTGGAAGACGGCTTTATGGGTATTGATTGTAGCAAACCCCTGAGACTCCTCATCCAATTCTAGTTGCGATAGGCATAACTGAGGTCCAATTTTAACTCGGTGAAGCCTCCCGCTAGCTTGCTGTTCAGGTCTTCAATTCAGGAACTCAGATACCGATTGACCTGAGCATCTTGATTGATTGTCAGATTATAGTCCCACAAATCCTCAACAGGTCGTATTTATGGACAGGGACTATCAGCGCCACCCACTCAATGAATTGGCTTGATTATACCCAGTTTTTCCAATCTATTTAGCTCTGCTTCAACCTTTTACTGAAATATGCATATCACGGATCTGGCTCTGAAGAACTTGGGTGCTAAACTCGGATTGACATGTTGGCTTTTACACTCTTCATCTGGCCCAATTATTTGTGGAAGATACCTTCATGCCTCCTTAAGTCATCTTGAAGGGAGTCATTCATTTTGAAGGTTTCAAGCCAGTTGAGCTTAATCTTCTGTAACCTGTCTCTTCCCTACACTCTGGGTCTAGGCTCTGCAATGACAAAAAAAGCAGATTGGCCTCCTGCCCTCTGCAGGACACTGGGGCTTTGGTTTCTCTGAGTATCTTCAAAATCTCCCCGGTGTATGCCAAATGTTTGTCTGTAGTACTCTTGAAGCTTAAAGACTGGCCTGGATTTTCTGCTGCCGGAATTCTCCGTTGCGGCGGCAACCCAGGGATTTCCTGATGGCGTGGGGCTGCTCACAATGAGAAACCTGATTGGCTGGCTTGTGAGACGTAGGATCCCGGGGGTGCGCTGCACCAGATGGATGGAGAATCCCGCCCCCCGTTCCTGCACTCAGATATTGGAAGGTCTCCAAAGCCCTGGTATCGATTTCCATTTTAAGGGATCTACCATTTACCCCAAGACAATCTCAATCAGAGCTATCTTATTCAGTTGGACTGCATTCAACCAATGCATTGCATGTTCTTCTTCGGAGCTCTTCTGCACGATATTCAGTGGTGCTGTGGACTATTGCTCTTGCTGATTTTTTTTTTGCATTGGCATGCTTGAATGTGCCTCCTTCAGTTGCAAAGGAAGCACACAAACACCAGAACATGGCACGTCTCCTGGGGAGGTTAACCCCAAGCGATAGCAGTCCACCTTGGATTTGGTTTGATGCCCCAATTCCTTCCCACTCATGGGTTCCAGTCCAGTATCGAGAACCACGTTTGGCAGACCTCACGACTGTACCAGCCCATACTTGGTTCGCAGCACCCTTCCCGCTCCCCCCCCCCCCCCCCCACTTCAGCCATGCTTTGAAGCCCAGTGGCAACTTTTGCAGCACAATCTGTTGACTGAGCTATCTTGATCCAACCTAATTGTGGTCTCCGCAAGAAGATTCTTCTTGATCCCACAAACCAGCCTATTGCACCAACATTACTAAGCGTGGCCCCAAACTCTCAGTACTCAGCAAGCTGTCAAAGTCTGGCTATGAAGGCTGAGACAGATTCTTCATGGGCCGAGTTAAACTTAAAACATTAGAGGATAATCAAGGGCCTTGGGTTGTAATGTTCTTTCACCAATTCCACTCTCTAATCAAAGGTCGCGTGTTGGGTGCCTCTGGAGACATGAAGTTCTTCATCCAATTATATGGAGCGCCAACTGACCCTATTCGCAGTAAAGAAGAATTGAGCCATTTGATATACTGACTCCATGACTCAACCCTTCGGACAAATGAGTCGAGTTTCCCGATGATTGATCCACTCACAGTTTAAATGATTCTGACTCTTGCTGGAGCTCCTCTACTTTCTCAACTGTTCCGGCATACCCACCTCGATTCACGACAGCTGTCGGTTGCAATCAAAAACGTTTACCTCATCGCCAATGTGATGGCTCAAGACAAACACTGGAGGCTTCCAGGAATAAACAAAGATGTTTTTCATTGAAAGGCAAAGACAGTTCGATAACAGGCACAGAATACTATACAACAGGTCTGTACACTTCAACTGCCTGGTCCACACTGCCCGGGATCCTGCTCCCAGGACCCCACACAATTTCCTCATTGGCGATTGGATGCGAGCCGGTCATGTGATCCGTGGATCCCGCCCTCTTAAAGGGGTCATGCTACCACAGGACACATGGTCTTGTCTCCAGTATTGTTAATACCCCTCCTGTTGGAATAACATCAGCTCCTACTGACTTCAATCCCATTTCAATCCTTTGCCATCCCAATGCTCATCCAAATGGTCACAGGTTTGGGTGTAAACTGTCACCTGGAATTCTAGGGTGAGCAACAGAATCCTCAGCCTTCAAACAATACCATGATGCTTTGGACTTTTCAATTTTAAACCATCATTAACAATTGCTAATAAGCACACTGTGTTGAAATGGTGCCAGTTGTTACTCATTTTCCTTCTTCAGTTCTCTGCCCGAAGGCAGGTCCGATCCACAGCATCACAACCTCCATGACGGCTAGGGCAGGTTCCAAAACCGCCCCAGCAAACCAGGGTGCCTGTTGGCACTAAGCTGATGCACACCCACTGTCTACCGCCAACAGACCCAACTGGCACCTCCTGAAGGAGTCCACGTTGATGTGGCAAGATACATTATACAAACATACTTTAGCCTAGAGCAGAGATAGCGATGGTTGAGGCTCCAATTTTGTGTTAGTTATAAGAGCATTTTAATGAACAGTTGTCCCGTCAAACAATAAGCGCACGTGTCATCAAAGAGATGTGGAGTAGCTTTTCCATCACGGTTCTCTCTCACTGTTACTTTGGCAAAAATCATGAAGAAAAAATATAAGCTGCTATTTCCCCATTTCTCCAAGGTTTCTGCTGAAATAACAGTGAGAGATTGGGGAAGCCCTCCTTCGGTCTTTATAGCTAAATGCAGAACCATTCAAGTGATAAATCCCAAATGGCTGTGCAACACAAGTCTTTGAGTCAAGTAGTAAACTGAATGGCACTGAGCAATGCACAGCTCCTTATGCATTCCTAAGTATTATATTACAGTGGTATTGAAATCACAATTGATTCCAACAAAATTCTGATCAAACAAAGGATTTCAGTCTGCTGTTCACCTTCACCTTTCCATGTAATTGTAATTTACCTATCTCCTGCACCTTAACACAACCAGAGCTCAGTATAGTCCAAATCCAAGCGTAACATTTTCAGCACATTTAGTTACATATTTATCAAGATTCAATTGAATCACAATTCCACCTATTGTAATAAGAGATGGCTGCAGTTTAAAGATATTGGCGCCGAGAATACATAAAGGGCGGAATGCTCTGACCCCCTGCAGGGTCGGGGAATCGCCCAGGGCCGGCGTAAATCCACCCCCGCCGTGGCCGGAGTTCTCCACCACCAGAGAATCGGCGGGAGCGGGAATCACGCCATTTATGTGCGCTGGATCTTGGCGCCGCGTAAAAGCAGCGTCACGTAAATTACGCAGTGGGGGCCGTGTAAATGATGTCACCCGCGCATGCGCGGTTGCCGTCCTTCCCACGGGTGCCCCGCAAGAAATGTCGGAGCGATCTTGCGGGGCGGCGGAGGAAAGGAGTGCATCCTTCAGAGAGGCCGGCCTGCCGATCGATGGGCACCGATCGCGGGCCAGACCTCTTTTGAGCGCCCCCCCCCGGTGCTCAATCCCCACCCACCCCCCCCAGAGGCTGCCCCCACAGCGTTCCCGCGCTGTTCACGCCGGCAGCGACCAGGTGTGGTCAGCGCTGATGTGAACAAGTTGTATTGGGCAGGCCGCTCGGCCCATCCAGGCCGGAGAATCGCCGCTCGCCCGTTACAAACAGCGAGCGGCTATTCTCTGAGCGGCCAGCCGTAAATCTCGGTGCGCCGGTTTGAGGGAGGGTGGGAGAAACGCGTGCGGGTGCCGGGGCGGCGTGGAGGGACTCGCCCGACGCCCCCGTGATTCTCCCACCCGGCGTGGGGGTGGGGGGGGAGAATTGCGCCCAGCAGGTTCCATATAGAATATATAAAAGTAACAAAGGGCAGAAATGAACAATGGGCCAGGCAATAATACATGTTTTTTCTCCTTCTGAGCATAAATAAGAATGAAGGATCCTTTCTAATTAAGCATGGATTTATGAATACTACATTTATAGACTGGTAATTCAGTTTTTGTATATTTCAGGATTGTTGTGTGGTAAATATTATGCACAATGGCTGAGACTTTGCATTTGAAGTCTCAGTGCTCAGTGATATAATTAACTTTGTCCATATAATCACTGCCACAGTCCTCCAAAAGTAATTTATGTGTGAAGCACTTCAAAAAATTTGACATGTTAAGATGCCATATAAATGAAGCATCATAATCCGAAGGAGAACAAGTCAAGAGATCTAAATCACTGAAATCAGAGACAATGAAGTAACACAGAGACAACATATGCCAGAATAAAAGTGAGAAATTGAGTAACACACTGAAAATTTCAGCAATTAAAATATGAGCATTCGTTTTTTTTTAAATCAAGAAAAGGCCGTCAGCTCCGTCAGGGCTCCATGCGACTGTGCAAACTCATTCATAACTCTCCTCAAACACAGTGATGCTCACTTAATCCTCAGTGAAGCAAAATGAAACAATAAATTAATCTGCAGCTAATTTCAGGAAACTGCTCATCTGTAACATTTTCTAGTTGTGACAAAGAATCATGAAGCCCAAAATGTCAGCTCCCTCTGCAGATGCTGCTTGATCGACTGAGGATTTTCAGATTGTCTGGCAATTAGATTGCGAGAGGAAGTGGCATTACACGTTTCGTTGAGCATGAGGCAGCAGGAGCAGTATGTGAAAACGTGCCACCTTTCCAAAAACCTGCCAAAAAGGCTCACCATGGTTTTGGGGCACAAATTTATGGACACTCATGTACAAACTACTGTAGTATGTCTTTAAGGGTTAGCAGCATGCCATCATTTTAAGGGAAGTCTGTCATGTGATCCAGACTCAGTTTCACTTTGGCCTGGATTGAGTGCACACGCACACAGTTCTGTAGCTATGGTGTCTTCAAGCTTTATATCCATTCACACATGTCTAGAAATAAGAACTGAACCCACAACTTATTTGCATAATCCCTTATGAGAACCCTCAAGAGTATTGGCAGTCAGAGAGATCTAGGTGTACAGGTCCACAGGTCACTGAAAGGGGCAACACAGGTGGAGAAGATAGTCAAGAAGGCATACGGCATGCTTGCCTTCATCGGCAGGGGCATTGAGTATAAAAATTGGCATGTCCTGTTGCAACTGTATAAAACCTTAGTTCGACCACATTTGAGTGTAGTGTTCAATTCTGGGGTGGGATTCTCCGACCCACTGCCGGGTCGGAGAATCCCTTGGGGGGGGGGGGGGGATTGCGGCGTCAAACCCGAACCGCCGCTCCGATGGCGGACGCTGTATTCTCAGGCCGGGGGGAATCGCACCGCGTGCCTCACAGAATCGCGAGAAATGGCACGACGCGATGGTCCCGGGGGCTGCTTCAAATCTCTGGCCCAGATGGGCCGAAGTCCCGCTGACGTGACCACAGGTCACGCCAGTGTAAATTAAACATGATTTTTAATGGCGTCAACCAGTCATGCTGGCTGACGCCGGCGAGCGAGGAGGTAGGGGTCGGCGTGGGGCGGCACCGGAGAGGAGTCGGCACGGCCATAGCTGGGGAGGGGACGCGGGTGCCAGTGGAGGATGCCCCCAGGACCAAGGCTGCGTGCCAGTGATTGGGGTCAGTGCCGGGTGTGGGGGTGGGGGGGGGGGGGCTGTTGGGTTGTGGTGGGGAGGGAATGGGGGGTGCCGTGGGGAGGGAGTGGCGGAGATGGGAGTGCTGGGGATGGGGTTGTCGAGGCTCAGGAGAGCTGGGGATGGGAGTACCGGGGATAGGGTTGCCGTGGCTCGGGAGTGCCGGGGATGGGAGTGCCGGGGATGGAAGTGCCGGGATTGGGAGTGCCGGGATTGGGAGTGCCGGGATTGGGAGTGCCGGGATTGGGAGTGCCGGGGATGCGGGGTGCCAGGGAGGTGGCAGAGGCTGCCACAGAGGAGCATGCTGCAGAGGGGCAGATGGCAGCCACCCAGGCTGGAGAGCCGCCCGCCCGACGAGAGGAGGAGGAGGAGGAGGTGGTGGTGGTGCCATGGCGACGGAGGCGCCCGATGAGGCCCCGTGTGTACAGGTGCCTCACGGACCGAGCATGCAGGAGGAGACTCAGAAACTGAGAAACTGTCGCCCATATCTGCCATCTCATTTTTTATTTTTAAATTTAGAGTACCCAATTAATTTTTTCCAATTAAGGGGCAATTTAGCGTGTTCAATCCACCTACCCTGCACATCTTTGGGTTGTGGGGGCAAAACCAACAGAAACACGGGGAGAATGTGCAAACTCCACACGGACAGTGACCCAGAGCCGGGATCGAACCTGGGACCTCAGCGCCGTGAGACTGCAATGCTAACCCACTGAGCCACCATGCTGCCCCTATCTGCCATCTCATGGCACACCTGGCACCGCGTGGCACCAGGGGAGGACATCCTCTCCCGGTCGTCGTCAAGGTTACAGTGGCCCTGAACTTCTACGCGACAGGGTCGTTCCAGTCGCTGAGTGCGGACCTGTCATGTTCAAGGGAACCCCTCCCTGGCTGAGGGGCTGGTTGCTGGGCGGCAAGGGATACCCTTTGCGATCATGGCTGATGACGCCTATAAGGAGGCCACAGACTGACGTGGAAAACCGCTGCAATGATGCCCATGCAGTGACCAGGGGTGTGGTCGAGAGGTGCTTTGGGCTGCTGAAGATGTGCTTCAGGTGCCTGGACCACTCTGGAGGGGCCCTCCAGTACCCGTCAGATAGGGTCGGCCGCATCGTTGTGGTCTGCTGCATCCTGCACAACATAGCCCGGCAGAGGGGCGATGTGCTGGAGACAGAAGAGGGGGAGGATGAGGAGCAACATGACGAAGGCAGACCTCCCCAGATGAGGAGGATGGGGGCAATATACAGGACAGACGGGCTGTACATGAAAGGGAGGCTGCCCACCATTACCAGCTGGGCAGGGTTGGAACGGGTGGATAGCCGCACGGTTCACAGACTAGGGGGTTGTGGGAATCGGCGAGTATGGGCACGGGAAGCACACCCTCACCCCACCCACCACCAACCACCCTCATCCCACCCACCACCAACCACCCTCACCCCACCCACCACCAACCACCCTCACCCCACCCACCACCAACCACCCTCATCCCACCCACCACCAACCACCCTCACCCCACCCACCACCAACCACCCTCACCCCACCCACTACCAACCACCCTCACCCCGCCCACCACCGAGCCTCACCCCACCCACCACCAACCACCCTCACCCCATCCACCACTAACCACCCTCACCGCGCCCACCACCAACCACCCTCACCCCACCCACCACTAACCACCCTCACCGCGCCCACCACCAACCACCCTCACCCCCCCACCACCAACCACCCTCACCACGCCCACCAACAACCACCCTCACCCCACCCACCAGCAACCACCCTCACCCTGCCCACCACCAACCACCCCTCCATTGCACATCCACCTGTGACACAACGGGCATGGCTTACACGGTCGCCAGTGGAAGTGTGACTATTGCAGGCCATAGAGGATGATGACAACCCGCTCTTCGATGAGCTCCGGGCTCAACATCGTTAGACAATGTCTGACTCATGGCCACAGTAATATCCTCCACCTGGACCGTACCTGCATGTAGCCTTGACACTGCAGCGCACAATCCCGTCGTCTGCCTGGGGGCGGGATGGCGAGGGAGGCCGGGGGGCACACTCACCTGAGCTCGAAGTCCTATCACCCCTCACACACACACTGGCGCTCATCTCACACCCCACCCTCGCATGCATCAGGCACAGCACAGAGGCAGCTTCTGTAGGTGTGAAAGTGATTTTAATGACAAACGGTTCATACATGTGACCTGGCCCCTGTAACTAATCTGTGCCCTGCACACATGCCAACTTACTCAGTGTCTAATCTTTTGGCCTTCCGAGCCCTCTGACTACGTCTAGGTGGTTCCCCAGACGGTACAGCAGAACTGGAGGTGGACTCCTGTGATTCCTGCCCTATGACTAGGGACCCCTTCGACGGCCGTTTCCGAAGCGTCCCGACCTGGATAGGTCAAGCTGCGGCTCAGGCGACTGGGATGGCGAGCTGCCAGCCTGTCCTGCCCATTGCCCACCAGATGCACCTGGGACGGAGGGGGGGAGGAGAGGGGGGGAGGCGTCCGAGGTCTCGCGGTGTTCTGGGATTGCCCCTACAAGGGGACCCGGAATGGGCCCCAGCACCTCCTCCTCCCTCAGGGTGCCCGATGGCCCCCTGGCCTCTCCATGGCCCGAGAGTGTGAACGGATCCAGCACATGAGGCACGCCCGGCACCTGGCGCTGCCAGACCTGGAGGCCATTCCTGGTATCAACAAATGTCTGCAAGTTTGCAGCCATGGAGCTCAGAGTTAGCCATCCTTGTCTGTGTTTGGGCGATGCCGGCCAGCACCTGGGCAATGGCACCGATGCCCTCAGTGATGGCCTGCTGAGACTGGGCCACGCCGTTGAGCGCCTCTGAGATGTGCAGCTGGCTCTGTCTCGTAGCTGCCTGTGAGAGGGCAGCCATGTCTTGGGCCATGGATGCCGCCTGCACGGAGAGCCCCAGGCCTTGCATACTGCTCCCCATGTCTGGCACCACCGCACCCATTGCCTCCACCGCGGACGCCACCCGTGTGGTGTCGGCCTGGGTGGCATGGTGACATGCATGACTGGCACCGCTCCGTGCTCCTGGACACGGGTCGACTCCTCCACCTGCATCTGCAGCTGCTGCAAGCCGGCCGTCACCCCCTTCGATCATCTGTGGGTCTGTGACTGCACCGGATCTATGTGTGGGTGTAGTAACTCCAGGTACCCGGGACCCATCTGGGCGGCTAATGGTTGCTGGGGCTGGGCTGCCCTCCGACCGTCCGGTCCCTCGACTGCTCCTACCTCCACCTACTGTACAGAGACGGCTGTGTTGTGTGCACCAGTTAGTGTAGCAGAAGCCTCATCGCTAAAGTGTCCAACCGAGATGAGTGTCTCTGCAATGGTGGAGGGTGTAGGAGGTAGCAGTGGCGTAATGTTGAGGTACTCATCGGACCCAAAGTCTGAGGTCTGCTGGGTGGTGTTTCCTGTCCGTCCGTCCCCAGTGTGTGGGTGTCCTGGGTGGTTATGTCCTGTGTGTGGGCATCCTGGGTGTTTGTATCCTGTGTGTCGGTGTCCTGGGTCAACTGGGACGGGGACTGTTGGTATGGCTGCCCTCCCCGTTGCTGGGTGTGGCCCTATAGCGTTGCAGCACTGGCACTGATGGGGGCGGCATACGCCTGACGGTCCAGGTCTATCCCTGTCTTGTGGACGGTCTGTCACTGGGTGGGGTGTCGTATGCCTGACAATCCTGGCCTATCCCTGTCTTGTGGGCACGGCACTGACGGCCTCTGCCACCTCCCTCTACAGGCACCGGCTGGGGTTAGGTGCGACCCTGTGGCCGTGTCCAGAGTACAGCGCCTCCCTCCTCTGCTCCACTGCGTCCAGCAGCGCCTCGATGTCCCCCTCCTGGAACCTCGGCGCTGCGTGGCAGGCGGCCATTTTGATGAGTCACCGGCAGTGGCGTCTTTCTGTGACGGGTGACGTTGTTGCGCTTGGCTTCACACCGCTGCTAGCCCTTCCAGGTCGGAGGTTTCCAGAAGTTCCGGTTGGCCCGACGCCGGAGTGGTTCGTGACGTTCTTGGCGCCAGCGTCAGGCTATGCCACCGGTTGCGGGAGAATCCCGTTCCTGGTCTCCACACTCCCAGAAGGATGTGAGCTTTAGAGGGTGCAGAAGAGATTGACCAGGATGTTGCCTGGTATGGAGGGCATTAGCTATGATGAGAGGTTGAATAAACTCGGTTTGTTCTCACTGGAGGGTGAGGGGCGTCCTGATAGAGGTCTACAAAATTATGAGGGGCATAGACAGAGTGGATAGTCAGAGGTTTTTCCCAGGGTAGAGGGGTCAATTACTCGGGGGCATAGCTTTAAGGTGCGAGGGGCAAGGTTTCGAGGAGATGTGCGAGGCAAGTTTTTGACACAGAGGGTAGTGGGTGCCTGGAACTCCCAGCCAGAGGAGGTGGCAGGGACGATAGTGGCGTTTAAGGGGCATCTTGATTGGATAGGAATAGAGGGATACGGACCCCGGAAGTGTAGAAGATTTTAGTTTAGACGGACAGCATGGTCGGCGCAGGCTTGGAGGGCCAAAGGGCCTGTTCATGTGCTGTACTTTTCTTTGTTCTCTTTGTTCTTTGTTCTTGTGCCTTTATTTCATTATAACACACGCAATATGGTGTACAGCAGTGCTTCCTTCAAAACAACATTGTTCCCAGCCTCCCAACCCCGAGTCACTGACCATTTGGAGCTTGCACATTCTTCCAGTGTCTGCATGGGTCTCACCTCCACAACCCAAAGATGTGAAGGGTAGGTGGATTGGCCACGCTAAATTGGTCCTTAATTGGAAAAAAAGAATTCGGCACTTCAAATTTAAAAAAAACAGACAGATCCCTTGTGGTGAGTAGGGCAATGCGTCATGAGGATCACCATTGGGTTATCTCCATCGGAGAAGGCCAGTGGCCAGGGCATAGGCTGGATCACCGGTGAGTGAGGGAGAGTCAAACAAAATAAAAACAAAACAGTCTGAACAATCGTGCCAGAGAAGGCCGCGATTATAATGGCCAGACCTTTGGAAAAACATGTGAAAGTGGCTGGAGCAGACACTCATCCTAAGTACTATAGAAGAAGGAAGGTCAAAGGGTAATGTCAAAATGTTCACAAAGTTTCCCAGTTGAATTGGGATGCAGCTGATCTACTATCCAAATTCACCATTTTGCAATCCAATGGAAAACTCCCTGAATGAATAGCATCAACTATTTCCCGTTCCACTTATTTTAAGACTTGAGGATGAAGTCCATCAGGATCTGGGGATTTGTCAGTTCAGTGAATACATGTTGACCAGTATTACCGACGTGCCCATTAATGACCCACTGGCAATGACATACCTCCTGCCTGGGGCTAAAAAAACTGCTAAAAAAGATACCCTCTTGTTGATCAACACTGCAGCCCCCTAGCCCTACCATTGAACTCCAAATGTAACTGCCCCACAGAACCTTGTTTGGTCCTTGATCCATAAATGGGTCTTCTGTAAAAATACCACATCTGCCTTCATATTTCTCAGGAGCACAAACACCATATCCTTTTTATTGGACTGGTTAGTCCCTTTACATTCCAAGTGATCAACTAGATAGGGGCCTTCAACCCCCCCCCCCCCCCCTCCACACCGTAGAAACAGCCATACCCGCTGTGTGGAGTAATCTAACTGCAACTCAGCAAGCGCTGATACCAGGCTCACCCAAGATGTTCACCAAACCCCCTCCATAAGACCAGAACAAAGACAAAGAATTAATCACCATCAGCAGTCTAACCCTACCCATCTCTACTCTTCCCCAGCCCCACCTCCCAACCGTACCACACCCCAATGAACAAGCAGTCGAAAGGAAAACAAAGGCGTCTAACATCAACCCCCCCAACGCCACCCCCAAACAAAACCAGTGCAAAAATCTTAAACTCTTTACCTAAAAGAAAAACCCTAAAGTAACGTGCTGCAAATACCCCCACTCCTCTGCTTCCATTGACTAACTTGACAGTTAGCAGGGTGACCCATATACAGGGAAAGAGCATTAAAAGAATCATATCAACAACCGGCCTCCCGCCCACATCCAAATTTAATATAAAATGTTGGGGGAAAAAGAAAACCAATACCCATCCCACAAACAACCCCAAAATACAAACTCCAAACTTGCCTGGAAAAATCCCCCAGCAAAACCCATAACCGCATCCCCACAATAAAAAAATCCCACAATAAATACAGGTACAAATGACCCGAAGAATTCATAAATTAGTTCCCCCCCAATCCATGTTTCTTTAAAAACTCATCCACTTCCTTCGATGCATCAAAGTAGCCTTTCGCTTTAAAAGTCACTTGAAGAGGAACCAAGAGCACCACACCAAATCAAACATTACCTTTGTACACGCGGCCTTGGCCTTCTTGCACACACTTTAGCCAGTTCTGCTCGCATGTTCTAATATATCCTGATGGTGTGGCCCTTCCATCTTGTGTCTCAATGGTCCTTCACCCACCTAAGGTCCATATCTTGTTTTGGTACATTTGAACCTGATAATGATCACCTGTGGGGTTCCCCAGATTGGGGCTTATGCCTCAGTGACTGATGGGTCCTGCCCAATTCAGGAGCGAATGACAATTCCCCCTTCCCCACCATCTTCTCACGCACCTTGGACATATAGCCCATAGGATTTGGGCCCTCCAGACCCTCAGACAACTTAACAATTCTTAAGTTTTGCCATCTGGAGCAGTTTTCCAGATCGTCCACATTGGCCTTTAACACTTTCTCCCCTTCACCCAGAAACACCATCTCTGCCCCCAGGGAAACAATTCGGTCACTCTGGTCTGAGAGCTCCACTTCCACTTGTGTGTCACTGCGCCTTGCTCCTTTATCTTCCTATCTGTCTTCTCCAAGGCCACACAGATGGAGACAGAGTCCCTTCCTCACCTTCTGAAGGTCCTCTGAAACCGCCTGACACTTCTTTTTGAATTCACCCGCCAAGAAGTTTGCCTGCATCTCGGCCGTCCATGTAGTGGCCAATGTTGCAATAGGAACCCCTGCTGTTTTCTTCATCAAGAAGGCTTGAGGTGCTTCCGAGTCCAAAGACAATTCTTTGCCCATCTGCTGCCTTGTATTATACTTGTTGGGCATTACTTTTATGTGGGCACTTATCCCATCAATCTACTCAAATTTCACCAAACATTACCTAAAAGCAGGATGAAAAGAGCCAAAAGCTAAGGACCCTGGTAGGGGCTACCGCGTGTGCAACTGCTCACCACATAGCCGTCACCAGAAGCTGGTTGCAGAATGTTAAAGGTAATCTGGTCCTTTACATTTTATTGACACTTTATAAGTTGTATGACGGAGTGAGGAAAAAAGGAATTAATATTATAAATATCTCTCATATTGAGTGACATCCATCTTTGTGCAGGGCAGGGGTCCATTCTTCCTTTTTTAAATATCAAGAGAAACTCTTACTACTTATCTTTATGTTTCTAGCTAGCTTAATCTCGTAATCTTCATTTTTCCTTCCTTATTGATCACTTGGTCATTCTTTGCTGTTTTTTATATTCTGGCCAATTTTCTGACCTCCATCTTTGTGCAATTATCTGCTTTTTCTTTAAGGCTGATACTGTGGTGAACTTTTTTAGTCAACCACGGATGGTGGATCTTCCTTTTGGAGTTTTCTTTGTTGTTAGAATTTAACTATTCTGAAATAATAATAATCTTTATTGTCACAAGTAGACTTACATTAACAGTGCAATGAAGTTACTGTGAGAAGCCCATCATCGCCACATTCCGGCACCTGTTTGGATACACAGAGGGAGAATTCAGAATGTCCAAATTATCTAACAGCACGTCTTTCAGGACATGTGGGAGGAAACCGGAGCACCCAGAGGAAACCCACGCAGACATAGGGAGAGCACGCAGACTCTGCACAGACAATGACGCAAGCCGAGACTCAAATTTGGGACCCTGGCGCTGTGAAGCAACAGTGCTAACCACTGTGCTACCGTGCCACCCACGGCATTTCCACTTAAATGTCTACCAGTGCATGTCTATTGACCTATCCTTTAACATAACTGACCAGTTTTCTGTGCTTTCATGCCATCATAATTGCCTTTATTTGTGTTTAAATTACTCATCTTGGACCCACTCTTCTCTCCCTCAAAGTAAATGTGAAATTCAACCATGTTATGATCGTGGCTACCTGGGGAACCTTCACTATGAGGTCATTAATTAATCACAATACCACTTCTAGTATAGCCTGCTCTCTGGTAGTTGCCAGAATGTGCTTGTTATATTCTCTAAGAGCCACAGAGAAAAGGTATAGCACAATCGCTTCACAGCTCCAGGGTCCCAGGTTCGATTCCGGCTTGGGTCACTGTCTGTGCGGAGTCTGCACATCCTCCCCGTGTGTGTGTGGGTTTCCTCCGGGTGCTCCCACAGTCCAAAGATGTGCAGGTTAGGTGGATTGGCCATGATAAATTGCCCTTAGTGTCCAAAATTGCCCTTAATGTTGGGTGGGGTTACTGTGTTATGGGGATAGGGTGGAGGTGTTAACCTTGGGTAAGGGTGCTCTTTCCAGGAACCGGTGTAGACTGGATGGGCCGAATGGCCTCCTTCTGCACAGTAAATTCTATATGTATAGAGGTGCCACACACCTGACTTTCCTCCAAATATGATGCGAGGTTTATCACGAGATACTGCTCATACAATCTACAAGGAGAACTGAAAGTCCATGCAGAAACTTTGCTGACATCATTACAAGTTGCATGATGTTCCCCAGCAGGAATGCATTCTTTACGACAAAACAGTGCTGTTTGAAAGAACTAGTCCAAAAACATCCTTTGAATTCCTCATCTAGGTTACATTTGCTCATCTGATTTTCTCAGTCTATAAGCAGGTTAAAATCCCCCATGATTATCGCTGTACCATCAGAAAAGCTCCCATTTCCTCTTCCTGTAGATGCCATCCTATTACATGGTTACTGTTGTGGGATCTATAAATCACTTCCTCAAGCGACCCCTTACCTTTTACCATTTCTCATCTCCACCCAAATGTCTTCTCAATCCTGCTTTCCTGAATGCAGGTCATCCTTCTCTCATTTGCTTATTCTATCATTAATTAGCAGAGTCACCCCTCCACGTTTTCCTAGCTTACTGTGTCCTTACTTAATGTTACGTGTCCTTCAATATGCAAGTCCCAATCTATGTCATCCTGCCGCCACGTCTTGACAATGGTTTCACATTGTACTTATTTATTTTTATTTGCGCTCTCAGTTCATCTGTTTTGTTTCAAATGCTATGTGTATTCAAATACAGAGCCTTGTTCCTTTTATCATTTTTGCAACATAGCCTTATCTGCTGATTTACTTGGATTTGTACTTCCTATAATCTCCGCCCCTTCCCGTCACAGTCTGCTTATCATTTCCCACATCAATACCTCGCTCTCGCGTCTTTTCTGACCTTTGATTTACTGCATCTTCCCAAATGTGATCCCTCACCTCAACGATATAGTTTGACACCTGATGTACCATCAATTCGACTCAAGACACAATTAGGATCCAAACTGTGGCTTTAAACAGCTAGTTGTTAGCCCGGTGGTCGACTACAGAGAATGGCTGACCGCCGGGAACTCTGGGTACTTATACCCCACCTCAGAGGCGGGGCCTACTTGTCTCTCAACCAATTGGAGAGCAGTCACATGAGTAGTCCCAATCAATCGGACGAGAGGCACATGACCAGCCAGAGCCAATGGGAAGCCAGTGCTCTGCACCAATGGCAGTGTTCATATCCATACCACCACATTCACCCCTTGTGAAGAAAGAAGGCGGGGGGGGTATAAGTGGGAGAGAGAGAGGGGGGGTCCGAGGACTGCTGGTATGAGCAGCGAAAATCGATAAAAGTGGGCTGCCCACTGGCTCATGGCAAAACAATACTACTACTACTAACAACAGAGTAACACAAAATGTCCAAAAAAAGTCCCATGGCCGCATCAGATGGACACGATCAGCCTGTTGAGTGCCCGTGGTGTTCTGGAGGACCGTCGCAGTTGTGCCGGTGACGTCAGGCCGATGGTTGTCCTTGCCTCCGGGAGCGTCGGTCGTAGATGTGTCTCCGTACCCTGGGCCGGTGGTGGACACGCTGTAATCGGGGAAGAGGGGGGATGTGCGCGGGGGCGCGGGGGGCGCTGGGGGGAATTGGGGTTGGGGGG
This sequence comes from Scyliorhinus canicula, assembly GCF_902713615.1. Taxonomy (NCBI): domain Eukaryota; kingdom Metazoa; phylum Chordata; class Chondrichthyes; order Carcharhiniformes; family Scyliorhinidae; genus Scyliorhinus; species Scyliorhinus canicula. The sequence continues at coordinate 69,643,294 of NC_052152.1, forward strand.
GGGAGGTGTTGATGTAGGGGGAGAAGGCCGCACGCCGGCGGGTGCCAGGTCCCGAAGCGAGACCGTATCCTGTCGACCGTCGGGATACTCCACGTACGCATACTGAGGGTTGGCGTGGAGTAACTGGACTCGCTCAACCAACGGGTCGGACTTGTGCACCCGCACATGCTTCCGGAGCAAGATGGGCCCGGGGATGGCCAGCCAGGTCGGGAGGGGGGATCCTGAGGACGACTTCCTGGGGAAAACAAGAAGACGTTCATGGGGTGTTTGATTGGTGGTAGTGCAGAGGAGAGACCGGATTGAATGCAGGGCGTCGGGGATGACCTCTTGCCAACGGGAAACAGGGAGATCTCTGGACCGTAGGGCCATCAGGATGGTCTTCCAAATGGTGCCATTCTCCCGCTCGACCTGGCCGTTACCCCGGGGGTTATAACTGGTCGACCTGCGAGAGGCTATGCCCCTGCTGAGCAGGAATTGACGCAGTTCGTCGCTCATAAAGGAGGACCCCCGGTCGCTGTGGATGTATGCGGGGTAACCGAACAGGGAGAAGATAGTTAGGAGGGCCTTTATGACGGTTGTCGTGGTCATGTCGGGACAGGGAATGGCGAAAGGGAAGTGGGAGTATTCGTCGATAACACTCAAGAAATAAGTGTTATGGTTGGTGGAGGGGAGGGGGCCCTTGAAGTCTATACTGACACGTTCAAAGGGGTGGGATGCCTTGATCAGATGTGCTCATTCGGGGCAGTAGAAGTGCGGTTTGCACTCGGCGCAGACGTGGCAATCCCTGGTGACTGTCCTGACTTCCTCGACGGAGTAGGGCAGGTTACGGGTCTTATCAAAATGATAGAAACGGGTGACCCCTGGATGTCAGAGGTCCGTGTGGAGGGAGCGGAGGCGGTCAATCTGCGCGCTGGTGTAGGTACCGCGGGATAGGGCATCAGGAGGCTCGTTGAGCTTCCCAGGACGATACAAGATATCGTCGTTGTACGTGGACAACTCGATCTGCCACCGCAAGATCTTGTCGTTCTTGATCTTGCCCCTCTGTGCATTGTCGAACATGAAAGCTGCTGACCGTTGGTCTGTGAAGAGGGTAAACCTCCTGCCGGCCAGATAGTGCCTCCAGTATCGCACAGCCTCAACTATGACCTGTGCCTCCTTTTCCGCTGAGGAATGGCGGATTTCGGAAGCGTGGAGGGTCCGTGAAAAGAAGGCCACGGGTCTGCCCGCTTGGTTCAGGGTGGCCGCCAGAGCTACATCAGACGCGTCGCTCTCGACCTGGAATGGAAGGGACTCGTCGATAGCATGCATCGTGGCCTTTGCGATATCCGCTTTGATGTGGCTAAAGGCCTGGCAGGCCTCCATCGACAGGGGAAAGGAGGTGGACTGGATGAGGGGGCGGGCTTTGTCGGCGTCCAGCAGGCACCTCGTTTTGTGTCCGTTGAGCTGAACCGTTGTCGTAGTCTTGGCAAGCATGCGTGGTCGCGACTGGTCGAGTTTTATGGAAGCCAGTCGTGGTGAGAATTCCAGATCATCCTCATTGGCAGAGTAATCGCTTGCAGGGCCTCTCGTGGCGGCTGGGGGCAGTGTCAGCGGCGTCTGCGGGCCGGTCGGGGCGGCTGGGAGCGAGGGCCGGGAGGACCATGGGGCCGTTGCAGGGGCCGGGAGGTGGGACGGAGAGGTTGGTGCGCGGTGTGGGGCCCGGGGGGGGGGGGGGGGGGGGGGGGGGGGGTCCGCGGTCGCTGCGCGGAACAGCAGCGACCGACTTGGTCTGGCAGACCACCGCGTAGTGGCCCTTCTTCCTGCAGCTCTTACACAGAGCGGAGCGGGCCGGGCAGCATGGGAAGGGGGGTGCTTTGAGAGGCCACAGAAATAGCAACGGGGCCCCGGTAGTTTGTCGGAGCGACCCGCGGCGCAGGCTTGGGGGGGGGTCGCGGTCCACGGAGGACGGGGGTGGCGCGTGCCATGAAGTCCAGGGGGTTGCTGTGCGGCCGGGGGCGTATGCACGGGTGTTTAGGTCAGCAACCTCCAGGGAGGTTGCAAGAGTCCGTGCCTCAGCTAGGCTGAGGGTGTTCTTCTCCAGCAATCGTTGGCGGATAGAAGGGGACTGCATGCCAGCAACGTAAGCGTATCTGATTAAAAGTTCCATGTGCTCAGTCGCCGAAACCTGGAGACATGCGCACGTTCTCCCTAGAGCTGCGAGGGCCTCGTAAAACTCGTTGAGTGACTCACCAGGGAACTGCTGTCTAGTCGTCAGGAGATGCCGTGCGTATACTTCGTTGACCGGCCGGAGAAAGTGTCCTTTGAGAATCTCCATGGCCGCCTCATAATCGCTTTCGTCCTCAATCATTGAGTAGATCGCTGTGCCCACGCATGAGTGGAGGATGTGGAGTTTCTGCTCCTTGGTGGGCTTGCCGGCTGCAATCGTCAGGTAACTATTAAAACACGCCTGCCAGTGTTTAAAGATTGCAGACGCATTTGCAGCCTGCGGGCTGGTGCGGAGGCAGTCAGGCTTGATGCGTAGCTCCATTCCAAAATTCTAGTTGACTAAATTGATGAACCATCAATTCGACTCAAGACACAGTTAGGATCCGAACTGTGGCTTTAATCAGCTAGTTGTTAGCCCGGTGGTCGCCTACAGAGAATGGCCGACCGCCGGGAACTCTGGGTACTTATACCCCGCCTCGGAGGCGGGGCCTACTTGCCTCTCGGCCAATTGGAGAGCAGTCACATGACTAGTCCCAACCAATCGGACGAGAGGCACATGACCAGCCAGAGCCAATGGGAAGCCAGTGCTCTGCACCAATGGCAGTGATCATATCCATACCACCACAACACCCTCTCTACTTCCCTAGTTATGCGGCTCAGGAGGACACTGGGCCCAGCAATGTTCATGTGCAGACCATCCCACCAGTGCAGTCCCCACTTTCCCCAGGACGGGTGCAGGTGCCCACAAACAGGAACCCATTTCTCCCCAATCAGTCTTTGGACCACATCATTATCTCTCCAATTGGATGTACGCTACGCTAATTTACACATAGCTCAAGTAATACTTTAGAGGTTATTACCTTTATGGTTCTATTTTTTCATTGAACAGCAATCTCCTTGTACTCTCTGGGTCACTGTACATGTGGAGTTTGCACATTCTCCCCGTATTTGCATGGGTTTCACCCCCACAACCTAAAGATGTGCAGAGTAGGTCGATTGGCCATGCTAAATTGCCCCTTAATTAGAAAAAATGAATTGGGTACTGTAAATTTAATTTTATAAAAACTTGTTTTCACTGATGAGCTCGAGAAGCCCAAAGATCCAAAGTACAACTTGAATATCCATGCAATTATTACCCTCAGCGAAACATTGAAATAGATTAAGTGCCACTTGCCTCTTAAGCGGGTTGCATTCGAACTACAGTGAAAGTTGGCATTTTGGAACCCCCTTCGTGTTCCTCAGTTTGCTTAGTTTGGTTTATTTGGTTCAATTAAAATAGTTGGAGCCCCCTTTCCAGCACACTGTCAATTTTGTGGGTTATAACCTGACAAGTCAGAGGGTTAGATAGGGTGGACAGTGAGAGTCTTTTTCCTCGGATGGTGATGACCAACACGAGGGGACATAGCTTTAAATTGAGGGGTGAGAGATATAGGACAGATGTCAGAGGCAGTTTCTTTACTCAGAGAGTAGTCGGGGTGTGGAACGCCCTGCCTGCAATAGTAGTAGACTCGCCAACTTTAAGGGCATTTAAGTGGTCACTGGATAGACATATGGATGAAAATGGAATAGTGTAGGTCAGATAGGCTTCAGATGGTTTCACAGGTCGGCGCAACATCGAGGGCCGAAGGGCCCGTACTGCGCTGTAGTGTTCTATGTTCTATGTTCTATGTTCTAAGTATCAAAATCCATCTGCACTTGTTCACTAACATCTAGCCCTATGCTTCTCTGATTAACATCCAGTGACATGGATAAGCACAGACAGATGGTTGGCTTCTGAAAATAGCAGAAAGTTGTCATGTGTAAGGATGGCATTTGCATGAGAAGGTAAGGAGGCAAAAATGGTTTGAAACTATTTAGGATTTCTCCATCCTTGCTAGACACCATGCTCCTGACATGCCACGGACCACTATTTCCATTACCTGCTTTCCACGTTGGGCAGAACATGGCTGAGGCAGAGTAAAACCCTTCACCCGTGGCTTACAGTTTCCTGTTACTGAGATGAAGCTTGGCTTGCAAGAAAAAACAAAATGTGTCAATGTTAGAATAGCATGGGGTTTTGAGGATGTACACATGATGGTTGTTGCTGGTCTTTGTCGCAGAGGTGAATGACTCAAAAGTGAATTCAATAGCAGAAGCAGAGTGCTACAGTAGGTGGAGTGAAGTGTGCTGCAATGACCAACAATCGAGAGAGATAATGGCTGCTTGTTGAGCTATGAGTAGTGCAAGATTAAGCAGAGAGTAATGAGGGGTTTGAGCTAGGATGGGGTTACATTAATTACCCCCAAATCAATACAGTTTTTTCAGCATTTCAGCCAGTGCTGGAAATTCCACTCCAATCCATGCATCATCCTGACTTGGAAATATATCGTCATTCCTTCATTGTCGCTGGGTAAAAATTCTGGAACTCAATCACGAACACTACATGGAGTGCTGCGGTTCAAGAAGACAACTCATCATACCTTCTCAAAGTAAATTATGGGCTGGATTCTCCGCTCCCCAGGCGCCAATATTGGGAGTGGCACCAGTTTTTGTATTCTCTGCCCCCTGAAAAGCGGCGTAGATTATCCATGGCCTCAGGTTATTGCCTGAGGCCCGGCCCGCGATGCTCCGTCCCCGACCAGCTGAGTTCCTGACAGCGTGGGTTACGTGTGCTCAGACCGTCGCGCACCACAGAACATAGAACAGAAAACATACAGTGCAGAACATCGATTCTGCACTGACCCACTTAAGCCCTCATTTCCACCCTATGCCCGTAATCCAATAACCCCTCCTAACCCTTTTGGACACTAAGGGCAATTTATCATGGCCAATCCACCTAACGTGCACATCTTTGGACTGTGGGAAGAAACCGGAGCACCCGGAGGAAACCCACGCACACACGGGGAGAACGTGCAGACTCCTCACAGACAGTGACCCAGCAGGGAATCGAACCTGGGACCCTGGATCTGGGAAGCCACTGTGTTAACCACTATACTACCATGCTGCCCATGTGACTTAGTCTGGCACCGCCACAGTAAGTAAAAGACCGATCCGTGGGCGGGGTGTGGGGGGGTTTCATTCGGGGCTGGGGGCACTGTGGGCAGGTGGTCTGGGGCGCACGAGCGGCCGAAGGGGGGCACCACTTTTGCAGTCCAGGTCCGCGGGCTGAGTTCGCCATGCATGGCCATGGAACCAGAAATGCTCAGGGCCCTTTCGACAGCTAGACTGCGTGGCCATGCGAGCTCTACGCTGCCTCCCTGCTAGTCCCCAGCAAAATGGTGAATCGGTCACCATTTTGCACCAGTTTTCTTGGCGTAAAAGACACCATTTTCATGCCGGTATGGGGACTTGGTCTCCAAAATGGAGAATCCAGCCCAAGGGATTTACAATGAATTCTGGCGTAGGAAGAGCAATCTGTTTATTTCAATGCACAGTACATTGCAGATTGTTTCACACCTAATGCAGCACCCAAAAACCAGCACCCCATTTGTGCAGTCTTCATCAACAGCTACTGCAACCCTTTATGAAATGGAGGTTCCTTTGAATGGCAACAGCAATGTGCAAAATTGATATACCAATTAGGTGACTGCTGGTCAAGAGGGTGTAGTGTTAGCAACCTGTCCATTTTACTTCATTGAATGAGAATCATGGATTTGGGGCCTTTTTTACACATGATCGGGCAGGCACCCCGAGTGATGCACAGTATCTGCAATAAAACATACTTAACATTAACGTTTGCCCTACTAATGTCATCTGAAGTATTTCAAAAGCCTTTTGCTTTTACTTTCTGGTACACAATACAATTGCAGAAATTGTACCAACCCACTATTTTGCACATGACGTGATCATGGCTCCACTACCTTCGCAAGTGCGGGAATAGCTCCCTTCCAGAATAAGTTTGTTCACAGCTGTTGGAATACTGTCACTGCCCATTTTGATGCCCCACGCCTGTCTCTGGTTCTCAAAATGAATCACACTTAGTCCAAAAGTGCCTTCCAAAAATCGCAGCATTTTCGACAGCTTCCTGTTCCCATTCCCATCACTCTCTCAGCAGCATTGTTGAGAATTTAAATAGATGAAAAAAATACTGGAAAATGTTCTGCAGAAGGATAACTATTACATTTTTCTGAAACATATATTATAATTTATCTCTCTCCCCTTTGTGTACCCTACCATAGTATCATGTTTCAGCTGAAGAAAGAAAACTATTGTCACTTAGGGACAAAACAAATGCTGCTTTTATTGTTTTGGGAAAGTAATTTTTAAAACTGAAAATACAATATTAAGTACAAATGGCACTTGAAATGAAATATAATTGTTATTTCCACAAATTCACATCATGGTAAGGACAAACGTTATATATTTTGTAATGCTAATAGGCTTTGCACTGTAAAACATTGATGTATTATACATTTTATATTGCAATTATATTGCAAGTCTGGCATCTCTATGATTTAGAATACAACCATTGAAGGAACACTTAAACAGTACAATATGTATCACCATGAGTGTTAAATTCAAATCATTAAGATTTAAGGTGAGACTTCCGGTGGCGGCTCTGAAAGAGTAACTGGCACATTTGGTGGCTCCTGCTCTGGTCGGACTTTTGGACCTTTCCCTCATTTTTCTACCGGACATGTATTGTAAAACGGATGTTCGTGGCAATTGTTTACTGAATTCCCACTTTAGTGTATGGAGAGAAGGTCTAGAAGTGTTTGTAAGGGCAGAAACAAAAAGATAGAGAAGGCTTTGGCTGTAGCTGCAACAGAAGACAGCATGGCGGCGATTTGGACCTCTGGCTTGTCGACCCAGCAGTCTATGGAGCAGTTGCTACGCAGAAACGGGACTGTTTGGACCCGATAAAGGAGTTGATTGAGCGGTTGGAGCAAAGATTGGACGCCCAGGATCGGGTGATCCAGAAGGTGGAGAAGGCTCTGGCTGAGCAGGGGGAACATCAGACTACACTGGAGCTGAAGGTGGGGATGCTGAGGGACCAGTAGAAGAAGCTCCTGGAGAAGGTGGAGAACCTAAAAAATAGGTCCCGCCGGCAGAACCTAAGAATCGCCGGGCTCCCGGAGGGGTCCGAAGGAACGGACGCTGGGGCACACATCACAGACATGTTTGTGAAGCTGCTGGGGGATGGGGCATTCTCCCGGCCCTTGGAGGTGGATAGGGCTCACAGAGCACTCACGAGGAAGCCGCAAATGGGAGCCCCCCCCCCCCCCCCCCAAGGGCAATGGTGGTGAGATTCCACAGGTTTTCAGATAAGGAGCGCATTCTACAGTGGGCCAAGCAGACAAGGGACAAAAGCATCCTGCGGATTTACCAGGAGCTGAGTGTAGAGGTGGCCAGGAGGAGAGCAGGCTTCAACCAGATCAGGTCGATCCTTTTTAAGAAAAAGGTGAAGTTTGGACTGTTGTACCCAGCCTGTCTCTGGGTCACGTATGAGGAGCAGCACTTCCACTTTGAGTTGCCTGAGGATGCATTGGACTTTGCGAAAAAGAAAGGGCTGGTGATGGATTGAGAACTTTTGAACATGGCTGGAACTGTCATGTTTTTGTTTTTTCTTTTTGTTTCTCTGTTTTTGTAAAAATTTCCCATTTTGCGTTTCATGGAAGATGTTTGTGATGCCGTTTGTACTGATTTCGAACCAGCGGTGGAACTGAGTGATTTAAGGTTTTCATTTGCACTGTTGGGGGTTGGACGGGTGCTTGTTTTGATCTTGATGTTTTTCTGTTGGGCATTAGTGTGGGGATTGTTTGATGTTGGAGTGTGTGAGGGGAGGAGGAGGGTGGGTAGGGAACAATAGGTGGGAGACTATCTGGCGCCGGGCCACCACAGTGCGGAAGCGCAGTGGGGGGTGTGCATATGTTGGTTTAGTAAAGGGGTTGGGTTACAGGGTGTTGTTACTAGAAGGGGATTGGGGTGAATGTTCTGCTGACGAGGGAGGGACTTGGTCTGAGGGACAGAGAGGAGGTTGGGGGTGGGGGCTGCCTGGGGATGGACCGGTGGAGGTACAGAGAACGGGCTGGAGGCGGGCCTAAAAAGGGGATGGCTGATCGGTGGGGGGGGTGCAATGAGCCCCCCAACTAGGCTGATCACCTGGAATGTTTGAGGGTTAAATGTGCCGGTCAAAAGGGCGCATGTGTTCGCGCATCTTATGGGTTTTGAAGGCGGACGTGGTAATGTTGCAGGAGATGCACCTTCGAGTTAGAGGCCAAGTTAGACTGAGGAAAGGCTGGGTCTGTCAGGTCTTTCACTCGGGACTAGATTCAAAGATTAGAGGGGTCGCAATCCTGATCAATAAGCGGGTGGTGTTTGAGGTGGGTAGAATAGTCTCAGACGTGGGAGGTTGGTACATTATGGTCAGTGGGAAGCTAGAGGAAGTGCAGGTGGTATTAGTAAATGTGAATGCGCGAAATTGGAATGATGTGGATTTCATAAAGAGGATGGTGGGGAAGATACCGGACCTGGACTTGCAAAGGTTGGTCACGGGAGGGCACTTCAACACAAGTTATGGACCCTGGCTTGGACCCGTCAAGCTCGAAAACGGCCAGGGTGCCAGCAATGGCAAAGGAACTAAGAGGGTCCATAGAGCTGATGGCGGGGGGTCCATGGAGATTTGGGCAGCCGAGGGTGAAGGAGTGCTCCTTCTACTCACACGTGCATAACGTGTATTCCCAAATTGATTTCTTTATTTTGAGCAGGGCCTTGCTGGCTGGGGTGATGGACACAGGGTACTCGGTGATTACTCCGCACTGGGTTGACCTGCAGGTTAGTAACGACAGTAACCAGCGCCCGCACTGGAGGTTGGATGTGGGACTTTTGGTGGATGAAGGGGTGTGCGAGCCACTGAGGAAATGTATTCAGAACTACCTGCAGGTCAATGACGCGGGCGAAATTTCAGCAGCGGTGGTGTGGGAAGCACTGAAGGCGGTGGTCAGGGGGGAGCTGATCTCGATCCGGGCCCATAGGGAGAAGGTGGACAGTGTAGTGATTCTTACATGGGTATGTGCAAAAGGGACTGATGGGTAATGGAAAGACCACCAGGGGGCAGCACTGGTGTGTATAAAAGTGGGACGCAGACAGCCCTCTGCCCCTATTTGGCTGATGTGACTGTGAGGAGAACAGGAACAGAAATTTAGCTCAGGGCTACTAGTGTGGTCAGGCCTAGTTGCAGAGCATAGAAAAGTTGTAATCTTTTTACTAGTGCAGTTAAGTAAGAGCTCACGCAGTTATTTAAGTTGTGTTGCACAATAAACCTTCTATCAAACTTCTGGACGACTTCAAGCCTTCTTCCAGAGCGTCTACTGTAACTGAGTTGATTAGCACAGATTACCATCTCTACAGGTAACAAAATATGGTACAGGAGTAGCTTTAATTGAACAGCACTAGATAGATTAGGTTAGAGACCAGAAAGAACCAAAGCAACCAGCAAAAGCTACGGGCCGGCCGCTCGACTGTGGAAGACTTCACAGCATTTTGATTCCAAACAACCTACTGAAGCGATGGATCACACACCACATCTAGAGTTGCAGAAAACTACCGGTAATTTAAATAGTAATTGGAAAATGTATAAAAACCAGGTTCCGTTATACATGGCAGCTACGGACGTAAATGCAGCCACTGACGAGAGACATACACTTGGCCCTATTGTCATACCCTTCGTCGCCTTTGAGCTCTGGGCTGTCCCCGGCTCAAATAGTCTTTAATCGAGATGTGCGGACAACGCTACCGGCGTACAGTTGACGGGCTGAAGTAGCGGCAGAGAAGACTGCTAGACAGAGTGGAGGAGCTGGAGAATAGAGCCCGCAGGAACAACCTGAGGATGATCGGCCTCCCGGAGGGGGCTGAGGGAGCTGATGCCGCAGCGTTTGTAGCAGACCTATTGATGCAGCTGATGGGGGACGAAGCCTTTCCGCGACCGCCGGAGCTGGAGGGGGCATACAGAGTGCAGGCGAGGCAGGGGCGGCCGGGCGGAACCCCCGCCCGATGGTGATTAGGTTCCACAGGTTCGTGGACAAGGAGCAGGTGCTGCGGTGGGCAAAGAGCGCCAGGAGCAGCACGTGGAACAACAGTGTCCTCCGCATTTACCAGGACCTAAGCCAGGAGGTGGCTCGGCGGCGAGCAGCCTTTAAGAATGTCAAGGAGGTGCTGTTCAAGAAGCACGTGAAGTTTGGTCTGCTGTTCCCGGCTCGTCTATGGGTCACGCACCAGGGTCAACACCACTACTTCTCCGAGCCTGAAGAAGCGATGGACTTTGCGAGGGATCAGGGGCTGGTCCCAAAAAGAGTCCCCACGGACGCGAATTAGGGCCCGAGGACTACCGTAGGAAGGTATGCCGAATGGGCCTGGACTGCTGTTCAACGGTTTGCTGGGTCAAAGGTGCCAAGTGGAACATTTGGGACTCTTTCCTTTGTTCATGGACATTGGTTTGTGTTTTTTTTATTGTTTGTTTTTTCTCTTATGTCTTTGTTTTTTCCTCTTTTTTCTGTTTTTTTCTTTTTGGGCGGATTTGTACTTTTTGTGTAGCTCGCGGAGGACACTGGAGCCGGCACGGTAACGAAGGGGGGCCGGTCAGCAAGGGGGGCCAAGGACGTGGGTTGGGGGGGGGGTTTGTTTTGTTGATGTCCATGCCTTCCTGTGCCAGTGAGTTTGCTCCAGTGGGTTGGAGAGGGGGATGGGCGCCGGGGAGTGGGGAGGAGGACGGGGAAACAATGGGAAGGAGACAGGAAGGCGCCGGAGTGTTGAGTCACCGGGCTAGCAGATTGGCTAGTCAAGGGAGTCAGGTGGGAGGGGAGATCACAGCCAGTGGATGGCAGGGGTGGGGGTATCGGGGGATGCTGTTGGGGGGGGGGGTTGTTCTGCTGATGTGGGAGGGACTTGAAATAGGCACTGAAAAGGAGGTCGAGGGTGGAGGCAGCCAACAGGCGGGCCAGGAATGGCGCGACGCACGGGCCGGGGGCCGGCCCGAGAAATGACCAGCGTGGTGGGGGGGGGTGGGTTGTGCCCCCCAACCAGGCTGATCACCTGGAACGTCAGGGGACTGAATGGGCCGGTTAAGAGGGCGCGGGTGTTCGTGCACTTGCGGGATCTGAGGGCGGACGTAATTATGGTGCAGGAGACACATCTGAAAGTGTCTGACCAGACCAGGCTAAGGAAGGGCTGGATTAGCCAGGTCTTCCACTCGGACTTGGACTCGAAGTCCAGGGGGGTGGCAATCATGATCAACAAGCGGGTGCAATTTGAGGCGGAGGGCATAGCCACAGACAGGGGGGGCAGATACCTGATGGTACGGGGCAGACTGGAGGGGAGAAGAGTAGTGCTGGTGAATATATATACCCCGAACTGGGATGACGTGGACTTCATTAAAAGAGTGCTGGGGAAGATCCCGGACCTGGACTCTCACAGGCTAATAATGGGGGGGGGACTTTAACATGGTCCTTGACCCGGCTTTGGATCGGTCGTGTCCCAGAACGGGTAGACTCCCAGAAATGGCAAGGGAGCTGAAAGGGTTTATGGAGCAAATGGGGGCAGTGGACCCCTGGAGAGCCAGACAGCCGACAGGAAGGGGCTACCCGTTTTACTCGCACGTCCATAAAGTATATTCTAGGATAGATTTCTTCGTACTAAGCAGGGGTTGTATAGGGGAGGTAAAGAACATGGAATATTCGGCAATTACTATCTCAGACCATGCCCCGCACTGGGTAGACCTGCAGATCGGGGGGGGGGGGGGCGAGCTACCAACACCCGCAATGGAGGCTAGACGTGGGACTGCTGTCGGAGGAGGGGATCTGTGAGAGGCTTTGGAGGTGTATGCAAAATTACCTGCAGGTGAATGACACGGGGGAGGTCTCAGCGGCGACCTTGTGGGAGGCGCTAAAGGCAGTAGTGCGGGGGGAGCTGATTTCAATTGGGGCCCACAGAGCCAAGGCAGACAGGGCAGAGATGGATAGATTGGTCAGGGAAATGGGTTGGATAGATGAGGAGCACGCGGAGTTCCCGGGGGAGGTTTTACTCAGGGAGAGGCAGAGACTACAGGCGGAACTGGGGGCACTATCCACGAGTAGGCCGTGGAACAGCTTAGGAAGGCGAGGGGCGTGGTGTACGAACATGGGGAAAACGCTAGCAGACTGTTAGTGCAGCAACTCAGGAGGAGGGAGGCGGCCAGGGAAATAGGTAGAGTGATGGATGGGGAGGGGCGCAAAGTGGAGGACCCGGCAGGATTGAATAAGGTATTCAGGGACTTCTATCGCAAGCTGTATACTTCGGAGCCGCCGGCAGAACCGGAGGAGATGAAAAGGTTTCTGGACAGGTTAACATTCCCAACAGTAGGTGGGGGGCGTGTGGATGAGCTGGGGGCCCCGATTAGAGTGGAGGAGGTATTGGGGGGCCTAAAGGCCATGCAGTCAGGGAAAGCCCTGGGGCCGGATGGATACCCAGTAGAGTTCTATAGGAAGTTCTCTGAGCTGGTGGGCCCGGTCTTGGCGAGGGTTTTCAATGAGGCAAGGGACAGAGGGACCCTGCCGCCGACAATGTCTCAAGACATTATATCACTGATATTGAAGCGGGGTAAAGACCCAGAGGCGTGCGGGTCCTACAGGCCAATCTCCCTGATTAATGTTGACGCCAAGCTCCTGGCAAAGGTACTGGCGGTTAGAATGGAGGACTGCGTACCGGAGGTGATTGGGGAGGACCAAACTGGGTTCGTGAAAGGTAGGCAGCTGGCGGCCAACCTGAGAAGATTACTTAATGCGATAATGATGCCCCCGGCGGGCAGGGAGGTGGAGGTAGTGGTGGCGATGGACACCGAGAAGGCCTTTGACCGGGTGGAGTGGGACTATCTATGGGAGGTGCTCGGACGGTTTGGGTTCGGGGAGGGACTGGTGGATTGGATCAAATTATTATATCAGGCCCCGAAGGCCAGCGTCAGGACTAACAGAGAAGCGTCGGAGTACTTTAGGCTGTACCGAGGGACCAGACAGGGCTGCCCGCTCTCCCCGCTGCTGTTTGCGCTGGCCATAGAGCCGCTGGCGATTGCGCTGAGAGACGCAGAGGGATGGAAGGGGATGGTGAGGGGTGGGGTAGAACATAGGGTCTCTCTTTACGCAGACGACCTGCTACTGTACGTGTCGGACCCAGTGGCCGGGATGGGAAGTATACTGGGAATGTTGAGGAAGTTCGGCCAGTTTTCAGGATACAAATTAAATATGTCCAAGAGTGAAATGTTTGTGGTACAGGCAAGGGGCCAGGAGAACAGATTGAGAGGGCTACCGTTTAGGCTGGTTGAGGAAAATTTCAGGTATTTGGGAATCTAGGTGGCACAAGACTGGGGCAGGCTGCTCAAGTTAAATTTGGCCAGGGTGGTGGAGCAAATGAAGGGAGAGTTTCGGAGATGGGATGCACTCCCGCTGTCGCTGGCTGGGAGGGTGCAGACTGTAAAGATGACAATCCTCCGTAGATTTCTGTTTGTTTTTCAGTGCCTCACGATCTTTGTCCCACAGTCCTTCTTCAAAAGAGTTAACAGGATGATCATGAGCTTTGTCTGGGCGGGAAAATCCCCGCAGGTGAAGAAGGCGTTGCTGGAGAGGAACCGCAGCGAGGGAGGGCTGGCTTTGCCGAGTCTGATTAATTATTACTGGGCGGCCAACATCGCTATGATAAGGAAGTGGATGGTGGGCACAGGGTCTATCTGGGAGCGAGTGGAGGTGGCTTTGTGCAGGGGCTCCAGCTTGGCAGCCCTGGTCACAGCTCCTCTTCCGCTGCCGCCGGCCAGGTACTCCACCAGCCCGGTAGTGGTGGCGACTCTGCGGATATGGGGCCAGTGGAGGAGGCATGTTGCGGAGACGGGGGCGTCGGTTTGGGCGCCAATCTGCGACAACCATCGGTTTGCCCCCGGGAGTATGGATGGGGGGTTTCAAGCATGGCGGCGGGCGGGGGTGGGAAGGGTGGGCGATATGTTCCTGGAAGGGAGCTTTGCAAGTTTGAGGAGCTTGGAGGAGAAATTTGGGCTGGTAAGGGAAAATTATTTTACATTTACAGTTGAGGGACTTTGTTCGTAGGTCTTTCCCACGCCTCCCGCCAATGGGGATCCAAGACAGAATAGTCTCTAGGGGGGAAGAAGGGGAGGGTAGAGTCTCTGATATTTATAAGGTGCTCATGAGGGAGGAAGGGTCCCAGACGGAGGAACTGAAACTTAAATGGGAGGAGGAGCTAGGCGGGGAAATGGAGGACGGGCTGTGGGCAGAGGCCCTGAGTAGGGTAAATTCGACCGCGACATGTGCCAGGCTCGGGCTGATTCAATTTAAGGTCGTTCACCGGGCCCACATGACGGTGGCTCGGATGAGCAAATTCTTTGGGATAGAGGACAAATGCGTTAGGTGTGCGGGAGGACCAGCGAACCACGTTCACATGTTTTGGGCATGCCCTAAGCTTAGGGGGTCTGGGAGGGATTTGTGGGCGTCATGTCCCGGGTGCTAAAAGCAAGGGTGGCGATGGGTCCAGGGGTAGCAATTGTTGGGGTTTTGGAAGACCCGGGAGTCCAGGGGGAGAAAGAGGCCGATGTTTTGGCCTTTGCTTCCCTGATAGCCCGGCGACGAATACTATTGGCGTGGAGGGACTCAAAGCCCCCGAAGACGGAGTTGTGGCTTCCGGATATGTCGAGTTTCCTGGGTATGGAAAAAATTAAGTTCGCCTTGAGGGGATCTGTACAGGGGTTCGCCCGGAGGTGGCAACCATTTACTGACTTCTTTGCGTGAGAATGACCGTCAGCAGGGGGAGGGTGGGGGGTAGAGTAGAGTAGAGTAGAGTAGGAGGGATAAAATGGCGGGTAGTACCGGTGGGAGAGGAGCGGGCTTGTGCAGTATGTTACGATTGAAGTATTCAATGTACGTGGATGTTTGCACATTTTTGCTTTTTTTGCTTTCCTTCTGTTGATGTCTGTAACTGTTTACAAAGCCAAAAACTACCTCAATAAAATTGTTTATTAAAAAAACTCTACTGGCGTACACTTCACCAATTCAGATCACTCGCCAGTCCTGGACAAGATGCATCACCAACGTCAGGGCCAAAAGCAGCACCATGACCGGCAGGCAAAAGTGCTGCATCCGTTGCCGATCAATGACAGGGTTAAGTTGCGACACCCGGCTGGGGGTTGGTCTAACATGGTGATGGTCCTCCGCCAAGTATCCCCACGATCTTATGTTGTGAAATCTGACGATTGAATACTGTTTCTACGCAATCGGCGAGACCTGCTGAAGGTTCCACTTCATCAACCTGTATTTCCGACGTTAGATCTGCAGGACTCTATCATGCAACATCCTGGACTCCAGCAGTGGGTGCCTGAATGGACAAAAAAACCTCTGGGTCTCCATGCCCACTCAGGAGGTCCACCTGAATCAGATGTACACCCAGCCGTCTGAACCTGTGAACATGGACTGATACAATCTGTTCTGTATTTGTGCATGAAACTAACTGTGTTTGATTTTTGTTTTTAGTTACAGCTCTGCAACTATGAAAAAAAGTGAAAGGGGGGGGGATGCAGTGATCCTTACATGAGTATGTACAGAAGGGACTGATGGGTAATGGAAAGACCACCAGGGGGCAGCACTGCCGTGTATAAAAGTGGGACGCAGACAGCCCTCTGCCCCTATTTGGCTGATGTGATAGTGAGGAGAACAGGAACAGAAATTTAGCTCAGGGCTGCTAGTGTGGTCAGGCCTAGTAGCAGAGCATAGAAAAGTCGTAACCTTTTTACTGGTGCAGTAAGAGCTCATGCAGTTATTTAAGTTGTGTTGCTCAATAAACCTTCTATCAAACTTCTGGATGAGTTTGAGCCTTCTTCCACAGTGTCTACTGTAACTGAGTTGAGTAGCACAGATTACCATCTCTACACGTAACAAAACAGACAGGGCGGAGACGGACCGACTGGTAAAGAAGTTACTACAGATTGATAGGAGGTATGCGGAGACCCAGAGGCAGGGCTTTTAAGGGAACAGCGGAGGTTACAGGCGGAGTTTAGCTTGCTGACCACAGGGAGGACAGTGGAGCAGCTGAGAACGGCGAGGGAGGGCGATCTATGAACATGGAGAGAAGGCCACGAGAATGCTTGCACAGAAGCTTAGGAAGAGGGAGGCAGCTAGGGAGATAGGGAAAGTAAAGGACAGAGATGGGAACCTGATTGGTGATTCAGTAGGCGTGAAAAAGGTGTTTAGGGATTTCTACAGCAGGCTGTACAGGTTGGAACCCCCTACGGGGCCAGAGGGGATGAGGCACTTCTTGGAGGGGCTGAATTTCCCAAAGGTGGATGGGGAGCGGGTAGAAGGGCTGGGGGCCCCAATCGAGCTGGAGGAGATAGTGGAGGGCTTGAAGGCCATGCAGGCGGGTAAGGCCCCGTGTTCGGATGGGTACTCAGTGGAGTTTTATAAAATGTTCTCGGGGATATTGGGGCCGGTATTGTTGAGGATGTTCAATGAGGCAAGAGAAAGAGGGGTGTTGCCCCCAATGATGTCACAGGAAACGATTTCGCTGATTCTTAAGCGGGACAAGAACCCGGAGCTGTGTGGGTCCTCCAGGCCGATTTCCCTGTTGAATGTAGATGCCAAGTTGCTGGCCAAAATCTTGTCCTCCGGGATCGAGGAATGTGTTCAGGACGTTATTTGGGAGGACCAGACGGGGTTTGTTAAGGGCAGGCAGTTGGTGGCCAATGTAAGAAGGCTGTTAAATGAGATCACGATGCCCCCGTAAGGTAGGAAGGTGGAGGTAGTGATCGCGATGGATGCAGAAAAGGCTTTTTATCGCGTAGAATGGGACTGTGGGAGATAGTGGGACGGTTCGGATTCGGGCGGGATTTATTGACTGGGTCAGGTTACTGTTATAGGCTCCTGTGGCAAGTGTACAGATGAATACGACAACATCGGATTATTTTAGACTGCACCGGGGACGAGACAGAGATGCCCCCTCTCCCCACTGTTATTTGCGCTGGCTATAGAGCCGTTGACAATTGCTCTGAGAGCCTCGAGGGGCTGGAGAGGACTGGTCCGGGGGAGGGGGGTGGGGGGGGGGGGGGGGGGGGTGAAGTACAGGGTTTCTCTCTATGCGGATGACCTGCTTCTGTACGTTTCGGACCCAATAGAGGGAATGGAAGAAATCATGAGGACTCTCGGGGAATTTGGCTGGTTTTCGGGGTATAAGCTTAATATGGGAAAGAGTGAGATCTTTGTGGTCCAGGCAAGGGGACAGGAGAGGAAACTGGGAGAGCTGTTGTTTAGGTTAGTAAAGGGAAGCTTTAGGTACCTAGGCATCCAGGTGGCGCGGGAATGGTACCGGCTACATAAATTGTATCTGGCCCAGCTGGTGGACCAAATGAAGGACGATTTACAGAGAAGCGACGTGCTTCCGTTGTCTCTGGCTGGGAGGGTGTAAATGGTGAATTTGACGGTCCTCCCGAGTTCCTATTTGTATTTCAGTATCTCCCCATCTTTATTCCGCGGTCCTTTTTTAAGCGGGTCAACAGAGTGATCACGGGCTTCATCTGGGTGGGCAAGACCCCACGAGTAAGGAAGGTAATGCTTGAGCGGAGTCGGGGAGAGGGCGGACTGGCGCTGCCAAATTTTAGCAACTATTACTGGGCGGCCAATATAGCCATGATCAGGAAGTGGGTGCTGGGGGAGGGGTCGGCATGGGTGCATATGGAGGCGACTTCATGTAAGTGCACCAGTTTGGGGGCGTTGGTAACTGCGTCTCTGCTGTACCCGCCGGCACGGTACTCCACCAGTCCAGTGGTGGGGGCGGCCCTGAGAGTTTGGGGCAAGTGGAGGTGGCATGTGGGAGCAGTGGGAGCATTGGTCTGGGCCCCAATCTGTGATAATCACCGGTTTGCCCCGGGGAGTATGGAGAGGGGTACTGGTTATGGCAGAGAGCGGTGATTGTCAGGATAGGGGATATGTTCATAGAGGAGAGCTTTCCGAGTATGAGGGCGTTGGAGGAAAAGTTTGGGTTGGCGAGGGGCAACGAATTCCGGTATCTGGAGGTGTGGGACTTCCTTTGCAAACAGGTGGCAACCTTCTCGCTCCTACCGCTAAGGGGGATTCAGGGCAGGGTAGTTTCCAGAGGGTGGGTGGGAGAAGGGAGCGTCTCGGACATTTATAAGGAGCTTATGGGGTCGGAAGAGACGCAGACCGAGGAGCTGAAGAGCAGGTGGGAGGAGAATCTGGAAGGTGAGATAGAGGATGGTCTATGGGCAGACGCGTTTAGTAGAGTCAATGCATCTGCAACGTGTGCCAGGCTCAGCCTGATACAATTTAAGGTTGTTCACCGGGCTCACATGACAGTGGCCCGGATGAGCAGATTCTTTGGGGTGGAGGACAGGTGCGCAAAATGTACAGGAGGACCAGCGAACTATGTCCACATGTTTTGGACATGTCCAAAGCTTAGGGGCTTTTGGCAGGGGTTTGTGGATGTCATGTCCACGGTGTTGAAAACAAGGGCGGCGCTGAGTCCAGTGTGGCGATTTTCGGGGTGTCAGAAGATCCGGGAATCCAGGAGAAGAAAGCCCGGAGACGGATACAATTAGCATGGAGGAACTCAAAGCCCCCGAAGTCGGAAACCTGGCTATCGGACATGGCTAGCTTTCTCTGTTTGGAGAAAATCAAGTTTGCCTTGAGAGGGTCACTGTTCGGGTTCACCCAGAGGTGCCACCGTTCGTCGACTTCTTTGCAGGACATTAATCGGCAGCAGATGGGGGGGGGGGGGGGGGAGAGAGTAGTTTAGATTAGAGTAGGGGGTCAATAAGGGTGGGACCTGTACGACAGGCTTTTGCACTATGTTTATGGTTTCATGTATATTGTTTATTTTGTTGTTACTATACCAAAAATACCTCAATAAAATGTTTATTTAAAAAAAAGATTTAAAGTGCAACTTTCTGAGCAATGTTTTTTTGCCAACCTTCTTGATACTTTTATTTTGCATGCTTTTCAGTTAAAAATATATATTTTTTAAGGTGGGGAAAGTTCCAGGATTTTGGCCCAGCAACAATGGAGGAGTAGCAATGTAACTCCAACTCTAGATGGTGTGTGATTTGGAGGGGATGATGGAACCATGAAGTCCCACCTTCTCAACCATGTCCCCTGAGGCGTGGTGACCCTCAGGTTAAATCACCACCAGTCAGCTCTCCTCCTCAAAGGGGAGAGCAGCCTATGGTTCTCTGGAAATGTGGCGACTTTCATTTCATTTATCTTGTACATGGTATACACTGCTACCAACGTGCACTGGTGGGTGGGGAGTGAAGGGTTAAGCTGGCAGATTCAGTGACAACTAAGTGGGTCTCACCCGCAGTCACACCCTCTTGTCCCTGACCATTGACCAAATCAGAAGACCTTATCCTAAGGAGCATGACCCTCTCCTGGTATAAAGTATCCAGGTAACTTTCTCCTTTCCTGATGTATCTCAGTGCCTGTAGCTCCGCCTCCAGCTCAGTGGTTGAGCCAAAGCTCTCAAGATGCAGATGCTTACTGCAGATGTCCTGGATCATACTGGCATCCAGGAACTTCAACATCCTGCAGTCACAACACATCACCTGCACTGCAATCCTTAATGCGTTTTAATTAAATATTTATTTACTTTGATTATATTATTTATTTTCCTTTTTAAAATTTGATTTAGTGCCTCTCCTTTCCACCATTTACTGTACCGAATTTAAACCTCAGGAATAGAATAGATCCTTACCATTTAAACTAATTTCCAGCTGTTTGCACATTCTCCTCAAGAGCAGTGTGAAAAAAAAGTCATTTACAGGATATGGGCATTGCTGGTTTGCCCAGCATTTATTAGTCACCCCTCACTTCGTTTAATCGCTGCAGTCTATGGTGTAGGTACGCCCACAGTGTTGTTAGGGAGAGAGTTCCAAGATTTTGACCTAGGGTCAGTGAAGGGTTCTGAATTCTCCCTCAGTGTACCCGAACAGGCGCCGTAGTGTGGCGACTTGGGGATTTTCACAGGAACTTCATTGCAGTGTTAATGTAAGCCTACTTGTGACACTAATAAAAGATTATTATATATTTCCAAGCTAGGTTGGTGGACAACTTGGAATGGAGCCTCCAGGTCGTGGTGTTCCCATGTATCTGCTGCTCTTGTCCTTCTAGGTAGTAGCAGTCATGGGTTTGGAAGGTACTGCCAAAGGAGCCTTGGTGCGTTCCTGCATCTTCTCCATGGTACACACTGCAGTCACTCTTCATCAGTGGTGGAGGGATTAAATGTTTGTGGGAGAGGTACCAATCAAGCAGGTTGCTTTGTCCTGGATAGTGTTGAACTTCTTCAGTGTTGATGGTGCTGCACTCATCCAGGCAAGTAGAAAGTCTTCCATCACACTCCTGACTCGTGCCTCGTAGACAGTGGACAGTCTATGGAGAGACAGGAAGTGAGTTACTTCCCACAGCATTCCTTATCTCTAACTCGCTCTTGTAGCCACTGTATTTATATTGCTGGTTCAGTTCAGTTTCCAGTCAAAGGTAACCCTCAGAATGTTGACAGTGGGGTATTCAGCAATCGTAATGCCATTCAATGTCAAGGGTCGATGGTTCGATCCTCGCTTTTTTTGAGAGTTAGTTACTGACTGATCAATTTACGCCTGTCCTGCCATGTTCACTTTCAAACTGAATCTCCCAGCTCTCCTCTTGCTGTTCCTTTTCCTGAAGACTCACTGTTGTACCTCTTTCTCCCGATGTTGCACTGTTTTTACCTCTTAGCCCTGAAGTCTCATAGTTTTAACCTTCGTCCCACTATCTCACATTTAATCCTTCTCTATCAAAATCTCTCTTCTGTGCTATGTGGACACACAGGCTGCTTCAATACCAGGCAGTTGCAAATAGTGCTGAACGTGATGCAATCAGCAGTGCGACATTAGCTGAGGTTTACTGTTCATTTTGATGCTTCAAGAAAAATCAGAATGCATTGATCACTCGATAATAGACCAAAGTAGAGGCCAGATTATTACATGACATAAACCTACAAATCATTTTGTCTTTCTGTATTACATGGCCAATTGACCATTTTTCTTCCAGAAAGATCAGCATTTCTTGGAACGATAGAAAGATTATGGATGAGATGCTCCAGTTCTCCTGCCCCACCCCACCCCACTGGTAGTATGTTTTCCAGTGGTGGAGGTGGCTCGCCATTGGCCACGGACTGGCTCCTCATCCCGCCACTGGGAACCTGCTGCGGGGCGGGGTCACCTTTGGTGCGACTGGAACATCCCGCTGGTGGGAAGGGCAGGAAAATACCACCTTATGTTTATTTCCTTCGATTAAAAATGCCTTTGTTGCCTTAAATACTGAACCCTGAATTCGCTACCCCAGAGCGCGGTTGATTCTGGGACAGTGAGTAAATTTAAGGAGGAGTTAGACACGTTTTTAATTGGTAATGGGTTGAAGGGTTATGGAGAACAGACTGGATGGCAAAGTTAATGCCAGGATGAGATCAGCCATGATCAAATGGCAGAGGAGACTTGATGGGCCAAATGGACGAACTCTGCTCACATATCCTATGAACTTATGAACACAAAATAAATAAAATTGCTTCTGCAGAGGAAAGGGGCAGCTTGCAATCTGCAAGATGTCACCAGTTATGGATTCAAACAGAAACGTCTGGTCCACTTTTCTTTAAACAGTATTTTGTTTATCAAATATATTAAAACATTTCTGTCAACCAACCAGCAATAAATGAATGGCTCCGTTAGCCAACCCTTAACTATATGGAGAATATATTGGTCCTAAAGTAAATATTCCCATTTAATGGTTATTTGTGGGCATCCATTATGCTTGTAACCTAAGGTCAATCAAAATAATAGTTTTGTTGAGCTGCACCAATCCAAACATTCAAACATGCATTCCCTCTGCCACCTTTGACTTGTTATAATTTGATAAGCAGACTAATACTTTGTTTCTGATTTTGAGATATGCCAAAACACAGACTTCATTTTTAATGCTACAAATTTAAGTACTGCATGAACATTTTCTGCTTTGACAGCTAAAGGAGTCCACACCAATTGGAAAATATAATTGAGCAGCTGGCATGCAGTATAAAGAATAAAGCAGCAATATTGAAGAATACTGCATATATACAATATAACATACATAGTACATAGAACATACAGTGCAGAAAGAGGCTATTCGGCCCATCGTGCCTGCACCGATCCACTTTAAGCCCTCACTTCCACCCTATCCCCGTAACCCAATCGCCCCGCTTTTTAGTCACTAAGGGGAATTTATCATGGCCAATCCACCTAACCTGCACATCTTTGGACTGTGGGAGGAAACTGGAGCACCTGGAGGAAACCCACACACACACAGGGAGAACGTGCAGACTCCTCACAGACAATGATCCAGCGGGGAATCGAACCTGGGATCCTGACGCTGTGAAGCCACAGTGCTATCCACTTGTGCTACCATGCTGCACTTTTCCTTAAATAGTATTTTGTTTATCAAATATATTAAAAATTAGTCTATGAACCAACCAGCAACAAATGAATGGCTCCTTTTTCCAACCCTTAACTAAATGGAGAATATATTGGTCCGAAAGTAAATGTTCCCATTTAGTGAATATTTGTGGACAACCAATATGTTTGTAACCTGAGGTCAATCAAAATAATAGTTTTGTTGAGCTCCACCAATCCAAACATTCAAACATGCATTCACTCTGCCACCTTTGAGTTGTTATAATTTGATAAGCAGACTAATACTTTATTTCTGATTTTAAGATAAGCCAAAACACAGACTTAATTTTTAATGCTACAAATTTAAGTACTGCATGAACATTTTCTGCTTTGGTACAACAATGTTAACATCAAACAGCTAAGATCAATTAAGACAACCTACATGATAAAATCAACCATAAAGTGATCAATGTTTTAGAAACATTGACAGAATACTAAAATCGTGTTTCATTTATTAAATCCACTTCACAGTACATTATTGTACAATGTATATTCAACCAGTATGGCCTCTTTACAGAATCATATTGTAGATCTCCAAATCATGGACATGCTTTCCTAACTGTTGCATCGGTAAAAAGTACAAATTAGAAACAACAGAAGGTTGAATATTGCAGTATTATGAATTCCCACATCTGAGCGGATTACAATTCTTTGGGGTACATAATAAACCAACAATTTCCCATGTAGCAAGTTGCAAGCATAAAGTAATTTACATTCATCAAATTTTGAATTAACCTAATTATTGTACTTGTAACATGTTTATGGAGTCCAGGCTAAATGTTGGAATCAGCTTGAAAGATGGAAACCATCAAATACACCAAATCTGGAAGGTCCTCTTTTAGATGCACTCACACCAATTGATAAGGTGCTCCAGAGTTCAGGGTTGCCGTTGGCCTCCATCCTGAACTCTGGAGGCAGCCCCAGGTATCGTTCAGGTGAGTCCAAACATCTGCACACCATGCTATTTCAAGCAGTTTGTCCACAGGCATGTATTCCCGCTGGCACTGCGGAGGATCGAGCAGCAGTGGTCAATGCCATAACTTGCATTCATCAGCGGGAGGCAAATTTTTAAAAAATAAACTTGGCATACCCAATTCCTTCTTTCCAATCCACCTATCTTGCACATCGTTTCGGGGGGTGAGATCCATGCAGACACGGGGAGAATGTGCAAACTCCACACCGACAGTGACCCAGGGCTGGGACCGAACACGGGTCCTCGGCGCCAGAGGCAGCAATGTTAACCACTGTGCTGCCCAGATTAGCGGGATGCAAATGAGGTTCACGTTGGCATCCAATTCTAAATGTTTGGGTCTCCCACCAAATTCCTTCTCCGCCAATGCCCTCCCCCCTCCAACTACCAACTACTACCCAGATTGAACCCGTCAATGGGAGAATTCAGTTTGCTAGCATACATAAATATAGCAAATTTCCAAGAGGGGAATCATATTAACAAACTTGCTGAATTAATTGCAAAAATACAAATCTAGCAAAGTGAGCATAAACAATTTGGGTACTTGTGAGCAATGTGCATCAATATTTTTGAGCCATATCTAGAAATTAGATTGACCTCAGTTAGACAATGATAGTACTATTATGGATTGCCTTACTGCCCTTAGTTTAGGGAGCAAACATTCGGCCAACATTTCTAGCTTTGAATTATTCTCCAGTCGCAACTACATGGAGTGCCTGTATGAACTTGCGATGAAGGCAGAATTACGTGTTGCTTTGATGCCCCCTTGGTACTCAGCCAGTAGAACGTAGCTAATGTTTCAAGTCCGGATGACACTTTTTTCAAAGCTTTAATAAAGCGGGTGTCCTCCTCCATCTCCTCGCGGTGCCTGGTGCACCACCATTTGGTATGTGGTGCAGTCTCCCTGGTAAGCCGGAGCTGACAGATCCTTGAAGGACAGTTGCCGATGGTGTACACATGGCCTGATGCGGCACCTCCTTCACTCCTCCTTGGCCTAGTGAACAGCTGGCACTTTAACTTCACTGGCTTGCTCCTGCTCTTCACGGAAAGGATTTTCTTGTACAGGGTCCTGCTTAGTTGACCTTAGAGCTCTCGCCGCCATGCATCCACAATGGCTGCAGCAGCCAGATGATAGCTCACATAGCTTGCCATAGTCTGAAATCTATGTTTCCGCAAGGAGTGGTGGACAGACTGAGAATGTCAGTAAGATGGGAAATCCCTTGGCCATTCAATGCCACCAGGTCACATGGTCACCCTGAGTTGTACTGCTGCACCACTCTCAACACGTTCCCCCCACCCCCAGCACCTTTGAAATTATGTAATCCACACTGCATCCCTGACCTCATTAGTGACTGGCACCCGGTCTGTGATGTAGGGAGCCTCTATCCTCACCACCAGTCCCTTCCAATGGACATACCGGTAGCTTCCATAACTGGTGCTAGAGATAGACACTGTGTCCCTATCCTGCTTCTCCCAATGTGGGTCTCTTCACTGGGTGAACCTTGTGCTCTCCTCCCAGGAGGGTAACAACTGGTTTTGTGGTAGAGACATTCGTATTGAGCAGCCATTTGTCTTCATGCTAAGAGACTGGTGTGTCGGCAGGTCCAACAGAGCGATATGTTTGCAGGGTCTGAGCTGCAATGTTATGTGGAGCCGAGGTTTTACACATTGGTTGTGACAGGGAGCTGGCCGGCGGGCAGGATGGATGGGATAGGGATGTGATGGACAGGCAGGGCTTTGTGATCCTCAGAGGTGGGCTAGCTGATAATGTCAATGCTGAAGATTTTGCTCTGAGAGGGGCGATCTGCCAGAGAGCGTTCCATCGGCAACAGTGCATGTATCCTTTATTGGTGTGAACTCTGTCAATCCCCTGCTTCCTCCGCTATGGGGTTGTACTTCTAAGGAGTGCACTGAGGACTGCCAACATCTGTTGGGCTGGCAACTGAGCACAGCTACATCCATCCCTTGATGATATTTCTGGGATAAAATGGTTTCCAGATGGGGGTTGTGGGTGGGTTTCCACATGACCAGAAGATCTCAGCATCTGCAGTATCTATGAGCAGTCAGCAATCTCTTTTTTTTTTTTTTTTTTTTATAAATTTAGATTACCCAATTATTTTTTCCAATTAAGGGGCAATTTAGCTTGGCCAATCCACCTACTCTGCACATTTTTGGGTTGTGGGGGCGAAACCCACGCAGACACGGGGAGAATGTGCAAACTCCACACGGACAGTGACCCAGAGCCGGGATCGAACCTGGGACCTCAGCGCCGTGAGGCGGTTGTGCTAACCACTAGGCCACCGTGCTGCCCTCAGTCAGCAATCTCAACAGCCAGGACTATTTTCAAAGGACACAAAAAACTTCAACCTGATAGAGCAGGAAAAGATGACTGCTGGAGAGCTTCTAGTCACTGAGGACTTAATCGAGTATATTTACCAGAAGCATGTCATAAAGTATCATAGAATTTACAATGCAGAAGGAGGCCATTTGGCCCATTGAGTCTGCATCAGCCCTTGGAAAGAGCACCCTACCTAAGCCCACACCTCCACCCTATCCCTGTAACCCGGCAGACCCACCCAACATTTATTTTTTGGACACTAAGGGCAATTTAGCATGGCTAATCCACCTAACCTGCACATCTTTGGACTGTGAGAGGAAACCGGAGCATCCAGAGGAAACCCTTGCAGACACGGGGAGAAAGTGCAGACTCCGCACAGACAATGACCCAAGCCAAGAATCGAACCTGGGACCCTGGAGCTGTGAAATAACTGTGCTAACCACTGTGCTACCGTGCCCAGTATGAAAAATGGTTCATGTGACATATTTTGATTGAGTGAATTTGTTAACTCCCAAGTACTTCTTCGAACTTTGGTGCATTAGTTGCCTGTTAAATAATGTTTGATCATTTTTGTTTATTGTTTGTTTGCAACAGTAAAAGTCTTAAAATGCGAAATCATATCCTTTGGTTATTTCTTTTGGGCACTGGGCGATCAGGCGACGGGTGTTGCCAATCATTGCTGCCAAAGAATATCAGCAGAAGATTTCCTTAGCACAGGGTCTTCTTTAACCATCTAAAGCTGTCTCTTTATCATAAAGTCAGGAATAGAGCTGCTCATTGATGCTTCCACAGTGTGCTGCTCCATTCACAATTCCTGGAATAATTAACCAGTCCCGAGTGGGTCAGCTTTATTATCCTGTGGGTACAAGCGCTGAGGAGAGATTAGGTACTCAGATGACTGACTCGCTTGCTGATACCTCCAAGTCTTTCTGCTACATGCAAGGATTAAGCCATGGATATAGTTATGGAATAATCACGACTTCTCGGAAGAAAAACAGGCATGATAATACTCACGAAGCTTGAACAAGCTAGGTTTGCTAGCCACTGGAAACAATATTCACCATTTCTGTTCCATCAGTACTATTGCTGCACCATGGCTGCAATGTATACTGTCTAGCAGATACTCTGCAGAAACTCACTGTGGTTTATTTCTCATCATCTCCCTCTTCCAGCATTGAGACTAAGAACAGTAATAACATGGGAACACCATCAGGTTAAGCTTTCCTCCAAGTGGCAATTGATTATTAAAAAATTTCATTTTACGGTATATGGGCGTCACTAATGAGGCCAGCATTCACTACCCATCCCTAGATTATGATTTCTTGAATTAAAAATTAAAATTTCTCAGAACAACTCAAGAAAATTGAAATGATCGCATCAATTTTATTCATCAACAATCCCTAACATAGCTAAAATTAGAACAGTGAAGAGTAACATTTAACATTGACATTGTTGCACAGTCTTCAAGACAACTGTCCATGGAAAAAAAATGGATTATCTTCCTGGTGATGGTGAATTAAAACACTTTTCCACTAGTACTGAAACTTGGCGTAAATCACTGGTGGCTGTGGAATTGGTAGAATAATTGCCATAATTCACTGATATTTAATTAATTATTAGGAGGGTAATTAAGACCTTGTGTATCAAGTTTCAGATGAAAGAAAAGTTCCTGCTCTATGTGGAAAAGTTCACATGTCTGCATTGAGATTGGTTAAATATCCAGTAGTGAATTTTCCCCTGCAATTCTTACAGAATTATGTAGAGCACTATTCACCAATTATTTTTTGTAACATTGATGGTGACCAACAGTCAAATGTGAAACAGAATAGGGTGGAAGGGGAAACTGATAACACAGCCACAATGGAGCTTCAAAGGGACTAATCAAATAAATAGACAACAGCTGAAGCTTGGAGGAAGTTACCAAAATAGGAAAGCGGGAGGTGAAAAATCACACAATAAATGTATAGCAGTGTTGAGTGAACTGAATGAATGAAAATGAAAATGAAAATCACTTATTGTCACAAGTAGGCTTCAAATGAAGTTACTGTGAAAAGCCCCTAGTCGCCACATTCTGGCCCCTGTTCAGGGAGGCTGGTACGGGAATTGAACCATGCTGCTGGCCTGCCTTGGTCTGCTTTCAAAGCCAGCGACTTAGCCCTGTGCTAAACCAGCCCCTATGAAATGATTGAAAGTAAGTGCAGCTTCCAAAGAGGAAAATTAATGTAAAATCACCTGCAGAGGCATTAAAGGACTAGATATTTTTTTTAAAAGGAAGCCACAACGTTTTGGAAGTGCAAGATAACAAATAGCAGCAGCAAGCAGAAAAAAATGAAACAAATAAATAACTGAAAATGCCAAAAATAAACCTCGCTGCACGAGGGCATGCATGAACAGAGGGCTGGAAATTGAATGTTTGAATGGACCCAGCAAGACACAAACAAGCAGGCATCATCATGGTTGTACCCTCAAAATGACAATGAATCTGCCAGGGATCATGATTCCTTTGTCAAGTGACTAATTGGCCAATCATGCCACAAATCTTTGGGCAGAGAGGACATGAGTTGCCCTGGGGAAGTTGAGTCATTTTGCAGCAGTCAGGCTGAATATAAAAGGAGGCCATAAAAATTAAATGAAAAGATGAGAGACCCTGAACTCTGAAAAAGGCAGGCGGCTGCAAGGTTCAAGCTCCTTTTTTGGAAGGCCAGAGGAGCCAAGCGTTTTGAGTATGGATAGGCATATTTGTGTTTGAGAATTTCTGAATTCTTAATATGCTTATCAGGTTACAAATTATACTTTGTGTGTCTGAGTGGGGATCCAATATAGTTGCTCAAACAACATGGGGATGAAGTTGAGCAATCTGACTGTGCTTTTTGGGGGGTTTTGTTTTGTATTCTGAGAGTGGGCCAGTGTTCAATACTTGGCAATCTTTAGATTTTTTTATGATCGTGAAGTTTGAGTTGACCTGTATGTTCCATGACACTTGCTAAATCCAAGACTCACATCCATAATTGGATGTATGGATGGATAGAATCACAAAATTACAATATCATTTCTCTGCTCTTCTCAAGAATTTCAGTTTGAGATAGTTGCTGTGTCCTAAAAACTTGGAATGTCAAAATCAGATTTAACTTAGATGAGAAAAAAATGATGATTCTGTACCCATAAACAAATTAAACATCCAAAGGCGCCACTTGCAATGCGCTATTCAAGAAGTTGTATGAGAAGCTCAGCCTTTCAAATCACAGTTCCGCTGGGCTAGATTATACAATAGACAATGAGTTCCTCCCCGAAACAAACCTTCCTCCCCCCAATCCAGTAATTTTTTTTGCACTTTATTTGGCACAAGGTTCACAGAAGAATCATAGAATCCCAACTGTGCTGAAGGAAGCCATTCAGCTCATTGAGTCTGCATTGACCCTTCGAATCACCAAACTGCCCAGGCCCAATCCACCATCCTAGTCCTGAAACCTCAGCCTAAGGAGCAAATTGGCATGACCAATCCACCTAACCTGCACATCTTTCGACTGGAAGGAAACCTACGCAGCCACGAGGAGAATGTGAAACCTCCACAAAGACAGTTACCAGAGATTGGAATCGAACCTGGGTCCCTGGTGCTGTGAGAAGGCAGGGCTAACCGCTGTGCCACTGGCCATTGTTTTAAAGAACCATCTCGGTTCTTCCTCGCACAATGCAATTTCTACCTTGCTGCCTGAATTGTCATCAATTCCTTATTTCAAATTCATATTTCCAGCATTTGCAGTTTTTTCTTTTAGTTGATGTTTTGCTTTCATCCAATATGTCGCATCATTGTCTCATTTCACCTATAATCTTGTTTATGGTTTGACAAATTAAGGGCTGGTATTCTCTGGCTGTTCACAGGTGATGGAATCCTCTGGTTCTGTCGACAGTGCACCCTGCCCTGGCTTTCGTGGTGGCGTAGGGTAGCTTCAATGGGAATTCCTGCCACCAGCGAGTGGCGTGTCACCTCTCGCCACTACAAATAGAACTGTCCACTATCACGACTATCTCCGGACTCTGAGCCATGCACAAGAGAAAGGCTAGTTAAATGTTCATTATTACGTAAATACGTGGGTTCAGCCAGCGATCAGCCAGCTCAACACTCGAGGCAGCCACGGTGAGCTGCCCCATAATACACATAGCATTTTGGCTAACACTTCTATCACTGAGGAACCTGAGCAACGCTGTTGCAGGTAGACTTTGAATGTTGCACTCACCTTGAAGTCACGAGTGAAGTAAGCCTGGACTGCTGCATGAAATTTAAATCTGGTCTAATTTCTCATTGGCGTGGCAGGTAATTTGGAGGGGGAAACATGATTCCGGTGAGTTGTCTTTTTAATGAGTATTCATGACATGGTAACACATGCAAATAGCATTCATGATATGGATCAGTGGTAAAGGCAACCCACCATTGTTCCTCCAGTAAAGTGGTGAGGGGAAAGCTCCTAATTGTTTTTCCACCAGCGTGAATAAGACTCAAGGCCTCACTCCAATATTCCCACTTCTGTCCTCCACGAAATCAGTCACAGGCAGGACAAATTCTGCTCAACAGCTATTTCTTACCGTCTTTCCACTAACTGTGGCCCATTAGTCTTCAAACCATTTCTGAGAGTTCTACGTTTTTGTGTGTGTTGATAGATCTAACATTGACAAAACTCCGAGGTGCAATCTCATGAATTCACTGCAGAATATCCATGCCATTTTCTTGGCGTTGAACTCAAAGGGTCACCATCATATTTTAAATAAAACCAATGTACATTGGAAATTTACAGTAAGTAAATAAGAATCTCTTTTAAATATCGACCAACGTGTTGTGAATTTACAGAACTTTCCCTTTTCAGTTCATACTCTCAGGGTGCACACCTATTAGTCTTTCTTCAATTTTATGTAAAGTAATGGAATTAATTTGCAGAGGTAAATCTGAAAAGTAACCTCATAAATCGCATAGTTTTAAATAAGAAAGATCCTGTCCGACTCACCCTCCTGATTGCTTTGAGGAAATAACTGCCTAAATAAAGTGCAGTAAACCCTATGACAGTTCATGAGGTTCCATGTAAATTCTTCCAAATTTAGCTCAAAACTTTCAGGATTCAGTGCAAAGCTCGGTATGGGTAAGGAATTAGCTGAAGGATAGAAAATAACATATAATGGTTAAGGGAGTCATGTAAGTATTGAGCAGAGTGTTCCAGGGATAATGTTAAGTTGCATAGCAAATGGCAAAGTTACACTTTAAATTATATTAAGAGAGGACAAGGAGACGCTGCTGCAAACTGGTTAAAAAAAAGTAAATCTTCGGAGTGATAATAGCAAGTTCTTCACAAAATGATCCATTACCTGTCATGGCGTTCTGGGTAGTGTGGTGGGCACTTAAATCCTAGAAGAATTTAAGAAACAATTAGGCCGGCAGGAAATGCCAATTGTTCTGAATGGAAAAATTAAGATGTGGAGAGGGCAGTATGTGGCACAGTGGTTAGCACTGGGACTGTGGGGCTGAGGACCTGGGTTCGAATCCCGGCCCTGGGTCACTGTCCGTGTGGAGTTTGCACATTCTCCCCATGACTGCATGGGTTTCACCCCCACAACCCAAAGATGTGCAGGTTAGGTGGATTGGCCATGCTAAATTGTCCCTTAATTGGAGAAAAAATAATTGGATACTCTAAATTTATATTTTAAAAAATTAAGATGTGGAAAACGGGCTTCCTCATCCATATGTATCTTGTGACTCGTATCTATATTTTAATCTTCAACAATGCATTTTCTTTGGCAACTACACAGTTCTAAAAAAACTTTCATCTTTTAAAATATTTAATTGATACTTAATTCCTGCAGTACCTCCTCAAAGAAATTAATCCCTCCATTTTAACACTGATTGCTATCATAACACAATACCATTTCAAGTGAAGACATTGAGCACACACCTTTTGTCAAGGTCATTAAGGAACATTCTGAACATCTTGAGTTGCAAACATGATCCCTGGAGGGTTCCACTAGTCACAGCTGCTTAATAAGAACTATTATCATTGATAACTACATTATGCTTTCTATTATCTAGCCAATTAATAATCTAATTTACAATTTCATCTTGAATCTTCACTTTAGCCATAAATCCCTATTGAGAACATTAAGTTACATAATATCCATAACCTTACGCTCATCTGCCCGTTCTATTCTACCCTAAACAAATTCTGGTACCTTTGTTAGATATGACCTGCTTTTCACATTGGCTTAGAATTATTGTCTTCAGTTTCCTGCATTACAAGTCCCTCCAACATTTTCTATTTCTGACCTCTTTAATTACTACAGTTATCTTCTAGGTGTTCTGTTACAATCTTAAGAGGCATTAAGCAAAATGCCTTTTTATCCTTCCTTTTTATTCCATTTCTTCAGAACCTTCCGAGTTGGACTTTCATCTTTGAGGTGGGTAGTGCGGACTGGGAAAATTTCCGACTTGGCCCGCCTGTCAGCCTCAGGAGAAAGTGTCAGTTAAGACAGAATTTTCATTATGGGGTGCCTGTACAGACTGCAGTTGAGCCAGCCACTCACCCCATATGGTCCTTCAATGCTCCCCAAGCCCAGGTTTGAACTCCACCCATTCTTTCAGTCTCCTGATTCGCATCCCATAACAAGTTATGGCAACTCAAAGTCTATTCACCCATTGTACTCTGTAGAGAAGCAATGAACCCTACAGTGACAGAAGGATGTGCAAAAAAAAGTTTTAAAAAGCAATAATTTATAAGTTTCCATTTTCTCAAAAAGAACCTTATTTCTATTACAGCCCAATAATCTAGACCATTTCAAGTATTGATAGCTAAATCTGCAAGCCTTTGAGCTCCTTTTATGTTGTGTAAGTAAATATTGTGAAATTGAAAGGAGTGGTCAGAAGACCAGAGCTGTCAATCAACCAACATTTTCCCTGGGGTTCTGGTATTTTAGTACTCTAATGGATTTAAAGGCATGAGGGGCC
Source organism: Scyliorhinus canicula (assembly GCF_902713615.1). NCBI lineage: Eukaryota > Metazoa > Chordata > Chondrichthyes > Carcharhiniformes > Scyliorhinidae > Scyliorhinus > Scyliorhinus canicula. The sequence goes on from NC_052152.1 coordinate 69,676,256, forward strand.
ATGTGGGGTGGGTGGGTGCATAACTTGGCATAGGGGTCATGAGAAGGACCATTTGAAATTAGCTTTCAAAAGGTTTTTCTGACAAAAACTATAGTTCACGGCACTTCTTGAGGTGCTGTGAACCACAACTCTTTGAAAAGCTGGCCCAACTCCATGAAAATTGTAGAGGACCAGAACATGCTTATCTCCACAATGCATCAAACCAGGAATGCAGGGTGCAGACTCATAACCTGAACCAGCCCACACCTTTAAAAGGCACTCCGGAAAGTCAGAAACCATGAGAATGGGGCCAGGAATCCTGGGATTGGGCCCCAACTGCTATTTTCATCCATTTAGAGTTCTCCCACTCCATGAAAATCCAGCCATCTATCTGAGCCTGGTGTTTTATGAGCCTTCAAACACCAAGGTGCCTAAATGACCATTTAATGTCAATATGTTGAACCTGAATTAAAAATCTATCACCTTTAATTACCGAGTTAAATGGATTCCAAAACCTAATTGAATCCATAGTTTCATCTAATTTTTACCTTCTACAAGGTGCACTGCAGTCACTCATCAAGGCTCTTTCGAGAACACCTTCCAAACTCACAACCTCTACCACCTAGAAGGACAAGGGCAGCAGATGCATGTGAACACCAGGACCTGCGACTGTCACTCTCGCAAGCCACACACCATCCTGACTTGGAATTGTATTGCACTGTCGCTGGGTCAAAATCCTGGAATTCCTTCCCTTGCAGCCTTTATGGTGTACTCACTCTTCCTTCTTACTTACACGTCACTCCTTGACCTTGCCGACCTCAACCCTTCTAGATGACTATTAATGAAGTTTACTAACTACTTGTAGAAACTCCATCCCTGCCAAATCTCTCACCAAGTTTTAAAAACCTCAAAATCTACAATGTTTTCAATCAATTCTCCTACCTCTTCATCTGTGAAGTGCTGTGGGACATTTACATAAGGGGACCAAAACTGGACACAGTACTCCAGAAGTGGGGCGTGGTTCTCCGACCCCCAGCCGGGCCGGAGAATCGCCGGGGGCCGGATTCTTTGGAGCCAGTTTTTTGGCTGGTTTGGGAATCGCATCGCGTCGGTCGGAGGCCGTTGGCAGTGGCCCCGCTTGTGTATATTACACCAGGTCTACACTGGCGGGACCTGCCTCTGCGGGCAGCCTGTGGAGTCCTCGGGGAGGCGCGGGTGGATCTGGTCCCGGGGCCCACCGATCCGCGGGCGGGCGTGTGCCTTGGGGGCACTCTTTCCCTCAGTGCCGGCTGCTATAACAGCCCGACATGGCCGACGCAGAGAAGAACCCCCCCTGTGCATGCACTGGGATGACGCCAGTACACGCTGGCGATCCCACGCATGCGCCAACTTGCGCAGGCCGGCAGAGGCCATTCAGCGCCAGTTAGTGGCTTTGGTGCTGGCTGGCGCAGCACCAACCCTACCGGCGCCGGCCTAGCCCCTAAAGGTGCAAAGTATTCTGCACCTTCCAGATGGCCCGATGGCGGAGTGGTTCACGCCACTCCTTAGCGCCGGTGCAGCCCGCCCCGCTGGATAGAGGAGAATGCCGCCCGTGGTCTCACCAACACCCTATACAATTGCAACAATACTTCTCTACTTTTATACTCCAGTCCTTTTGCAATAAACACCAACATTCTATTTAAGTTTTTAATTACATTCTGTCTCTGCATACCGACTTTCTCGATTCAGGAACAAAGATACCCAGGCTCCTCTCCTAGATGCATTTTGAATCTGCTTTCCAATAATTTGGCTTTCTATTTTTTCGACTAAAATGGATAACCTCACACTGATCAAGATTAAACTCCATCTACCAAATTTTGGCCCAATCTAAGCCTATCTATATCCATCTGTAAAATCTTTATCTCCTCTTTATTGCCTGCTTTCCCAACTATTTTAGTATCACTGGACGTTTTGCTATGTTACACTCTGCCCTTACGTGTGAATCATTGATATAGATTGTGAACAGTTGACGTCCGAGGACTGATCCCTGCGACATCCGGCTAGTTACAGTTTGCCAGCCAGTGAAAGACCCACTTAACATGACCCTCTTCTTTCTGTCAGTCAGCCAATCCTCAATTCAATCTAGTACTCTACCTCCAATCCCCTGCGACCTTACCTTCGAGATCAGACTTTTGTGACACCTTGTTAAACATCTTCTGGAAGTCTAGATATACCACATTCACATGTATGAGCATACCTTAATCATCAATGGTTTCAGCCCAACCAAGGCCACAGTCCAAATCATGGCCATTCCAATGATAGTGAGTGTCATCTCCTCAATTTGCATTAAGACATACAACTGTGCCTGTATCCTGCCAGTTATGTGCTGCAGTACCACCCTGGGTGTTGTGGTTCCCATGGTAGAATAGGTGAGATATGTTGGACTAACACTTAAAGTGGTGCTAATTATCTAAGGACGAGATAATACCATGAACAGTGGATGAAGGTCAATGGAGACTGTTGGGCAGTGAATGAAGTGGTGTGGTGAATTATATAGTGTATGAGACTGGTGGTGCATTGAGGAGTCTGGTAACTGAAGATGCATTCACTGAATTTGACCACTCGTGTAAGACTATTAAAATTATTTTTGCACTGCAACCAAGTCTATGTGCTTCCACTATTTTCTTCCAGTGTCTGCATCCTCCTGGTCTCCTGTGGATAGAGGACTTATCTGCTCCTGTCAATCTCTACACCATGGTATCCAGTGTTGCATCAGAGAACCTCAGAGCATGCCCTCTGCCATGCTGTGCTATTTTTGTGTCCACCGCAGGTCAAATTGTCTTTTAGAATTACTTCCTGCAACGGTTGCAACCAAAATGCACCTCCCTTTTCACAGGTTCAGGGTAGCTTGATCTTATTTCATGACTTTGTATCTCATGTTAAGGTCCACACTGACTCAAAAATACAATTAGTGGTGGTTGCATACTGCAATCTGCAATTGAGTTAAGAGCATGAAGTGTGTGTGCTGCCTGTATCAGCAGGAACAGGTGCAGGTTCACTGTGGCATTGCAATCTCTTCACCTATTTTGGACATTTCTCAATTTTGTCCCCAGGATGTTGAGGGTTGTCGGTGCAGCATTTTAATTTTCAGTCTTATTTTCACTGAGTAATTGCACATTTCCTTGAAGCAGCAAGTTTCCCAAAATCGCAGCAAAAGAAACAAAGCAAGCTTGGACAGAATGGCCATTTCCCGATATCCTTTGGAGCTAGCTTAAGTTTGAAAACTGAATAGGTTGATAAAATTGAGTTTCTGGTACTTTATAGATAATTATTTTTACGCAGAGCAACATAATCTCATTGATTGAGCTTCAGGTATTTTCATTGCCATTTATAAGTCATTTAAAATTAAAAATCTGATTCAAGGAATGCATTATGGAGCCAATCATACTATCAAATTGCCAGCACCATTAGTTTGAAGTTCAAGTGGCAGCTGTTTGAAAACAGCTCCAATGCAGGAAATTGGCGATCATCAGTGATTGCAGTGGGGTAACTGAGCTCTCATAAATACCTTGCATTTTCAGTGAGGGTCAATAGAACTGCAGCACAAAAGTCCCAGTAAAACATAGTGGCAGAATCAATGGTGTAAATCGTTCACTCCATAATAGCTATTTATTTTGCACCAATCACGATGAAGATATAGCATGATATGGTGCATGTCCCCCAGGAAAGTATGGGCATCAATGAAATGAAGGACCAGCTAGTCTGATCTTGGTGATTTTGTGAAGCAGGAATGTTGTTCTGAGTAATGGGAAAAATTTGTGTTCTTCATCAATACCGTGTCAGGGAATTTGTAATGTTTAAAAGCATCCGAGGGTGGCCTGATGGAGGTGTACAATATTGTGAGGAGCATGGACAGGGTGGATAGGGAACAGCTGTTCCCTTCGTTGAAGGTTGAGTTACGAGGGGACAAAAGTTCAAGGTGAGGGGGGGTGGAGTTGAGGAAAACTATTTTCACCCAGAGGGTGGTGACGGTCTGGAACGCACTGCCTGGGAGGGTGATAAAGGTGGGTTGCCTCACATCAAAGTACCTGATTGGGCACTTCACACATCTTAACATTCGAGGCTATGGGCCAAGTACTGGCAAATGGGATTAAGTTGGCAGATCAGGTGCCTTTCATGCGTTGGTGCAGACTCAATGGGCCGTAGGGCCTTTTCTGCGTTGTATTTTTCTGTGATCCTGTGACACTTGGGGCCTAACATTCAACACTTCTGTTGAGACAATGCTAATTTTCCTCACTTCCTCAGTACTGCACTTAGTAACCAAGTGTGAGCCAATATTATATGCACACATCTTGGGCGCGATTCTCCGCTCCCCAGGACGGGTGGGAGAATCGCGGGAGGGCCAGGCGACTCACGACATGCCGCCCTGGCACCCCCGTGATTCTCCCACCCTCCGCTCGGAGAATCGGCGCTCGCCGTTTTTCACGGCACCGGGCCGAGCGGCCTGACGTTCCCGACCTGTTCACGGCGGCGGCAACCACACCTGGTCGCTGCCGTCGTGAACATGACGCCAAAGCTTCGTTTGTGGCTTGTGGGAGGCGAAGAGGGGAGTGAGCACCACGGCCGTGCTCGGGAGGGGACTGGCCTGTGATCGGTGCCCACCGATCGTTGGGCCGGCGTTTCCAAGGGACGCACTCTTTCCCCTCCGCCGCCCCGCAAGATCAAGCCACCACGTCTTGCGGGGCAGCGGAGGGGAAGACGGCAACCGCGCATGTGCGGGTTGGAGCCGGCCAACCTGCGCATGGACGGCTGACGTCACTTAGGCGGCGCCAAGCGTCAAGGCCCAGTAGCCGAGATTTACGGAACGCCACTCCTAGCCCCCGGGGGGGGGATGAATAGGGTGCGAGGAGTGGCCTCCGAGGCCGCGCGCGAGCGGAGAATCGCGCCCCTTGATTCAATACAGGACCATTTGACTCAGAGAAAAATGCAACAGCTGAGCAAAGCTGAGAATAATATAGGAATAATAATCTTTATTTTCGTTACAAGTAGTGTTGCATAACCACTGCAATGAAGTTACTGTGAAAATCCCCTAGTCATCACACTCGGGTACACTGGGAGAATTCAGAATGTCTAAATTACCTAACTGCACGTCTTTCAGGACTTGTGGGAGGAAACTGGAGCACCCCAGTGAAACCCACGCAGACACTGGGAGAACGTGCAGATGCCACGCAGACAGTGAGCCAAGCCAGGAATCGAACCTGGGAGTCTGAAAGGAATATACTGAAGAATAATCTATGTTTTGATGACATGTTATGATGTCATTCACTCTTTGCATTTCTATATGCAATCCCACCTCATGTAGTTTATTCTGGAATCACAGAAATGCTATACAGTCTGCAAACGTCCGTCACTGTCCACCTTTACTTAACAAATAAACATTGTGCTCACAATAATTTCAGCCAAGCACTGTGTATCCTTCATATTGCACAAAAGTTTTATTGTTTTATTATAGCTTCCTTGAATAATATAGCAATGAACTCATCTTGTTGACAATATTACCAAAAAGAGACAGCATTTGTTATTCACATTGACATTTTCAGGAAGATTAACATGAGCAATTCACCCCAATAGGGTTAAAAGCTTCACAGCAGTTTAAAAATTCATCACCTCGTGAGCAATTGAGATATGAATATTACAAGAACTTTTGGTAATTTAAAAGTCTATTGCAATCACAGTAATGTGCATAAATATTACAAGAAGTCTGGTGATGTAAAAGATACAGTTAACAGCTGGTTGGACCAATTAATGTAACCAATTACAAAAGAAAGTTATTTTAGTTTTTCAGCTATGCTGTACTATTTCAAATTAGTAACACAATATGACACCACAGGCACCCTGCAAACATGGTTGATTATGTAAGACCAACCTGGAATTGTGGGATACTGCAGTAAATTTCACTGCACCGAGCTTTGAAAAGTTGTGCACTTAAGGGATTCTGGTTCCTGCATGAATTAAATCCAGACACACACTCAGGACTGGCTTCAGATAAGTACAATTTCAATGCAGAATGGATTGATAACAGATAATCGTAACATTATTTTTTCCCCGGTACCTTGCCCACATGCCCTCTCTCTATGCCAGCCTGGATTACAAGATCATAATCATAAGAGCATGAGCAGGCTATTCGGCCCATCAAGAAATTATTCAACTAGTAAAGGAATTACAGCTGAGTATAATCTTGTGTCAATCTGCGAGACCCCCAATAAATCCCCCACCTATTAATTTAACCACTGTGCTGAAGTTTCCCGCAGATCACGCACATACGATATCAACCAGTTGCTAGACTTGATTTATAGATATAGGGCAGGATTCACCGTTTCCTGACGCTGATATTGTAATCGGCAATCGGACAAGAGTCCCTTCCGACGCCGAAATTGGTGCAGCGTCAGTTTGACGCTGGTTTTCTATCCTCCACCCCCTCCGAAATGGCATCATCGCATTGAAAGGTGTTGACGCGTCACCCGAAGGCCCTCCCCCGATGCTCCGACCTCAATGAGCCAAGCCCCCAACCGCATGGAGGACGTGTGGTCTCAGTGGTCGGGAACCCGGCGTGGAGGCTGCAGACTATTTCCTGCGCTGCCACAGTTGGCCAGGAGCCGTGCAGCTGGCCGGGGGAGCATCCACGAAAGCTGGGGGACTGGAGGGGAGTGGCCGGGGAGTGGCCAAGGGTGGCCAGGTGGGCATTATTTGGCAGGTCGGGTCCACGCAGGTCATCGCCGTGCGCATGAGCGGCCACGGACCCAGCTATTCTCCAGCTGTTTATATCGTGGGAGCCGGGAGTTTTACTCAGCACAGCTGCTAATCCCTCAGCGGTTGCAGGATTGGTGAGGGTTCGGTGCCGATTTTGCCGTCATAAAACACCGTAGTTCCCATGCTGGCGTCAGCACTTAGCCTCCAAAACGGTGAATCCAGCCCCCAGGGTGAGATTCTCCCCCAAATTTTCTAAGTTAATTTGTGGCGGGTTTTTTCAGGGAGTTTCCCCAAGTTCCCCATCACTGTTCAATGACACAGAGTCACTTTTTAAGGCCCTTTGGAGTTTCGCACCAGTTTAGCCCTATTTGTGAATTTTTTTCAGCACTGGGGAGCTGAACTCCAAGATCAGGCAGTCATAGAACATAGAACAGTACAGCACAGAACAGGCCCTTCGGCCCTCAATGTTGTGCCGAGCCATGATCACCCTACACAAACCCACGTATCCACCCTATACCCGTAACCCAACAACCCCCCCCTTAACCTTACTTTTATTAGGACACTACGGGCAATTTAGCATGGCCAATCCACCTAACCCGCACATCTTTGGACTGTGGGAGGAAACCGGAGCACCCGGAGGAAACCCACGCACACAGGGGGAGGACGTGCAGACTCCACACAGACAGTGGCCCAGCCGGGAATCGAACCTGGGACCCTGGAGCTGTGAAGCATTTATGCTAACCACCATGCTACCCTGCTGCCCCAAAATTTTGAAAGGGTGCCCCAATCTCGAAGTGATCTTGTGGGCCACCCCCACCCATGGGCAATGTCACCCCCCACACACATAGACACTATCCCACATCCCCCAAGTGAGGACAGCCTGTTATGGAGTCCTTGGGGGTCTTCCCTCTTCACGACCCCCCAAAACCCTCTTATAGCACCCCCTCCCCCACCATTCAAACCACCCCCCCCCCCCCCCGCTACCCTAATTTCATGAGCATTGCCCTACTCACCCCTTACCCTGGCAGTCAGACACCCTTGCACTGCCACCCTGGCACACAGGCAATGCTCCTGCTAGCTTGGCAGTGCCATATGGGCACCTTGGTAGTTCTAGGGTGGCAGTACCAAGGCTCCCACATTCCAGGGGGAGGGCCAGGGAGCTACCCTACACTTACCCTGACCACCCTGGGGTCTCCGGTAGCCTGGAACACCCCCTGGGTGCCGTTCCACCTGTTCCACATTTGTGTGGACCGGCACTGATCGGCGGCCAGCTGCAGCCTCCCTGGGGATGCTGAAAAATTGAGGGAGGCTGGTGGATTTCGAGCAGGTAGGTCATAAGTAGGTTTACAACCTACTTCCACGAGCGTCATTCAGTTCTGCCGATTTGGGGCAGCGTTCTGACTCCGACATCTCGCGGAACCTCAGTGGATCCCAGGAGGCACGGAGCCTGTCAAATATTGTGCACAGTCAACCTGACCCCAACCCTTCTCAATCATCTTCTTTCCTCACCTGCCCCATCAGACTTAACTCCAGCAGTGAGGGCTGCAATACTTAAGGCCCTGACTGGTGATCTGTACAAGGATGCCTGATTGCATTAACAGCTCATCTGAACTATTCTGATGAAGTTCAGTCAGGCACACTGCTGGAATCATGCCAGGTTTTGGCCATGAAGGAGCTGGGTCTGATTTCTTGATAACCCCAGCCCCACTCCCTCAAGTGCCATCCTCAGATTCGTGCTGTGCTATTTTTGATTAAACGGGGGGGGGGGGGGGGGACGGACGCTTTAATCGGTGTCAACTGGAAAAATAATAACCTTGTAACTGGGAATGCTGATTGTATTTGAAATGTTAAGACAATTTAATATGACTAAAACCATGATGATATGTTGGTGCAAATAAAAATGTATAAATTCTACATTTGGAAGGAGGATATAGATATCAGCATTTACATTGAAATTTCCAAATGCTGCATTTAAAATTCAGATCTTGCTTTCCACTTCAGCCTATCAAAAGTGAAGAATGTGTCTAAGATATAAAGCAGATCATGTCAATGCACTGTAATAGGTTTGAATGTGAGAGCATATCATTCATCCATTAATACTCCTTCAACTGATTGGCTGCAATACCCTTTATCTCTTACTGAGTAACAGTCAGGATAATGTTTAAAACCAGCCCTGTCATCATTAGTGCTTTTGTGAATAGCAACTTGAATGCCATCATCAGGATCAGTTCCAAAGTGTTAGTGCTTTATTTAAAGATTATAGTTTGACTAATCCAGGTTTTGCAATTGTCTCACAGCAATGAAAGAGATTGCAATGTCAAATCTAACCACAGTGATACATAGCCTTAGTTCCTTCAATATGGATAATATTAATTGCAAAACTTTGTTTAATCGTCACACTTCTGATAAGCAATGATATTCAATGACAAGACTTGCTTGCATGTAAGTATTTGATTCCAGTTGTTTTTGATTCTTTGACCAATGAGCTGGAAATATGTTGTACATTTAGTTTGGAAACAAGATGGAAAAAATAAATGTTTTGCATGCAACTCGTTTATTCGTCAGCAACAAAAGCAAATTCTGTAATTTGTAATCTCATCGATATAACATTCCCAAATTATCAGAATTCTTCTGTACACTACATAATTTTCAAATGCACAATATGCTTCAGTAACAGTTAACAGAACATTATCAGGTTGAATTTTTCACCCAGTCAGTAACAGTACAAAAATTGGTGCAAGCATCTATTTTGCTAACAACTACAGAAATAAATTAGTTGAGGTTGGAGCATCTCGTTTATTCACAAGGCTACCTTGAGTGTTAAAGCTCGTTTGATATCACAAATTGGTAGATTTGAATTTATCAAATGAATCTTCAGGTGTTACTGGAGGACACTTAAGGTTCTCTGTTTTAGACATTTGCACAATTTTCTACCTGAAATTAATGATGCCATGACTCACTCTGTTCTTGATTTTTTTAAAACTCAAAATTTGCTGTTCAGTCTTCTGCGTGCAATTTTCAGAATCTCATAGCATTTTTTCAGTTCCCAGCCATTGAACATAGTTTATATGCAGGTGGCATGGTGGCACAGTTATTAGCACTGCTGCCTCACAGCAGGGACCTAAGTTCAATTCTGACCTTGGGTGAATGTGTGCGGAGTTTGCACTTTCTCTGCGTGCCGGTGGGCTTTCCCGGGGGACTCTGGTTTCCTCCCACAGTCGAAAGATGCACAGGTTAGGTGGGTAAAGCTGTGGATTACAGGGATAGGGCAGGGGAGTGGCCTAGGTAGGGTGCACTTTCAGAGGTTGGTGTGGACTCAATGGGCCCAATGGCCTCCTTCTGTATTATAGGGATTCTATGGCTATTTCAAAATTGAAACAATAGCTAGCTGCATTACTAATTTTCATTTGCTTTAAACATCTGTCTAAAAGTAATTTTTTTGACAACTATTACTGTTGCCAATGCATTCAGAAATGAGGTAGCAGCAGAAACGGAACCAAGCGAAGTGTCAACCGAATCTCAAAACTAATGTCGCAAGATCAACTGGCACACAATTGTAAAAATGGACTGTTTTATCTTGCCTTCTTACAATTATGCCATGGGAAAATCAACTGCAATTTGCTATAGGAAAAGTGGGTCTCAAGAGTCATTTGATCCTGAGATTTGAAATGGGTTTCATTATAATAAAGAATATCGTAATGCCAAGGGAGCTATTAAAGTTACCTATTGTTCCAAATATGGAGATGGTTGAAGAGATATCCTAGGGCAATTATCAAAGGACATATTACAATAGGCATTTACTGTGTCAAAACATTGTTAAGTGGTTTCTTACAAGGGAACGAGGTCATAATTGTTCTAATTGTGTTTGTAATTATGATAGCTGGTTCTTAGATTTTCATACCATAATCAAAGAAACCTTGCAGGTACTAAACAATACTGTGTTTGGTTACAGATGTGTGTCTTAATTCAAATTCCAAAATCTGAACTCAGCCATTGGAAATAAAGTGAGACTGATTGAATGAACATCTTGAAGATTCTATTCAGGGCACAGGATCTGCACTAAGTGATCACTTGGACATGGAAATTAAGATGTATCCCCTACCCATTCCTTTATCCCTAATGCAGAAAATATAAATGTCGCCACAGTCTTCCCACAGTACTGCAGTGCAGCCGGTACGGGAATTGACCCGCTTGTTGGGTGATCACCAACAGCGCAGGTCAATTCCCTTACTGCCTGAGGTTATACATGCAGGCCTTGCCTTCTCAAGCTTGCCCCTCACATGATGTATGGTGACCCTCAGGTTAAATCACCACCCATCAGTTCTCCCTCTCAAAGGGGAAAGCAGCCTATGGTCCTCTTGGACTGTAACAACATTTTGCAATGCATAACTTGACACAAGCCCACATTAAATTGTACTTAATTCATCTGCCCATTTTCAAAAACAGTCTCAGTCCTCATTCAACTTTACTCAACCTCCCTTTGGAAATTCCGACAAACTTTGATACATAGTTACCAGCAACATCTTTCAAATCATTTCTAAAAATGTTGAAACTTTGTAGCCCCAGCAGCAGGTCTGTCGGATTCTACCAGTTACATCCTTCAATCTAGAGCTCCACATTCCCATTGCTATAGGTTCTTTTTCAACCAGCAAACTTTCAATCTATTCCATTCACTTCTATCATCACCTTATCTGCTGGTTTCTAGTAGGTGCTTTCTCAAGTGACATCCCAAAATTAAAATATCTACATCTACATTCTCAACTTTATTCAAAATATTTTGTTAATTTATCAGAAAATGAATCAATTGTTCTCCATTTTCTGGAAATCCATGCTGCATACTAGCTTATTTATATTTCCTGAGGTTTACCTTTTCAGGGGCCTCTGCTGTGTGTCCCACACTCCTTGTCCAACAAGTTAAACCTCCTCTGCAGTTATCTTCTTGCTATGGTCCTGATGCCCCATGCACTTTTTCTCTCCGTTTGCCTCCTCACCATGATCTTCCATCCTTGAAACCTACTTCCTCCTTCTCAGTCCCATTCCCAATAAATCCCTAATAATCCAACTTTTCTTTTTGACCAAATGTTAGCTGACATTCTAAATTTTATACTGCTTTGTGGATCTTTTCTTCTATTTTGCAGCTGACAACAACATCACCCCATCCTCACAAATGTGATCCTCATCTCTAGATTTTCACCAAATATTGTTGCAACTCCACATCTCTATTCTCTTCAAGGTCCTGAACACATCGTTACCTTCTAGATTGCAATCCAAGTCTCCTGCATGCCACATTCCAATCAGTTGTCCGCCTTCAGTCTCACTCAACCCCCAGCACTGAAACAATACTAATGAAAGTCACAACCAATATTCTCTTTGATTGTGCTCATGATACATTATTTCTCACCATGATCATTGTAAAAGGCAGATGAAAAGTCAAAGTCAATCACACTACCTTTATCCCAGACCTTTTTTTAAACCTTCATGGGACTCAAGAATGACTGTCAAGGCAAGCATTTATTTCCCATTCCAAATTTTCCTCAAGAAGGTAGTGGTGTGGATCCTTCTTGAACCACTGTAGTCCATGAAGTGCAGGTACTCCCACAATGCTGTTCAAAAGGGAGTTTTAGGATTTGGGCTCAATGATGAAGTAGTAATATATTTTTGAGTTAAGATGGTGTTCTTCAAAATTGTTTCACAGAATGTGGATGTCACTATCAAGGCCAGATCTTTGTATTGCCCATCCCCAATTGTCGTTGAGAAGGTGGTAGCGAGCGGCCTTCTATGGGGAGCTTTTAGGTGATGGTGTTCTCATGAGTCTGCTACCCTTGCCCTTCTGGTAGTCGGGGGTGCAGGTTTTGAATGGTAATGCCATCAAATGTAAAGGGAGGTGTTTGCTGCACTCTTGTTGAAAATGGTCATTGCCTGGCATTTGTATGGTGGGAGTGTTATTTGCCACTTTTCAGCCCAAGCCTGAACGTCTTGCAGCATGAGGTTCAGGACTCATTTGTTGTCTAACAATTGCAAATGAAATTGAACATTGAGCAATCATCAAAATAAATACCCTGTTCAGATATTACAGACAGAAGGTCATCAATGAAACAGCTATGGCAGCAATTTGGCCTGACCAAGATGTCAGACAAAGCTCCAATCTGCAACAACCATAGGTTCCTACCAGCACTGACTGATGCCACCTTCAAAAGGTGGAGACAGGACAAGGGGACACTGACAGTCAGGGACCTACACACCGACGGCAGTGTTGCGACACTGGATGAACTGACAGAGAAATTCCAGCTGGGCAGGGGAAACGAGCTAAGGTACCTGCAGCTCAGAAACTTCCTATGAAAGGAGACAAGGACTTACCCACATCCGCCACGACAGACGTTACTGGAAGAGTTACTGGACGCAAGCATATTAGAGAGAGGAAACTGTAGAGACATGTACGACTGACTGGTAGAAGGGGCCGACACCGTACTGGACGCAACAAGAAGGAAATGGGAGGAGGACCTGGGGATCGAGATAGGGTGGGGACTCTGGAGCGAAGCACTGCATAGGGTCAATTCCACCTCCACCTGCGCAAGGCTCAGCCTGACGCAACTAAAAGTGGCACATAGAGCCCACTTAACAAGAACCCGTATGAGTAGGTTCTTCCCCGGAGGTGGAGGACAGATGTGAACAGTGCCAAGGAGGCCCAGCCAACCACACCCACATGTTCTGGTCCTGCCCCAGACTTGTGGAGTACTGGACAGCTTTCTGCGAGGCAATGTCCAAAGTGGTGGGAGTGAGGGTGGAGCCATCCCCAAAAGTGGTGGTCTTCGGGGTTTCAGACTAGCCAGATCAATTTCTGGGGATAAGGGCAGACACCCTTGCCTTTGCCTCCCTGATCGCCCGACGTAGAATCCTGTTCGGCTGGCGGTCAGCAGCACCACCTAAAGTTGCAGACTAGCTGTCCGACCTCTCGGAATCCCTCCAAATGGAGAAAATTAAATTTGCCATCCGAGGGTCAGACGACGGCTTCCATAGAACGTGGGAGGCATTCGCCCAACTGTTGCGGGACTTGTTTGTGGCCAACAAACAAGGAGAAGAATAGCCAGGAACCAGGGGAAAGCAGCCAAAGCATGAGAGGGGGAGATGGAATTCCAGAGAAGTGGAGAATTGCTTCCATGCTTAATCAAAGAAAATGGTGTAAAGAGAAGCCCAGCAACTACAGGCCAGTCAATTTAATTCAGTCATGGGCAAACATCACTGCCACGGGCAGGTTTTGAGGTGGTGGTGGGGAGCGTGAAGCTGCGTAAACAGGTTTCCTTCTGGCCACCCACCGTGGTCACGATTTTGCACTGGAGTGTACAGGCCTTTGGATGAGAAGCCCGCCCTTGTTGCTTCTGCGTTGTTTTGTGCTGCAAATTCTTCAATGTTAATTAACAGAAGTATAAAATAGCTGACATAATTAATACATTTCAAAATGTTTTTGTAGTCACAAAGTCTTGAATTAATAAGATAGAAACTGCCAGGTTATGACACAAATATTTCAATGGAATGAAAAATACAGGAAAATAGAAACAGGGTAAAATTAAATTTAAAACCGTATACAATTGGTCAAGGCTGCCCCATTTCCAGGGATCATTTAGGCTAAGATCAAGCTTCTGCAAAGACTCTCTTGAAAATATGTTGCATCATTCATGTGCATAAATAGAGCTGTTCAGATTTGACAGTTTAGATTAATTGCTACAATATGTTGAATTTTATATTAGCATCGAGCAGTTGCACAGGGTAACTTCCTTTCCAATTCAACTTGCACTTATCAACATAGCCATAGTCTTGCACAAAGATATGCTGGGATTTTTTTAGCCCTGCCAGCGGCGATTTAGCACGTTATCCAAATTTTCCTATTTTGCCGGGGCTGGATATTCCCACCCATACTGAAACATTTAGTTAAACTCTGGATGAATTAGATTCACATAGGAAAGATTACAATATTACAATATAATCTCCTTCTTAGATGACCTCCCTCGGGACTGAGTAGGACTTACTTCCACTCTGGTTCGCTAGATTATTTCTTTAAAAAAATATTTTTATTAGAATTTTCCAATTTTAACAATTTAACAATTTGAAATATAAAACACATAATATTTACAGAATGAGACAGTTCTTAGGTACAATTTACATGTTCCCCTTTCATCGGCCTCCCCCCTCCTTTGCTCACCCTCCGCCCCCCTCCCCTCTCCTCCCACGATTGTTATTCGGGCTCCATCTTGGTCTTCCATCGTGGGTGTTGAAGTCTCCCTTTCTACTTGTGATTGTTGCTGTTGCCACTATCATTTTGTTGGAGGGGGTTCTCTGGCTGCCCCCCCCTCACTCTTTTCCTGTCTCCCCTCCTGATATTTCCATGGGTTCCTTCCTTGCTGCGCCCCTCTTTGTGCCTACCTGCTCCGTGTTGATCTGTCTGTCCTCAATGATCCCCCCTCCCTTCCTATCCACTATTGGCCTCGAACACGACTTTGAACAGGCTGATGAATAGCCCCCATGCTTTGTGGAAGGCCTTGCCTGACCATTGAATGGTTTATTTGCTCTTCTCCAGGTGGAGAAATTCTGACAGGTCTGCCAGCCAGTCTGCAGCTGTGGGTGGTGCTGCTGATCACCAGCAGAGCAGGATTTCCCGGAGTGCGATTGTGGGAAAAAAAGCAGGGGCTTCGGCCCTCTTTCCCATATGTAGTACTGGCTGGTCTGACACCCTGAAGACTGCCGCTCTCGGGCATGGCTCCACCCTCACAAGAAAGCTTTCCAGAACCCGACAAGACTGGGGCAGGCCCAGAGCATGTGGACATGGTTGGCCTGGCCTCCTGGGTACCGTTCACACTTGTCCTCCACTTTCGGGAAGAACCTGTTCATTCGGGTTCAGGTTATGTGTGCTCTGTGCACCACTTTAAACTGCATGAGGTTTAGCCTTGCACAGGAGTAGGTGGAGTTGGTCCTACTCAGTGTTTTGCTCCAGAGTCCCCACTCTCGGAGCATTTTCTATTGACCTCCAGGATGGAGTCAGAAATGGGAGGTCGAACTTAGGGCACGATTCTCCGCAAATGCGGCGAGTCGTAAAGGCTGCCGTGAAACTGGCCGTGTTTCACGGCAGCCTCCGCACCCCCTCCCAGGACCTGATTCTCCCCCCCGGGCGGGGCTAGTAGCGAGGCCCCGTGAAGCACGGATTCGTTGCGACCGTTGCTAAGTCCGCGCGCCAAGCGGCACGCCGGCTGACGTGCACGATAACGTCAGCCGCGCATGCGCGGGTTGGATGGCTCCAACGCGCATGCACGGATGATGTCATCACACAGACGTGTCAAACCCGCGCATGCGCAGGCCGTCATGCCCCTCAGCCGCCCCGCGGACTGATCCTGCGGGGCGGAGGAAGAACAAATAGTGCGCGGGTATTGGACCCGCTGCCCGCGATCGGTGCCCACCGATCGCAGGCCCATGCCACCCTTGGCATGGCCGTGGTGCGGCCGTGCCAATCGGTGCCATGGTTGTCCGGGACAGCACTTTGCGGCCGTTTTCACGAACGGTGAGAGCAGGTGTGATCGCGTTCGTGAAAACGGCCGTAAAGGCCTGGGAACTCGGCCCATCGGCCTGGGGAGAATTGCTGTTCACCGTAAAAAACAGCGAGCAGCGATTCGTGTCGTGGGGCGGCCGTGGGGGGGTGAATAGCGGGAGGGCGTGAAAATTGTCGGGAAGGCCCTCCCGCTATTCTCCGACCTGTCGTGGGCAGTGGAGAATCGCGCCCTTAGTTCTTCCTTCCACGCTGTCCCCGCCTCTGTTCCTGGCAATCGAACCCCTGGCAATCGCTCTGTGAGAAATGACAGGCTGGAAGGGCATCCGAAGAGGAAGCAGAGAGCACAGAGTCTAACTTTATGTGGATACCGGCTCCTCTACATTTCGGATCCACAGAATGGCTTGAAGGTAAGTATGAAGCTTGGAAGAGTTTGGGGCCTTCTTGGGTTACAAACTTAACCTGGGCAAGAGCGAGGTGTTCCCGGTGAACCTGAATGGGGGACGGGAAGAGCTGGAAGATCTACCATTCAAACTAGCCAAAAACAAATTCCGCTACCTGAGGATCCATATAACCCACGACTGGACAGGGAGCCACAAATGGAACCTCACCAGTCTGGTGGAGGAAGTCAAAAAAGACCAACCGAGATGGGATGCACTCCTGTTCTCTCTGGCAGGGAAGGTTCAGACACTCAAGATGAACGTACTGCCAACGTTCCTCCTCCTGTTTAGATCCATACCAAACTTAATTCCCAAGGCCTTCGTCCAAGGAATAGAAAGAATGATTATGGCATTTGTGTGTTGGGGGGGAGGGAGGGCGGAGAAAGAAAGGGAAAGGGAGAGAGTGGGTAGCCACTGGGTAGCCACAGCCAAGAGAGTGAGGGGATGGGTAAGGGAACTGAGCACAGAATGAGTGAAGCCGGAGGAGTCCTCCTTTAAGGGAACAACCTTCCAAGGCCTTGCCACTGCAGCATAAAATACACATCCAGCCCAATGGTGGTAGCTATGTTGAAAATGTGGAACCAGATGAGACAACACTTCGACCTAACTGTGGTGTCCACCATGGTTCATCTGTGCCAACCACAAATTCCGCCAGCCGTGCTTGACGCCACTTGTGGAGACAGGATGGGGAGCACCAGCGATCGGGGGACACACTCGCAAAACAAGACAAGCTAATGGAGAGACTGGAGCTATCGAACGGACAGGAGCTCTGACATTTACAGATCAAACACTTCCTCTGAAAGGAGACAAAGAGGTACCCTTGGACTCCGACAGACACAATGCTGGAGGAACTGCTGGACATGAACAGTATGGAGAAGAGGAACTGTGCGGACATTTATGGCCAACTTTTATAAAGGGCAAGAACACCACTAGCTGGTTTGATAGATTCTGAGAATGGCCGAGATCCAATGCATGGTCAGCAGACTCAGTCTCATGTGGGCAGGTGATGCTTGTTTAGGAGTGCATTTCTTAGTGAACTTTCTCCTTTCTGGTCAGTCACAACCTGGGGCGCCAATGAGTTGGCAGAAATGTTTGATCTCTTCAGCAATGGTTTGAGGACATCCCCAAAGTGTCTCTGCTGTCTTCCTGGGAGTCTCCTGCTGGGTCCAAGTTTTGAGTCTGGTGTCAGGCAGCTGGATTACATGTTTTGCCCAACAGAACTGGTTTTGAGTGATTAGCACCTCAGTGCTGTGCATACCTGCAATACTTGTGCAAGCATTTCAAGTGATCTTTGACGACCTTTCTTGCCAGTGGATTTGAAGGATCATGTGAAGACACCACTGGTGACACTTCTTCAGACACCACTGGTGACACTTCTTCAGTCCTTTGAGGTGCCTGCTGTAGATTGTTCAAGTCTCCAAAGCATATAGGAATGTGGGGGTCACTGCTGCCCAAGTGATGGTTTGCCAGCAGTGTCTTTTAAGAGACTAATCAACAATATTCACTGTTATTTAAGTGGTTTACTAAAACCTCTGCAGATTGCAATCAGATATAAACAGAGACACATGATCTCAATTTATCTAAAAATTTCCCGCAGCTCATAAATATTCAGGATACCAGTACTCAAATTTGCAAAGAACCTGATTTTAAAGAAATTGTAGTGACTTCACAGATTCCCCAATCTCAGGTAAGGTTATCAGTATTAGCTGGGGTGTCCAGACATCCCGGTTTTTGTCGGGCAGTGTTCTATTTACAAAACATCCCAACATTTTTCCCAGAATCCTCAAATATCCGGATATCCAATTTCTCTCAGGTCCCTCCTCTTCAGCACAGCCTTCACATTCCATCTGCTGTCGACAGACTCAAATAAAACCTTCTTGCGCTGCGCTACTTCCCGGCAATGGGAATTATGCAGAGAGAGAGATGAGGGACATGGAGTACTTCTTGACAGCGTTCCCTTCACCTTGCGGGAGCACAATAGATTCCCCTTGGATTTTTGTCCACATCAAGCCGGCAAACTTGGGGATGGAAAGCAAGCATTTCAAGTGCTCTGTGTCCCATCCTGCTCGAATAGTAAATAAGTCACTCGAATGTCAGGCCAGTTGGTGGAAAATAACAATATTCATTGCTGTAGGCACCACGGTGGGTAAGTGGTTAGCATTGCTACCTCACAGCGCCGAGTTCCCAGGTTCGATCCCGGCTCTGGGTCACTGTCTGTGTGGAGTTTGCACATTCTCCCCGTGTTTGCATGGGCTTTGCCCCCACAATCCAAAGATGTGCAGGGTAGCTGGATTGGCCACGCTAAAAAATAAATTATTGCAGGTGAGTGATGGGGGTGGGGGAAGGCTGCGGTCTAGTAGTGGCTTCAGGGGTGGGTGTGACCACTGCCCAGCCCCAACTTAACCAAACATGGACATAGCACACAGGGATGAGAGCCCCTGGGATGTGATTCCTCATCACTCAGTCTTGATGTTCACTATTATCCACTCTGCCCACCCCCCACACTTCCTCAGTGATTGAAGCAGCAGCAGCTGCTGCTTTATGCACATTGTTGGGGTTGATCATGGCTCTTTCTGTCTGAAGCCGAAATGAGTTGGGTTCCAGCCACATTTTAAGTTACTTTGCGTCCCCAGATGCTTTAATCCAGGCTTGTCTAGCCAGCAGTCCACAGGTTGGATTGTGGTCTCACCAAACCATTTTATGTGGCCCCCAGAGCTAGTTTTCAAAATGCTGGTCAGATGGGTAAATAGAATAAATGATTCTGCACAGAACAGCTCTTCCAATTACAGGCCACTGTTCTTCCACTCTTGCTGCTGATAGGCAGCAAGTTGGGGGGTGGGGTGGTGGGGAAAGAGGAGAGATAACAGGAAAATGAATTCACCCACATTGTTAATTCAGTGAATTTAGATAATTAAGGTAATTAAACAGTCCTTAACCGCTTGCCTTCTGTGGCATCAAAGTTTTCATAGGGGGAGGCGGACCTTGGGGTCTGCGTAAAACTGAACAGCTCCACGCTAATGTGAACAGGGTCATTGCAGGTTTTAATTACACCAACTTTCTTACCCTATTTCAATTTCCAGCTCTTCACCTGACCTGGCCAACCTCAAGATTCAGACACCTTTTTAAAAAAAAAACATTCACAGATGTGAGCCGCAGTAACTTCTCCCAAGTCAAACCATAACGTGGCCTGCTTCTCCGGTGGCCTGCTTCTCCGGTGCCCTGCCTCTGTTATCAGAACACCCTGACCATCTAAAACATTGTTTGCTGCCTGTCAGGCTGGGTTCATGATTCGAAAAGTAACCCACCTTCCAAATCCTGCCTCTTCAGCTAAATTTCAGCCCAAGGAGACGCATAAGGCAATCCATGCCAAGGAAGTTAGAGGCCAATATAATTCTCCAATCAAAGCTCTTCACAGATAGCACACATTTAACAATAAAGTGGATAATACAGTCTTAAAGCATAATACAGTATGCACTTGCAGTCAGCTGAACTAAACTTGCACAATGTGAGACATCAGTTGATTAAATATTTATTGTCATTCTGACATCGGTGTATGACACATACTAGGAGCAACAACTGGAATGTTATTTCTCTGCAACTACATAAGGGCTGTTGGCTGCCCCAAAATATCTCGAGTTTGATTAAAGATTTGACACTGAATAATCTCTTTAATATATTAGCCAATTGGTGGATGTGCAAGAGAGAGGTTGATCAAGGAATGATGGTCCTATTTGGAGACTGCCAAACATGAGCAAAAATACTTTTTTCCCGATAGACCTTGCCTGGGTACACTTTACAAAAGGAGTAGAATGATTAGAACAATTGGAACACTTTTCAGCTATAATAATTGACCAATTCAAGACTTAATGAATCTCTGACATAATCAGAACAAAGAATCTTGGCATTCTGCATGCTCACAAACCATAATGTGGGGTGCAATCAGTAGAGGCCTCAGGCATCAGTCGTCAACAATCCTGGTGCACAAATTGCTGCAATGCCTCAAGGCATCACAGACTTCATTGTCACCAGTTTCTCTACAATACATTCCTGACTATAAATGCATGTTTTATCCAGTGCCACAAATCAGCCAAAAGAACAGTTCTACTACTTAAATCTCCATTGTTAGTAAGAAAAAATTGTACATAACCTTTCAAGGATTGGTTCTAGTTTTACATGTATTGAATGTGAATACTTGCACAAATATGGCCAGATGTTGGTTTAGATAATATTTCTAAGAGTCATGTCTTGTAACTTCAACTTGTTCTGAATTACAAAAAGTCTACCTTCTCATTAAAAATGTATGAGCATGTCATCTGTTCTGTAGTTGTCTGTCGAATGGTAGATACACACAGTAACTCGTATAATCCCTGTCTTGCAGGCTTTGCAGCCAACAAATGGCCTTAATAATTGAAAGACCAAATGCAGACAGAACTGTTCTGATGTTGCAAACATTTGATTTTTGAGCTGTTTAATCACGGAGAGCCTTTTTGAATAATACAGCAGGGCATTTTACAAGATGTCCACATTGTCACAGCTAATGAGTTTGTGCAGTTATGCATGAAATGGGTAAATGAATTCCATCACTTCTTTCTGTATAGAGCAGCACTGATGTTCTACTGGGGAGGATCGGAGCAAATGATTATAAGTAGCAACCAATACCGCTACTAATAGTAGGGTGACCAGATTCTCAAAAATCAAATCCAGGACATGGAAAAATCTTGGGAATGCAGGGAATGTTAGGTTACCAAGATCATGTGATGATCTCGCAGAATATGTGCAGGCGGAGTTAGAAGCCCTATTCAGACACCAATTACAGACCACAGACTCTGTTTCAAAGACATTTCTGTCTCATTTTCTTAAAATAAAACTGAACTGAGGCTTTGTTTGGCAGGATACTAGCCAGAATCTTCTATTCCAATCTAACTTTATTGCACAATGCTAATGTCAATTTCCATTTAAAAACCTTGCTTATTTTCATTCGCCCACTGGGTTCTAACAATAAACATATTTAACAAGCTAGATTTTAAACAAGCAAACACACCTCAAATGGGGGAGATTTTCTTTGCAATCGTTCAATAAAATGTTTGGTTGAATGTGGTTGGTTTAGCTGCAAAATGCAGCTGGTTTAGCTCACCAGGCTAAATCGCTGGCTTTGAAAGCAGAAAGCAGACAAAGCAGGCCAGCAGCACGGTTCGATTCCCGTACCAGCCTCCCCGGACAGGCGCCGGAATGTGGCGACTAGGGGCTTTTCACAGTAACTTCATTGAAGCCTACTCGTGACAATAAGCGATTTTCATTTCATTTCATTTCATTTCAATGTGCCACAACTGTACTGAACATGCTTGCCAGCTTTCTCTGTGCTGATTGGTGGTTTACTGATGCATGCCCTCCAATTATCTCTTTAATTGCGGCTTGCAGTTGGCAGACACCACTGTCAATCGTCTGTCATCATCCAGAAGTTGATTCCCTCTGGTATTAATATATCGGGGGTCATGGGGGAAACAAAAGTAACACCACCAATAAATTCCAGCCTGATCAAGGTATTATTTTGTTATTAGCAGATGGTTTAAAAAAGTTATTTTTGATGGATCCCGAGTTTGGTGGCTGGAGAAAGCCAGGAGTCCATGCGTGGCAGTGTGCCAGTGCAATCACAATGGGCTGAATTGCCTCCTTCTGCACTGTGACTATTCAGTGATTCTGGGAGGGAGATGCGGCTTCATGGCACCTCCATCCTCTAAACATCAGCCGCAACAATAGACATGCTCTGTACGAATAGAGAGCCAGTCATTCATCTTAATCACATTCGAAGGGAAAGTGTGATGGCTCAAGGTAATGCACTGGATACGTCCAGTAACAAGCAGGTTTATTAACAGTAGGCAAAGGCAACTAAATACAGGCACAGAGCAATACTGGTTAGGACTTGACTCTCCACCTCCGGAGTCCACACTGTCCAAGCCCCAGCTCACAGGGCCCCGCACTTTCTTTCCATTGGTCAGGGACACGTGCTCCCACGTGATTGGTTCCAAGCTGGTCATGTAGACCACAAAGCCCTCCCCCTTAAAGGAGCCATGCTACCCTCATTACATCTCACAAAGCAAGCAATATGCAAGTGCGAAATACAAGATTAAGAGACACAAGGGAAAAGAGTTCATCACAGAGTCAGTCAGTCGAGGGGGTCCTTCACATCCTCATGGATCTCTTGAGACCCCCCCCTGCCGACTCCACAGTCTCCAAGGTAGTCTTGTTGTCTGCAGAAGACGACGGTTCAGGACACTCCAACTCTTTTGTAGAGCTGCCTGCCTGGACGGCTGGTGGGACTGACTCTGAAATTTATGGCGCCTTCTGCTCTGGAACAGCTATAGGAGCACCGGCAGCACTAGTTGGGTCCATCTGTTCTGGAAAGGTGGTTATTGTCCCCTGGCTCCTCATCTGGCCGACATGCTTCCACACAGTCCTGACATTGACACTTACCACAGACAGTACAGGTCCAGACTGGGACACGATCCAAATGGCAAACTAGAGTGGGCCGAGGTGAAATTTTGAACTAAAACCAGGTCACCTACCTGGAATGATTTGTCACCCTTTTGTTAAG
This sequence comes from Scyliorhinus canicula, assembly GCF_902713615.1. Classification (NCBI taxonomy): domain Eukaryota; kingdom Metazoa; phylum Chordata; class Chondrichthyes; order Carcharhiniformes; family Scyliorhinidae; genus Scyliorhinus; species Scyliorhinus canicula. The sequence goes on from NC_052152.1 coordinate 69,699,528, forward strand.
AATGATGATTTTTCTGGGAGGCCTGATGTGCCTCCAGCCAAATTTGAAATTATCAAGTCCAAATGAGTTCTGAGATGATAGCCCATCAGCAATTCTGTAGCAGTTGTCCCCGTGGTGGCGTGGGGTGGTGGTTGAGTTGTCGGCAATAAGAAGTAAGCCAGCCAATGGCGCAGCAGCTGATCTGATTGCTTCTTCATAGCATTTTGCAAAGTCTGCCTGGCCCTTTCCGCCAACCAAATGGATGCAGGATGTTATGGGGTCATCCAGGAATAATAAATTCCATTTGTCTGAAAGAATTATTGAAAATCGCCTCCAGTAAAAAGGATGCCATGATCTGACAGAATGGCTTCTGGTAGGTCATCTATGGCAAATACCCGGCGTAAAGCAACCACAACAGCCGCCAAAGTTGTAGCTCTTATTTCCTTTATGGATAGACATTTGGAATGAGCATCTGCCAAGACAAGAATCATCCTGCCCAAGAAGGGCCTGCATAGTCAACGTGCACTCTGGTCCATGGACAACCATGGAAACGAGAGCCCTCAAATATTACTCCATCCTTGCAGGTTAGTTCACCCCTGTGGGATAAATAGGGACTCAACTGTTCAGACTTCTCGTAGTGTCAACCTGTTGTATAATCTTTTTCACCTTGGATAATACTGGATCTTGCTGCGTCCAATTTCGTATATGTCCAGACAACACTGGTAAGGTGTCCAAGAAGTTCAGCACCAAAATGATTTCTTGGGGTATTGGTGGTGGCCCCAAGTTCTTTGGCAAGGAGAGTCGACTCAATTCATCCATGTTGGAGATTTGGATGCCAGGCCTGTGTTGGAAGGTAAAGTTGTAGGCCACTTGTAGCAAGGCTCTGCACCCGGGTGGAGACAATTGGGGGGGCCTGCTTGTCCTCTTTCAAAAGACCCATTAGTGGCTTACGGTCAGTTATTTTTATAAATTGACTTCCCTAAATGTATTGATGGAACCTTTTGACACCAAAAATGACGGCTAGTTGCTCTTTTTCAATTTGGGCAGTATTTTGCACAGCTTCTGAGAGAGCCCTTGAGCCAAAGGCTGTTCTCATCCGTCCTCCATCCAATGGGATAGAATGGCCGCTATCCTTTATGGCGACATATCACACGTGAGAAGGATTTGTTTCCCCGGGTTGGAGTGAACTAAAAGGTTCCAGGATTTATGAAACGCAAAGCTTCCTCTTGCTACTCCTTCCATTGCCAACCATGTTGTTTACTTAACAACTGGTGCAGTGGCGCCAATATCACGATCAGGTTTGGAGTGCGATAATAGTTCACCATTCCCAGGAAGGATTTCAGCTCAGCTACATTCCTGGGTGCTGGCACCTCTCTTATGGCTTTTGACTTTTTCTTTAACCGGGTGTAGGCCTGTCGATCCCCAAGCACATAACTTCTGTAGCTTGGAAGGTACATTTCTCATGTTTAAGGCTGACTCTTTATGTGTGATTCCAGTGACTGAAACATGGCCTATGTAGGCCATTGGGCAGCACTGTAGAACAGTGGTTAGCACTGTTGTTTCACAGCGTCTGGATCCCAGGTTCGATTTTTGGCTTGGGTCGAGTGCCGAGTCTGCACGTTCTCCCTGTGTATCTGTGTGTTTCCTCCGGGTGCTCCGGTTTCCTCCCACAGTCCAAGGATGTGCAGGTTAGGTGAATTGGCCATGCTAAATTACCCTTAGTGTCCAAAAAAAAAAGGGTTTTTTATGTAGGGTTACTGGGTTACAGGGAGGTGTGGGCTTAAAGAGGATGCCCTTTCCAAGGGCTGGTGCAGACTTGATGGGCCAAATGGCCTCCTTCTGCATAGTAAATTCTACGATTCAATGATCACTTTTGGAATATCCTGAAGGAGATTTCCTTGGTAATCCAGAAAATAACGTAGGCCGAGGAAATGCCGAAAGATCGGCTCGTGCCCAGTTGCCTTTGATTGTCGTAGTGAGGCACAGACCAAGTCTGATGGGACAGGTTGGTCAAATTATCTTGATCAATAAGCGAGTGTCATTTGAGGGAGGGAGCATAGTGGCAGACCCGGGGAAGTATGTATGTTATGGTGAGTGGGAAGCTGGTGGGGATGCCGGTGGTATTAGTGAATATCTACACACCAAACTGGGATGATGCGAAGTTTATGAGGCAAGTGTTGGGGAGGATTCGGACTTGGTCTCACATAGGCTGATCATGGGGGGGGGATCTTTAATACGGTTATATATCCGAGGTTGGATCGGTCGAGTTCAAGGACAGGGAGGGTGCCAGCCGCGGCGAATGAACTAAAGGGGTTTATAGAACAGATGGGAGGGTTAGATCCGTGGATGTTCGGACAACCAGGAGTGAAGGAGTTTTCTTTTTTCTCCCGTATTCCCGGATTGAACAGGGCGTTGTTGGTGGGGTGGTGGATGCCGAGTATTTGGCGATTAGTTTGTCGGACCATGCCCCACACTGGGTGGATTTACGGGTGAGCAAGGAGGGGGGTCAGCGCCCGCAATGTAGATTGGATATAGGATTATTAATGAATGAGGTTGTGTGTTGCTGGGTGAGGGTGGCCATCCAGAATAATTTGGAGATAAATGACACAGGGGCGGTGTTCAATGAATTTTACAGTCGGTTGTATGAGTCGAGGGATGAGGCAATTCTTGGAGGGTTTGGAGTTTCCTAAGGTGGAGGAAGGGTTGATGGAGGGGCTGAGAGCCCCAATTGGGATTGTGTAAATAGTAGAGCGATTAGAGGCCATGCAGTCGGGCAAGGCCCCGCGACCGGATGGATAGCCAGTGGAATTTTACAAGAAGTTTTCTGGGGTGATAGGTCCGCTGCTGGTGAGGGCATTTAATGAGGCTAGGGAGTGGGGTGTTCTTCCCCCAACAATGTCACAGACTTCAATCTCATTAATTCTGAAGCGGGAGAAGGACCCAGAACAATGCGGGTCAGACAGACCAATCCCCCAACTAAATGTTGACGCCAGATTGCGGGCCAAGACTTTTGCCTCGAGAATAGGGGTTTGTGTTCCGGGGGTGATGGTGGGGGAACCAGACAGGAGTTAGGTAGGCAGTTAACGGCCAACGTAAGGCTCTTGAATGTCATAATGATGCCCTCCGAGGGGAAGGACGTACAGGTGGTAGTCGCAATGGACGCAGAGAAGGCCTTCAACCAGGTGGACTGGGAGTATTTGTGGGAGGTCCTGGGGCGCTTTGGGCAGGCTTTTGTAGACTGGGTCCAGTTGCTGTACCAGGCGTCAGTGGCGAATGTGCGGACCAACCGGGTGAGTTTGGAATATTTCAGACTGAGCCAGGAGACAAGGCAGGGATGTCCACTCTCCACACTGTTGTTTGCTTTGGCTACAGAGCATTTGGCAATGGTGCTGAGAGCGTCAAAGGGCTGGAAGGGGATGGGGGTGGAGTACAGGGTCTCGTTATATGCGGATGACCTACTCCTGTATATTTCTGACCCATTAGGGGGATGGGAGAGAAAAAGGGAAGTTTTTGTGATCCAAACGAGCGGGCAGGAGAGGAGGCTGGGGGTGTTGCCGTTTAGAGTGGTGGGAACGAGTTTTCGATACTTGGGATTTCAGCTGTCACGGAGATGGGAGCAGTTGCATGAATTAAATCTGGCTAGGTTAGTTGTGCAAGTGAAGGATGGGGAGGATACAGACCGTAAAGATGACGGTTCTCCCGAGATTGTGGTTTGTTTTCCAGTGTCTCCCTATTTTTATACCAAAGGCCTTTTTTAAGCGGGTTAATGCGGTGATCTTGAGTTTTGTGTGGTCGGGTAAAACCCTGCGGGTAACCCTGCTGTTGGAGTGGAGCCGAGGAAGGGGGAGGGTAGGCCCTGCTGAACTTTAGGAATTACTGCTGGACGGCAAATACAGCCATGATCAATAAGTGGGTAGTGGGGGAAGGGACGGTACGGGAGCAGGCAGCATCATGTAGGGGCACAAGCTTAGGGGCTTTGGTAATGGCACTCATGCCACTCATGCCATTCCCGCCTGCTCTGAGAGTTTGGAGGCAGTGGCGGAAGCATATAGGAGTGGAGGGAGCGTTGGTGTGGGTTCCAATTTGTGGCAATCATCGGTTTGTCCTGAGGTAGTTGGATGGAGGGTTTCGGAGGTGGTAGAGAGCAGGGATGAAAGGCTGGGGGAATCTGTTTATTGATGGGAGCTTTCCTTGTTTGGAGGATTTGGAGGAGGAGTTCGAATTGCCAGTTGGGAATGGGTTTTAATATTTCGCGTGAACCACCACAGGGGATACAGGATGAGGTAGTTTCTAAAATGGGGGTCGGGAAGGGGAAGGTCTCGGAAATTTATAAAGAACGTCAGGAGTGGGAGGGAACCCAGATAAGAGAGGTTTGGGGCAAGTGGGAAGGTGACCTGTGGAAGGACCTCAAGCATGTCTGTGGGAAGATACTCTGAGCAGTCAACACGTCTTCATCACGTGCCGGGCTCAATCTGATACAATTCAAGGTGGTTCACCAGGCACACATGACAGTGTCCCAAATGAGCAGTTTTTTGGGGGGATGGGACAGGTGTGTGAGGTGTACAGGAGGGCCCGCAAATCATGTCCACATGTTTTGGGCATGTCTGAAGCTGAGAAGATTCTGGCAAGTATTTGCCAATGTCATGTCCATGGTGCTAAAAATGAGGGTGGCGCCGAGTCCAGAGGTGGCGAAGTTTCAGAAGACCCGGGAGTCCAGAGGGCGAGAGAAGCTGACGTTTTGGCCTTGACCTCCTTGGTAGCCCGGAGACGGATCTTATTATCGTGGAGGGACACGGTGCTCCCAAAATCGGGGGTATGGGTTAGCGACATGGCTGCTTTCTCAGGCTTGAGAAAATTAAGTTTGCCCTGAGAGGATCAATGTTTGGGTTCATCCGGAGGTGGCAGCCGTTAATCGACTTCTTCGGGGAAAACTAAACTGTTAGCAGGTACAATAAGGTGGGGGGGGGGGGGGGGGTGAATTTGTTGAGTTTAGTTTTGTTCAGTTTCGGTAGGATCAGCGAGAGGAGATGGAGGGACTTGGGAATTGTGTGTATAAGCTATGTTGGTGGGGTATGGTTGTTGGGGGGGGGGGGGGGTGATGTACTGAATTATGTTTACATTTGTATTTGTATATTTTGTTGTTGTAAAACCATAAATGCCTTAATAAAATCTTTGTTAAAAAAAAACATACAAATTCGCAAAACTGGCAAGCTTCCTGGGGCTGATCTCCCCCACACCAAAAAACATTCATAGCTCTGTACCGAATCTTACAATACATTTACCATTCAGATTCGTCGGCCATAAACCTCAATGTCAATCTCTGTCCTGTGACATCTTAAATGAAGTTAGGTATGAGTGTCAAGATTTTATCTCAGATTAATACAGCTTTTCTCAGCCAAACCGCAGATACTAATCTGTCCTTTTGATACCACAACACAACAGAGTAGCCTGAAATAGCTTGAGTCCCGTGTTTGATGGAACTGTGGCCATATATCCTTTCATTTGATCAAAAATGTTTCATCAATCAAGTGTCCCATGTCAAATAGCATCAATAATGTGCATACAGATGGCCTTAGAACATGTCACCAGTTATTCATGCTCTTGTACAGGAGACACAATCTTCAGTAACAATTCAGTGGAGTATTGAGGAAGAGTTGGGCTGTCAGTGGTGCAGTCTTTTTCAGATGAGTCCTAAATCAATGCCATAACTGCCTCTTCACATTATTATGTCCTCCAAAAGAATGGAATATTCATAATTTCAAATATTGGTTGTGTTCGAATAGAAGTACCTGGAACTATATTTTATGTAAAATGGACACTGAACTGCTAAGATGGCTGACAAGGGTCAGGTGACCTGGGCAACTTCAACACAAATGATCTGAAGCTTCCAGATAGTCTGTAATTGCATCACCCTGGGTGGGGGTCTCCCCCTGGAATGTACATTTCAAGACAAACATTTTATAATATTCATTTTAGTTTGCTACACCTTGTTGCAATCTCTCCCAGCTACAGTATAATATGCAACATATTTTTCCTCTCATTAGTTCTGATGGAATCAAATGGACTTGAAACATTAACTTTCTTTCCTGACATGCTGCTAGACTTTCAGGTGCTTACAGCATTGCCTGCTCTAAGTTCTTTCTTTATTTATACATGTTTTGAATGCAGATCTCTCAAATAGATCATATTTTAATACTTTAATCGATGTTACATGTAATGTATGTTCACTGTTCTCTGCACATCTGATTTTTGTGTCAGAGACAATAGAGATGACAATTTTATGCCCTTGTTCATGATTTAATGAACATTTGCTTAAGGCTCTGAAGTTGTATTTTCATTGTATGCAGTGAGAGCTCATAATGTAGTTTGAAGACAGCTTGCTGGCCCTCATTTCCATTATATTTTACATAACGTGGTAACCAATAATTGAATTTGAGTCGATCTGTCAAACTGTAATAATGACATCACAAACTGGCACAGGGGAGGATAATCATCCAAGGTTTGACCATGTGGCTATTTAAGACATTCATAACATATTTATTTGCATCTTACTTAAGATCACAGTTAAAACAAGCCACATATGGTGAAGCATAACTGTTGAGTGAACTAATGTGACTAGCATCTGTGACCTTAGGATGTTGCGAGAATGTGCTTCTTCTCCGAGCTGTGAACGACTTAAGACTGCAGAGCCTAGATTAGCATTATGACACTTGTCTGGGAAAAATTCCAAAAAATGTCACTGTAGTGCTGTGCAATATCTGATCTGGGCCACATGCAAGGATAGTTATTTCATGATATTGAAAACATGGGGCTGAATTTTTCTGATGATGGGGTCTTGACATCTTTCAGATGTCTTTCCCGACATCTGAAGTGTTGGCAGACTCCCACTACTCTGCAGCCAATTGATGCTCCATTCGTTCCTCATCGGGAGGAAGACCCACCTTAAAGAGCTGCCAGCCAATCCCTGCAGTGAAAACGCAACATGGACAGAAGTTGTTGTTCGTGGAGATATCGGAGGCTAAGGGTGGAATTGGCAAAAGGTCGAAAAATTGGGATTTTCCTAATGGCGGGTGATTCACCCCACTGGCAGGTGATGAGAATGTCATTTGCAATCATTTGCATCTTATGAATGCTCATTAAAACGGCTGCTTGGCAGTGTCCCAACTGCTCTTCCAATCTTGTGTCCTGCCAGCGGGAAATCAAGTTGGCAGCTAACCCGATTGCCAAAGAAAAGCGTGCAAAAGGTGTTCCTCAGTTTGCCAGTCTTGGAGGTGAATGCAACAAAGCCTTTCTGCCATCGTTCTGCACTGTTCACCACTCTGCTGGAGTAGGCCGGTTCCTGCCTCCAACTGCATTCCAAGTTGGTTTTCATGGACAGAACCATGCTGCTGAACCCATGGTCCCTCCTGTGTCACTGTCTCAGATCAGTATTGCACCTGGGGTTCAGAAATGTTGTACTCCCTGTTGCCACACACCAGTGTCTATTTGGACAGCACTGTGCTGCAGGACTCTTGCAGACAGTGCAACAAAAGTCCGAAGATCTGTGGAGTGGGCGGTATTGGATGAGGGTTGTGGCCTGTCAAAGACATGGGGGAAATGTGGAAGGAAGGCTTTAAAAGGAGGGGTTGGGTAGGTTGCAGACTCACGATGGCAGGCAGTGAGATAAGGAACTGGATCAAGAAGATAAACAATGGAATTCAGAGGGAAGACCAGGGGATGGAATCCGAGACCCTATAAATCTGCATGAAAAGCTCACATTCAAGGGAGTCAAAGGGATACCGCTTCATTTACTGCAAAGGGATGGATGAAGACTCTGGAGAAAGTGGGTAGAGAACCGAGTGGGGCATGGGCACTTTGCAAGTGATATGCTCAAGGGGCAAGTGGTTGAATCAAGGAACAGACTTCTTGAGACTGCTAGTCTTTTGCCTCTGCATTGCTGACATCCTGCATGGTATGGTGAAAACAGATGGGTGAGAAAAGTGATGGGATTGTGCTAGGCTGGTATTTAAAAATGGCGCCGTGACCTTCAGACCCGTCCGCTGAGGGCAGTCAGATGAATCAGCTGCTGCCCCGCCAGGAGAGCCAGAGGATGGGTGGGAAACAATCCTTAAATGCCCATTAATTGGTGTCGCTGACATTTATTCTCTGGCATGTATTGTCCATCACGAATTAGCCTTGAGACAACTGGGTGGCTTGCTAGGCTACTTCAGAATTCAGTTAAGAGTCTACCACATTGCTGTGGATCTGGAGTCACAGATGGGCTATACTGGATAAACAGAAGCTTTCTTTTCCAAACGGATAATAGTCAAAAGGATAGGTCTTAACAATTGTCTGAAAGGAAGAGAGAAGTAGAGAGGTATTGGGCCCAGATATTTGAAGGGATGACCAATACTGGTGAGGTGAAGGAAATCAGGAAAATCCAACTGTGTCATTTACATGTGTTTTAATTTGCATGTTGTTTGATGCAATTTGCCCCTCTTATGCACTACCAAAAGCCATACAATGCAAATTTGAATATATTTTGTGCCACGATGCTCCAGAACACATGTATGTAAGTTCAGATGCCACTGGGGTGCCTTAGTCCCCATAATAGAAATAACTCTGTAACCTACTTAAACTGAAGTTTACAGCCATAATTTTCTAAGAATATTGACAGAACAGTTAAGAAGCTTGGGGCAGTTTATTTTCTCAACCGTTTGAAGATGAAATCTCAGTGGTCAAATATATATCTGTACTTCTTTTATTATGGGCCAGGGTTTAGAGAACACCAAAGTGTGTCATGGAGTTCACCTGACCCACAACTTTTAATAGATTGTGGTATGGGGAGCACACGGCCCACTCTGCCGGTGTGGTGCAGCAGAAATGGAAAAGTATTTTTTAAAGCAAAACAATGTTTATTCTGTGAACTCAAGTTAACCTTTTTAAAACATACAGTGAACATCTTAACAACCATCAATTCAAATACAACCCCCAAAGAATACAACACTAAGTAATCCTTAATAACTTCCCAAACAACATCCAGAAGACAAAATAAATATCTTTTAACAGAAGCACATTAGGTTTACATTCACTACTGAGAACATTTATAATTCTGAATTCACCAAATGATCAAGAGATATGGCAGAGAGATCAACAATACACCTGCACTGTCTAGCTTCAGCTCCAACACTGAAAACAAAACTAAAACACACTCTGCAGCAAACAGCCTAAAACAAAAGTAAAAAGCTGACAGACAGCCCAATTCCACCCACACTCTGACATCACTGATAAACACCCATTTTTTTTAAAGGTACTCTCACATGACACTTTTGCAGACCTGAAAAGCGTGTGTGTTTCTTACAAATGATTTGAAGTGCCACAGAAATGCCAATTAGAAATCCAAGTTTCTATATTACAATATCAAACTTTAATTTCAAAATCTACTTTTGTCATTTTAAAATACTACATTTATTACAATATAAAGAAAATCTTTAAAACATGGATGATACAACTGTCATGCTTCTCAATCACTGGTAAAAATTGGCATATTTTCAACACTTCAAATAGTGCATGAAAAGTTGTACTGTAACATCTGTTGATTTTTGGAATCTTTGGATGATCAGCTCCTTGAAGCTCGATGAAGTGAGAGACTGTTAATTTTTTTAACAACTATTTTTGTTACAGCAGCATGGCTAATCGTTCTCATTTATCTCTATCGGAGGCTTCAAACTTACTCCCACGTCTATCAATTGTGAGAATTTCACATCATAAAGCTGAACTCCATAGCGACATATTATTACTGCATCAAGTTTGGAAAAACAAATTGAATTATATTGCAATCCTTCTTGACATACACAAACCTTTTATTACTTCTGCAAATGACTAACTGTACAGCAAAGTAACATGAACATTAAACATCATACCTTGCAGTAAAATTATATCATCACTACTGAGCTTGGTTCCATGTACAAACCTGAATCACACAAATTTAGGCACTTGGGATAAATCTGACTTTAGTATGTGTTGCGTTATCTTCATTTTACCACTTTCTCAACAATCTAGCATTTATAAAGTCAACCATCTACTGTTTCATTATCGTTGCTCACTGATTGCTCAAGCAGTTCCAACATTGACTACATCAACAAATTACTTTCGCCGCTGTCATACCGAACTACTAATTGAGCCCCAATTTTGCACTCGCATGTGTGCTTACAGGGATAGTGTGGCAACCACAAATTTAGCCATCCTTTTACTTGGAAAACTACATTCTGACATAACACTTTGGAGCCTGGCATAAATTTAGGGCCACAGGTGTTGTTATCTCTTTGCAAAAACAAGCTTTGACATATTTTATCTGCTGGCAAGCAACCAAATTAAGACTTTCTGCGAACATGCATGCTGGCAACAGCGATATCAAGCTTCTCAGGTTATTGTTTTTTTTTTCAAAATAATACATTAGTACAAACATACTGCACCAGGTGGCCAAGACTACTCGGTACTCATTATTTGTCTGTCCCTCAACAAATACCTGCTTGCTTCCAACAATAAGCAGATCATACCTGAACCATGACCAGAAGGTGTGGGTATGAAGCACTAGACATACAAAGACGCTTGTGCTCTCACCAAAGAAAATAAAACTGCTACATGGAATAATGATTAGGTTTTCAGAACATTTAGAAATCAATACCCTGTTTTGGCAACATCATGGTCTCCGCATTCTTATCGACCCTTCATAGTGCTATGACGCACACATATTTACACCTGCTGTTGGATGCTTATTTTAAAAAGTCAGCATCACTTTAATCTGTATATAACTCTATGACCTCTGTTTGTATCCCTTATATCTCATCATTATGACAAATTTTGAAAAACATTTTGCAAAAACGTGCTTCTAACATTGATGGGTAATGTGTTTCCAAATTGGGAGGATATTAAATCCAAATTCACTTGCATCTTCTTCCTTATTTTCCAATGCTGACCCGTTCTCCCTGCACCTTTCTATCTTGTTACATCCTTTCTACATGAAGAGACACCTTAAAATCTACCCTCTTTGACCAAGCTTTTGGTCACCTTAGTCTAATATCACTTAGTGTGGCTTGTTGTCATATTTTGTTTTATGATGCTCCTATGAAGTGTCTTGGGGCATCTCATTATGTTAGTGCTCTAGATAAATGTAAGTAATAGTTGTTATTTTTAGATAATCTTTATTATAAAGGTAAAAAAATATTTCAATGGAACAATGCTCTTCAGCATCTAATTTATGTCAACCTAAAACATCAAGGCACAATTTTTCTCACTTGGGGTCCACTGAGTAATTTACCCAGTCGAAGTAGTTATTATGTATAAGCTTTGAAGGACTGAAGGTCTTTTCATTGCATTTTTGAAATGCAATTTATCACATATTAAAAGATCATTTTCTGCATATTTCTTTTTCTGAATGAAAGGCTTCTGTCATTTTTCGGTGCCTATCCACTCTTGGTATTCAAATAGAAATATTATCAATAGAGATTTCATTCAACTGAATGGGACAAAAGCAAGATACCTCTCAGAAAGGCTTTTAACATATTAAAAGCTTTTCAGCTTTTGACAGAGTAGGAAGAAGCGGTTGAGATAAAAAGTGATTTAAATGAGGCAAATTAAATTCTGAACCATCTCACAATTGTGAGAGAAATCTCGCGAAGAATTAAAGAATGGATCAACCTTCTGCTTCATTTGTTACTCAAGCTGCCATTTGCTCTTATCACTCTTTTGATAGAAGTTTCTAGCATTAAAAAGGTCTAGAAAAGATCACAATAGGAATGCAAATGAATGGCATTGACTCACTCTAAAATTCAAGCTTCAACCTCTCCCAGTCTGAATTGCCACAGCAATTGGTGTTAAATGCAGCTTATTCAGAAACAATGATTTGTATCACAAGAGTAACAAGAGGAGGAATGCCTTATAACAATTAAAGTTTTATACACTTAAGGTCAACCTTCACAAAATCATATCCTATTTACAATCAAGAATGAACTATTCAAAATCATTTATGTTTAATCCTAAGTAAAATACTGTAACCACTTAAAAATACTCTGGTGTACAACGATCATTTTTCAATGCTTGAAACAGGAGTGTATTTTCTATGTATGTCCATTGATATATATGTCAAAGACACTGCTGAAAAGAATACTGCTGGAATGGCATTTATTTTGGAATCTTCAGGCAGAATTTTCTCACAATGATCATAAATGGAGACAAATTGTAGCCGTGGTTTTCAGTGTTCTGAATGAAGTTATAATCTATTAAACTCATAACATTTACAACTACCATCTCTGACAATCACAGTAATCCTTGGGAATCTGGTTCCATTATTCTGCTTCAGCATTACAGCTTATCTTTTGTAAACCCACACACTCTTTTCTAAGCCTACATTCTTTTGGGGGCATTAGTGTAATTTTGCTCCCTCTGGCAATCCACACTGTTTCCAAGGTAATACTCATTTCCTGCACAACTGCTGACTTCAACCCTTTTAAAAGGTGAAGACTAGCTTTTAAGTGGTGCGGAGAAGTTATTATATTTTCCCTCTTGCTGATGTAAAGCTAATGAACAGCAGAGATAGCACCTGCTGCACCCAGCAATGATTCAGCATAAAGGCGTCATTCTACCTGAATTATTTCAACAGACACAAGTTAATCACACAGTGATCCTCACACCCATTTTGAAGCTATGTCATTTTGCCCCTTCCAACTGCATCTATATTGTCTCTAAATAATACCTGCAGAAATAGGACAATTTCAATGGGACAATTAAGTCACCTGAAATTAAAAAACAAGGACTTTCAACAGAGTGTAGGGTGAAACACCTGTATGGTTTGTATATTAAGAGAAAGCTGATTTAGAGACAGCCTGATTCAAGGTTACATGTTCAGCTAGCAAAAGTGAAACTAATCACATAAATTTTATTTAATGATGGCCTCATGATACCATACCGAGTAATTCTGAAGACCAAAACGAAATTTTCCATCTCAACGCTGTAAATTAACACAATTCATGTGTCCATTCAGCATGATTTTGAACAATCACAGCTTTATAATAAGCGCAGTAATTTACCATTTTGATTATAGTTTGCGTGAAGAAATAGGATAATCAAGTCCATTTCCAGTATTTTCATTATGCACTGAAATAACATATAGTACGCTGATAGAATGAAGTATAAAATACCAAACTGGGTGTGAAATTAGACCTGGAGAGTGCACTTAAGCTAAATTAAACAATACGATTTACATCACAAAATCACCATAAAATAATATCTGATTCTACAATTATCAAGAGCTTAGGCTGAATATACCCCAGAGAATGGTTTATTTTTCACTGTCAATTTTATGCTTCTACTCAATTTCAATGGAACAATTACAGATGATCTCACAAAATTAGAAGTAGATGTGGAACAAACAAATCTGAAATCAAAAAGACTTGAGTTCAGCTTTTTAATGATACGTTTCTTTACATTTTGAGATAACTAACAAGTTCCTGAGTGATCAGGTTCTCGGACATGTCTGGGAGAGAAATCAGTGTACTGCCAGGCACTATGATGTGTAAATTCTGGGATTCAAATATAGATTTGACTTTTCATTTAACGGTTAAGAATAGGCTATATGTTTTGATTGGATGCAATTTGCTCTTACTGAAAAAAAACAGGCTTGTTGACATTTCTTGATAAAGATCGCCCTTGGACACATTAACTGATCTATCAGGAGGAGAATTCCCCTTGGTCCTGTGTTAAATACATTTGAGAAGAGTATTCTTAAAAAAAAACAATTTGGATTTTACTAAAGTAACAGTGAAAGAACATTTGTCATCCAAACATAAATATATTGGCTATACACTTCCCTAGAGATTATTTTCCATCCAATTGAAATGGAAGATGGAGCCTCAATTTAACATCTCCTCTGAAAGGCGTATGGCGCATCTGATAGTGCAGTATTCCCTCTCGAGTGCAGCATTCCCTCTCCAAAGTGTCAAACTGAATTAAGTATTCAAATCTCAGGATTGGGTCTTGAACCCATAACCTTTTGATGCAGAGACAAGAAGTTAATACCAAGTAGCCATTTATGTGATTCAATTTGAAATATTTTAGGTGTGACTATACCTCATATACCAACATTGGTATAAACAAACACAGGCACCTTCATAGCATGAAACAGTGAATAGAAAACTACATAATTCAAGCCCGTCCTCAGAGTATTGCCAAAACATTCTTCAACCATCAAACAACCTTGTCCATCAAAATATAACATAAATATCAAAAATGTATGTAAAGACTTTACTTTCAAATCTGGGCACTGGCTGAGATTTTGCAGTACTAATGATTTCAATCATTAGTCCCTGGAACTGACAGACACTTTGGAATTCTGCAGATGCACAGTTAAATGCAGAAAGCTAGAAGTTGCCATCAATGATTAAACTTCCCAAAGGAGGGCATGCTATGGAGGTTCCCCCAGAAGTCATCGAACTAATGAAAACTTCCACTGTTGTGTTCTTAAGCTCACCGTGAAAACTTTTGAAAAAGTTACAGCTTGTTGATTAAGATGTAACTGGACTTTTAATAATGAACTATAATACACAATGACTGCTGAACATCTGGATTAGTTCTGAAAGAGTAATTCTGTATGTGTTGACTATTAAAATTCTTCATTGCGACAAGAAATTCTCATATTTGTGAAAATAAATTGCAGTGGTTATATGGTAGTTAACCTTCTCCCTTAATTCCATGTGCAAGTCCCAATCGTTTATTCTGCGGTCTATAAATTTTTCAACATATAATTTAAGGGATTTAGTGCTTTTTATATCTTGGTTTGCTATCTGTGAGACTATTTCAATGTGATTGACCCCTTGTTTGACTGGCATCGGGCACCTGGTGGTCCCCTTGACGAGATACCAGAAGGGAATCAACATAACATAGATCACTATATGTATATATATTGTACTCTAGTAAGACTTTATGCATATTTAATTACACACACACACTATATTGTTTAAATTGAGACATGCTTATAATCTGTAATTCTCAGATGTTGTATTGTTAAGTCATGAATTGTAAATCATTAGTTGCTACTGGAAGATTTCCAGGTTCTTGGTAATATCTGTTTCCACATTTTATAGCAGCTATTTTGCACCAAGACTTCGAATCACATCAATGACAAAATGAAAGCCAGCACAGCAAATTCATGTTAAAATGCATATGATTAACGATGCAGTTACCATCAAAAAACTGCAATTATAATCAACTCAACTGTTGACTCAGACTAACACATGTTCAGCTGAATATAGCCATTATTGAACTAACTTTATTTATATATCCCTGTAATGTTCTTTATTGTAGCCTCAAAGAAAAAGAATTAGAGTTGGCACATATTGAGTTTGCATGACATATAGGTTTATTACAAGATGCTGCTCAAAGAGGGTAAAATGGTGACCCCCCACAAAAGCTCGCCAAAAACTCAGATGATGTCATTGATAACACGTGGCAACATACCAGCCAATGGTGGCTTCTCTGATACATAACACTCACCAATCAAGAAGACAGCAGAGAGGACAATATAACAATATACTCAGATCTTGCAATATTGTACATTCACTCACCATTAAAAAAACAACAATTTGTACATTAAAATGTGAAATAGCACATGGACTTAAGTTCCCAAAATACAATATGACTAAACCAACACGAACAACATCTGAAAAATTGAGTTTGGATTGCATACTTGTTTTTATTGTAATTACAACCAAAATATATATATAACCGACATTCGAGGAATTTAAATGTTGAAAAAAGGCTTTAGTGTTTAACAAAAATGTAATTTGACAAGAAATAATGAAAAGAACAATTTATTTTTTTCTTCCTTCCTACATATTTTCAATTAACCTCTCTGGCTTCTTTCTCTTTCTGCCTGGGTCTTTTTTCCATTTTCATTAGGTTGACTCTGCTCTCAACATCTCTGATTGTACCAAACCTGTGAACTCTCAACTCCACTTAATGGTTATGACTGTAACATTGCTTGATTTTTTCTTAATTAAATACCTTGACTATTTTGGTCTACTAGTGGATTCTGTGATGCTTGCAAACTTTAAGTTCCTTTGTGACTTCCCCTGTGTTTCTGACTTTCACTTGCAAATGTAAGAGCAATGTGGATTATAGGAGGTTTGTCATGCTTCCCCTTTGTCTGATTTCCCCTTTGTCTGATTTCCTCTTTCAAGTAATAATTTATATGATACTGACAGAGTCGCTCTCCAATCTTTACAAGGTAGTTGTCATCACCTCAGTGGTTTTTCGCCGTGATCTTCTCGACACCAACCCTCTGAAAGAGCATCCTAACCAGGCCCACACCCCCACTCCCATCCCACATAATCTTTGGATGTGGACAATTTAGCATGGCCAATACACCTAAACTGCACATCTTTGGGCTGTGGGAGGAAACTGGAGCGCCTGAAGGAAACCTATAAAAATATAGAGAGAATGTGCAAACTTTGTTTAAAATAAATTTAGAGTACCCAATTATGTTTTTTAAATTAAGGGGCAATTTAGCATGGCCAATTCACCTCTCCTGCACATCTTTGGGTTGTGAGGGTGAGACTCACGCAGACATGGGGAGAATGTGCAAACTTCATACAGACAGTGACCCGGGGCTGGGATCGAACCTGGGTCCTTGGCATCGTAAGGCCGCAATGCTAACCACTGCACCACCATGCCGTCTCAGAACGTGCAAATTTAACACAGTCACCCAAGGTTGGAATTGAACCCAAGTCCCTGGTGCTGTAAGGCAGCAGTGCTAACCACTGTGTCACCTTACCACCCTGAATTGGCACTGAATCCTCTAAGTATCATGCCTCATATGTTATGACTGATCTTCATTTAGCCTTGCTTTCCTCTTACCTTGATACCCACATCAGGTTTGAGAAAGCTAAATCTTATCCTGGGAGCTTGTTTTAAACATTACCATTGGGTAAGCTACCTTTCAAAGACTGTGGGGATATTCTGTAAGAGAAAATAAAATTGTCTAATCTGTGTTGAAGAGAAACATGGAAATTCCTGCCCAGTTTATCATCTGGCAAATACATCTGCAATGACCTCTTCACAATCTGAACAATTCTTTCTGTAACACCATTTGTGGCTGAGTGATATGAAAGCACTAGAGTGCGACAGCGGGATTCTCTGTCGGCGGGATCCTCCACTTTGCCGGCTGCGTACCAACACCTGTGGGCTTCCTGAAAGCGTGGGCTGGCCATAATGGAAAACTCCATTGGCTGGCCGCTGGATCGGAGGATCCCGTTGTCGGCGGGGGCACGCCACGCCGGAAACCGGGGCTGGTGAGACAGAGCATTCCACCTATAGTATTTGATGCTATTCTTACTCAGACATATTTCAAACTCTTCTGACAAAGTATAAACCATTATCTGACACCCATATCTCTGGCAACCCCTAAATTGCAAACCAATTTTTCAAAATCTGAATAAACTTGGCATTTGAACTCTTGGGCATTGAATCAATGTTTATCATGTGCTGTAACTATCAATCAAAACAAAGCAGTCTTTCCCTTCCACATCAAGGACAGGGAGGGGAGGCAGTATTTTCGGACTCCATTTTTGGCAGGCAGGAATGACATGAGTAAGCAAAGAATTCAGTGGAAGTCCAAAAACCTCTTTTATGCCAGCGGGTTTTTCTATTGAGATTGTCCCCAAACTCTGCTAATGATATAATGAATGGCATGTACTGGAAATAATCACATTTCTTATCTTGAAAATAAGTTGCTGAAATGCTGGCAGGCAGAGATTAAATTTAGAGGGATATTTATCATGTAGTGAAATATTTTGCAAGCCACTTTGAAGTTGGCAGAACATAAGTTGTGCAATAACTAGTCTAGCAAATCACCAATTGTTTCATGCACAGTATTTATATAAATAAACAAAAATGATGAGAATAATAGACATTTCTTATATTTCTCGAGGAATTAAGGGCTATGGGGAGAGAGCGGGTAAATGGAGTTGAAATCAACCATGATTGAATGGTGGAGTGGACTCGATGGACCGAATGGCCTTACTTTCACTCCTATGTCTTATGGTCTTATGGTCTTATTTCCTTCTTTTTGATGGTGCTACCACAATTTACAATTGACACTGATCTTTCTATTAATCCAGTCACTTGTGAGGGGTGGATAAACTTTTGTATCCTTGCAGTGCAAAGGCGATATTCCACCATAGGCATATAATGAGCAAAACACATGAATATCTCAATATTAATCTGAAAAAGCCAAATTAGTTTTTCATTGTATTGACCCCATCAAGGTCTACCCAAAGTTGTAATCTAGAGGTTCAGTAACAATAGCCCTTAATACAGGGTGCGAGATAATTAAATATACTAGAAATGCTGCTGTACCTACCAATATTCATATGATAGTAACACTCCAATCTTTCACGTTGACAGATTATGTGCTGGTCAGTAGATCGTGCTGGGCAAAGTTTTTACTTAGTTTGGCTTCCTCAAACTCAGAGGATCATTGTATCCATGGAGTTACGCACACAATGCACTGCACAGCCAACATGTGTCTTTGTATTAACAGGAGCCCAGATACCACGGGCGCGATTCTCCGCAACGGCCGACGCGGTGTGAAACCCGGAGTGTTTCATGACGGCGTCGGAGGCCGCTCCTCGCCCCCTATTCTCTCCCCCCCCCCCCGGGGGGGGGCTAGGAGCGGCGTTGCGGGAAACTCGGCCGCCGGGCCTTGATGCTTGCGTTAAGGCGGCGCGCTGAGAATGACGCGGCGCCTAAGTGACGTCAGCCGCGCATGCGCAGGTTGGCCGGCTCCAAACCGCACATGCGCGGTTGCCATCCCTCCCCTCCGCTGCCCCGCAAGACGTGGCGGCTTGATCTTGAGGGGCGGCGGAGGGGAAAGAGTGTGTCTCTTAGAGACGCCGGCCCGATGATCGGTGGGCACCGATCGCGGGCCAGGCCCCTCCCGAGCACGCCCGTGGTGCTCGATCCCCTCTCCGCCCCCCACAGGCCCCACACTTACCTGTCGCATGCTGTTCACGCCGGCAGCGACCAGGTGTGGTTGTCGCCGGCGTGAACAGGTCGGGAACGTCAGGCCGCTCGGCCCATCCGGGCCGGAGAATTGCGGGTCGCCGTGAAAAACGGGGGGGTGGGAGAATCGCGGGGTGTGCCAGAGCAGCCCATCCGGGATTCTCCCACCCAGCCTGGGGAGCAGAGAATCGCGCCCCACAATTACTTGTCGCCAGATGAACCTAGCTTTATGAGTATAATGGATTGTAATGTGGGTGAAATGTTATCGGGATTGGTGGGAATGTGGAGTTGAGGGTTACAATCAGATCAGCCATGATCTCATTCAGTAGCGGAAAAGGGTCAAGGAACTGAGTAACCGACTCCTGCTCCTAATTTGTATGGATATACATATGCTTCAGTCAATTAGATGGAACAATTGTTTGACTGCAATCACATCAAATCAAAAGCTGTAACAGCGTAACCAAAGTCAATTATTATGGATTTCTAATTTCCCTAATAATCTTTATGGCACATGGTGCGGACCTCGAGGGAGAAAGTAAAAAGCTAAATTTTAGTTTTAAAATATTCCTTTTCAAGAAAATGTTTGCTTTAAACTGAAAACAACAAGATCATCAGATGGCAAACAATATAAAAATACACTTGCTGATAAAATTCAGGAGAACTACCAATGTTTTAAATATGTTCAATAAAAAAGGCCACACATGCATGGTCTTCACACGCAATAAACATTCATCAATGATATTAAAATTTACAAAAGGGAACAAAAATTGATTTTTTTGCTCAGTGGCACAATAGATATAAAACTGCCAATTATAGAAGAGGGAAACAAGTATTGTTATGCTATCATGAGACTTCAAGGTCAGCGACATTAAATCAAACTGGATGAGAGTAAAGAATGACAATCATATTGTCCCTATATAATTACCGACAAAGGTTTTTCCAAATATTGACCAACAGGCAGTACAATGAAATTGCAATTTACAACCCTCCCAAACATTTCCCCCCACTCAAAATAGTGAAAATTGTCCCATTAAATCTGATATCTATCTCAAAATGATATAAAAGTCTGTCCCAAAATCTTTTTCTTGATTTTCCTACATTCAAAGCTTTGAAGATGACTTTTAAAAAAAAAAGTTAATCAAAGTGCAATATGCAGAATGATAGGGAAGCTGAGCAATAAGTTATTTTAGCTCTAACTTAAATCAAATGGGGGTTGGAAACCAAAGTGCCAACACTATAATTATAATAGAGATTTTCTCTCATAAAAAGTCAATAAAAACGATAATGTATAAGCTGATTTCAAAGGATCACTTGCACCCAACATTGTTCATTCTTTACACAAACCTGCTTTAATTTATCATTTTAAATTTAGCTTTTGCTTTTAAATCAGCGGAATCTTCTGCTGTTCTGGAAATCAAGTTGACTCGGCCAACTGGGATCTGGATGGTGCTATTCAATCTAAATCTGTACTTAGTGATACTATTGGAAATTTAAGCTGCACTGAAAGTGAATAAATAAGTTGCTCAATATTCGAACTGTCGCTTAGCTGAACAAAATATCAGCTGTGACTGAAGACAGAATTACACAGACAGATCAGCCTTATCTGAAACCTTTTGGCTGGTACGGCTGGATTCTAGAAAGGGCACTGCTGTGTTGATTTTGAAATGAATGATTGACCTCCTTTATTATCCTGTCATAGAAAAAAAAACGAGCATAGCAGATATTAAAATGAAAAGGACAATGATCTTTTCTGTAAACCCCACTCACAGATGAACAGCTTGGGCCATCCTCTCATTTCAAGGGAATGAATTAGCTTAAAAATTTGAGCGAGCCTGTATTAAATTCTAATTTTTGCTCAGTGCACAATAACAAGATGATTGACAGTCTGTGACAGATAAAGATTTAAAGGAAAGGGATGATTAATGAGGATGTGGATCACAGACATTCTCAGGAGAATGACCTGACAATACTTTCTTGCAACAGGTAAACAGTTTTCAAACTTGATTAACTATTGCCTGATGCTGAAGCGTGAACTAAAATGTTGCTCATCAGACAGTAGTTAATAGTTAACCATTTATTTTTCCATCTGAGAATTACCTTATTTTGTTGCTGTGACAATTGAGCTCAGAACCTCATCACAATGTTGAAAAATCCAGATACTTTGCATAAAATATTTTATAATACAGAAATCGGGGGTTGATAAGCAGGGAGAAAGCTCCAAAATAAATTTTTTCCAGGTTTTTCGCACACCTCCCCCCCCGCTCACCCAACTCCCTGGCACCTCTCTACAAAACATTGCCAGTCCTCCAGACAAAGCTTGCTCTTGAAAAATTCAACATGCATCCGGCTGGAAGTTCTAGCTTGTTGAAATCTAATGCAACATAGGTGCAATATTTTAACAATGTCCTGCACCTTGCGCCTCGAGTCATTACTTCTCTGTCCTTTCGCTATCTTTTATTCTGAACACAGTGGAATGAACTCCACTGGAAAACGTTCATGTCATTACAATAATCATCATTTTAATGAGTTAGAACTGTGCACTTGCAACAGAAGAGAAAGTAGAGACTTGCATTGTATGAATTTCCTTTGCATGGTTTCTGAAGAACATGAAAAAAAAAATCATGCACAGGTTTCCATTAAAATCATTAGGAAGCACAATTCTCCAAGTTTTCTTCATTTTTGTTTGGCACAGGCTTCTGACAAAAACTGGAACCTCCCTACCAGAGGGCACCAAGAGGCTGGGGCACTTAAGTAATAAGAACATTTGTGCATAAGTCACAATCTAACACTTGCACATTGCAAGTACTATTCAGGGTGCTGAGGCATGATACTAGAATTTACAGTGCAGAAGGAGGCCGTTTGGCCCATCGAGTCTGCACCGGCCTTTACAAAGAGCACCCGACTCAAGCCTACATATCTACTCTATCCCCATAACCCTGTAACCCCCACTTAACATTTTTGGCCACTAAGGACAATTTAGCATGGCCAATCCACCTAACCCGCACATCTTTGGACTGTGGGAGGAAACCGGAGTACCCGGAGGAAACCCACGCAGACACAGGGAGAACGTGCAGACTCCGCACAGACAGTGACCCAGCCGGGAATCGAACCTGGAACCCTGGAGCTGAGAAGCAACTGTGCTAACCACTATGCTACCGTGCTTCCCAATCCAATTTCACCTCCTTCATCTTCAAATATATTCTCCCACCTCTTTTTATATATCCTCATCTCTTAGTATGTCAAGATAAACATGTATGATATTCCATAACATAGCAAGGTAGCATCTTCACACGTGGAACAAAGTGGGCTCATACTGATTCTCCCGTTTCCTGCGAATGCGATCGGAAACTTAACTGGCAGCTCAATACTAACAATTTGCTGTTTGGAAACATCGGACTGTGAATATCAGCTGAGGCAAACCTAACATTGGCAAATTTGTAGCACAGTACACAAATATGTTATTCCACTGGGTCACCCTGACATGCTACTTTAATTATTTTTGAAGTTAATCATGGCTGACAGCAAATGAATTAACTTAGAAAATGTTGGTCACTTGGTCACTTTTTGAATTTTTACTGCTTGTGTAAAAGAGAGAAACAAATGTAATGTAGGTGGTGATGGGCCATGTCGGTTTGACCACTGTGCTTGCAAGATGTTCCGTGTCAGAACCACAGCAACAAGTAACATTACACCTTCTGGAATTTGTTACTTATGTTACACTGTTATTAGTTACGCTGGCATCATGGCTTCACTAAAGGAATGTGTTCTGGATCGTGATGAATGTTAGTCAAGAAATCCAGTTATAAAATCCAACAGACTGCTTAAGACATCGAGACCTGGTATAAAAGTAGCTTACCAGACTTCATGTTACTTTGTCCCGTTCCCCTCTGTCATCTCACACCTGTCCTGGGAGTGTCCCTTTAAGAAATGGTTTCCTTATCACATGGCTTCAGTGATGTCATTGTGTGGGTAGATCTGGGCTGTGGCTCTGAGTTTTACTTTCATTTTAGTTTGAGCTTGTTTTGGTGGCTCTGAGTTTGTTGCTTTTGTTTTCACATTTGGCTGCTGCATTCAGACAGACAAGTATCTTGAGTGTTTCTACCTTCAGTTTAAAAGCTGTTTCCAGATTAGTTGACAACTTGAGAAGAAGTAATAGCTTTCTGGAAGGAATTCAAAACTGCTGTTTTGAAAAGAAAACAAGAGTGTATACCAGGTCTTGAGTGCTGTGTGCTCGGCCACACATTTGAAAATGTTTTTTTTGGTTTATGGGATCTTGTTATTGAATTGGAACAGCGAAAGGGGAAAATGTATTAAGGGTCACACATAGAGTACTGTAGCTGTGTGGTGTATTTATGTTGGTAGTTGATACAAATGCTTACTGTGTGTTTTTATAAAAATGCTAACTACATTTGTAGAATAAACTTTGTTTTTGATTAAAAGTGCTGAAGGCCTCTGTTGAATAACTACTGGAAGGTAGGTCCTTGTGCTCCTCATAACCAACATTAATAAACAGTCATAGGTCAAGTGAACTCCATGATATACTTTGGAGTTTTCTCAACCCTGGCCCATAACACATCCCTCATTCTTCTTGCTCTACCCTGCCTTCCTCTATAACTCCTCTGCTTCTCCACTATTCCAACCACAAGCTGCTTCCAATATTTGCCCTCCATTGTCTCTTTTCACTTCTTCTCTTCCCCTTCCTTATTTTCCTTTTGTTCCTTCTCCACTTTGATATAATTATCCATCTTTATTCCTCCAATTAACATGAACTAATTAACCAATGGATGTAGAAAGACATAAGGACAAAACTGAAACAGACGAGAAAGACATATACTAAGTAAATAGCTAACTAAGGGGAAGCTGACAAAAGAGGTAGGGAATTAAGTCAAACTTAATTCTGAATTCAAATCCAGCATCGCAAAAATAAGTTAGCCACGTACAAATTCAATACGTAATGGAGAAGAATTTTTTTTTTCCAGTGGAATGTGATATGACATGGAGAGGTAGAGGCAAATAATATAGCTGCATTTAAAGAAATTAACGATGAGCATGTGGGAATATCAGAAAACATTTTGCTGACTGGGTTTGGTGAAGTAGGATGGGAGGAGCATCCTCAGAAGGAACATCTTGCACTGAATAGCTTGTTTCTGTGCTGTAAGTTCTGTGCTCAGCCTGAAGACTGTACATTGTCTTTAATCAGCATTTGCAATACTGCAGATCATCAATTAGTGTTTAAATGTAAAAAAATGTTTTGGCTTAATGAAACCCCAGCTCCCAGCTCGAGCGACCCAATTAAATATGGCTTCTGCTGAACCTTTGGTCCTCTTGCTTGCCTGTGATGAAGACAAACTTATTTCAACTATTTCACATTGCCACTGAGGCAGAAAATGTTGTAACAAGGTAAAACAGATCACTGGCATTAGGTGTAAAGCATGATAACGGTCTGGAGATCATTTTTATCAATACTGGCAACTGTGATGTGCTAAAATTTCAGTGTCTCGTTCGTGTCAAAAACAATATTTCAGAATTCCTGCCTTTTATTGGTGGTAACGTCAATATGGTATCTTCATTTTATTATTTTGAAGTCAGAAATAAAGCCTCTCTTTGAAATCTATAGTCTGCAATAAATCAATTTTTATGAAGAATGACAGATCAAAATTATATCCCATAATTGAAAATTGGCTTGCCTTTGACAGTTTCTGACGTGAAAATTGAAACAAAAAGAAATGTTTCAAGTTCCTTCCTACTCTCGCTACAACATCAAGAAATTGTATTAATCCAAAGACTGCTTCAGGTATTCCATATGCCTCAAAACAGATCCCCTTGTGTGAGATGATACCTTCAGCACTATCTCCTGTGACTTATATCAAAGATGAGGAAGAATTATAGAGATAGAGATAATCACGTCTTTAAAGCCTATCTTTCAGGTGATAAATAGAAATGTATTTGAATGATCCAGACTAACTCCATAGAGCTAGATTCCGGAAAAAACTTCATTTGTGCCAGATTTCATTAAAAGGAATGGATTGTACTCAGGTGCTTTTTATTACATCATGCCAATCATCTACTATTGAATATTCCTCTAGAACGTTGTGTAATATTAACTATTGACTATCCACATTTCAAATAAAGAGGCATCAGTGAATATTCACAAGCCCCAACACTGTAATCTCTTTGTCCCAAGGTCTGGATTCATCTCTTATTTTCTTGCTTTAAGCTTTGTGGGTGAGTTATGAAATTGTTAAACCTGTTCCTGATGTTCATCAAGTCATTTGGATAACATAATTCTTGATCAGAAAAGGGTCTGTTCCTTACTGCTAGTCATTCTGCATTCAGTTGAAATCTAAATAACTGATGGGATGATACAAGGTAATTAGACTGACAAGTTTACAAAGAGTCTGGAATGAAAGACATTAAAAATCATTTTGCTAATAATCTCCAATTCAGTTGACGGTGAAATATTTGCATTTAATTAACATACTATGAAGAAAAACAAAATAAAATATCACCTTGCATTTCTGCAGAACTGTCATATTCAAGAATTACAGTGTTAAATTAAAATTATGATGCAAAACCAGCTATAAAACAGCCACTGAATAAATTTAACTTGCATTTTTATTCATTTTTAAAGCCATTGAATAAAGTTTGCCTAATCACTTTTAAATAGCTATGACTTTTCCAGATGATTGAGCTGGGAGCTCTATCTTCAACCTGCAGCTTGTTCTATTTAATGCTCTAGGCCACATACAGTAGTTACTCATGTGGAAATAAAACTGTCAAAGAGTCTTTCTCTGGGATTTTCTATAATGTTAATGTTCGATAGGGAAGAACAACACTATCTAATGAATTATGTGATATGAATCATGATAGAAAATATCAGATGCTGTCACTATGAATTCTACTGTTACTTACACTGAAAATGAATGACAAATGTTGACCTAAACCTACGGTTTTCTAAGTTGTCTGCATGGGGAAACCCTGTAAATATTATCATACATCCACTGAGCCTTGTCCTAAAACTTTCAAAAGGCAGCATCACTTCCAAAAGTAGAGAGAGTAGCATAGTTTCATAAAGCCTCTCATTACTGGCAACAGAAACATTGAAGATAGATTTCCAACTCCACCTGATTACCATTCAGTCAGTGAAGACAAAAATCCATCTTTTTAAGCTTGTCAAAAGGTACATAACAAGTATAAGCTGTCAGAAAGCTTGCCTCTTTGGTCCAAAGTCATTTGATGCTGTTGTACAAGTGGGAAGGATGTTAATTTTTTGCTCTGCACTATGTGTACTCTGTAGTGCAGCCTCAACAGGTCCATTGACTTCAACAAGACGCATGGTCCAGTTTGAAAACCATTGATTCAAACAAGCTTTGGTCTGGTAACCCTGGGAAGGTGACTGAGAGATTTGTGATGGATGAATCTTGTGACTTGTATGCACATTAATAATCTCAATTCAGATGAAAAGGCAAGAAGGGTCCAGCAATAAAATGAATTAGCTTAAATTCATTAGTACCAAGAGGGACCCTCTTGGGAACTGGAAAGAATTTAAGTTAAAAACAATGGTCTGGATCTTCTGAGGAGTGACAATCCTCATCGGATTGTCACACTGTTTGTTTTTTTTCTGTTTAACATTTCCTTAGTAAATATCAAGGTACATCGAAAGTGTCCAAACTTACAGCTCTGACTCAGTCAGAGGCAAATTCTGGGGACCAAGTCTTGCGGCGGCGGCTGGGGGGGGGGGGGGGGGGGGGGGGGGGGGGGGGGGGGGGGGGGGGGGGGGGGGGGGGGGGGGGGGGGGGGGGGGAGGAGGAGGAACATAGCGTGTTTTGTAGAGGCTGAGTGGAAAACATGGCAATAATCTGGCCTGATCTCATTCATTATTCCATCAGGTGTTTTATGCCATATCCCCTGGTGGAGCAGGCCTGATAGCTTGGAGCCAGCATCTTATCCAGATGCCATTTTGTAAAGGTGGCCAACATCACTGCCCCACTATTGAATTAAGGTGGGTGGACCCAAATGAAGATGAATCTCTGGGAGCACACTGATACCAGAAGATGGACCTCCATAGAAACAATATGGATCACTGGAAGCATCGAGACTGGCAGTTGGACCTCCTCCAGGATACCAAATGTTTGAATATTTGAGCCTGTTTCCAGGTAAATTTTCAGGTTCACTGTTTCAGCAGTGATCTGGTGAACCGGATCACCTATTCTTTACAGAATCCATTTGATTTCATTCCCCATTGATCTGGTGAACCGGATCACCTATTTTTTACAGAATCCATTTGATTTCATTCCCCATTGATCTGGTGAACCGGATCACCTATTCTTTACAGAATCCATTTGATTTCATTCCCCATTGATCTGGTGAACCAGATCACCTATTCTTTACAGAATCCATTTGATTTCATTCCCCATCAGCTATTCCATTCTAAGTCAGATTCTTCAAATATTATATCCTATATTTTTATATATACAGAGCTGCCAAGGTTAGAAAAATGTTTGAGGGTGGCGATTTTGGTGGGAAAGAGGGTGTCGTTCGTGGCGGCGCAGGTGGTAGCAGATAAGGAGGGTAGGTACGTGATGGTGAAGGGTAGGCTGCAGGGAGAGAATGTGGTGCTGGTGAATGTGTATGCCCCGAATTGGGATGACGCGGGTTTTATGAGGCGCCTGTTGGGCCTCATTCCGGGTCTGGAGGCAGGGGGCCTGATCATGGGGGGGACTTCAATACAGTGCTCGACCCTGGGCTGGACAGATCGAGTTCCAGGACGAATAGGAGGCCGGCAGCGGCAGAGGTGCTAAGGGGGTTCATGGAGCAGATGGGGGGGGGGTAGACCCTTGGAGATTTGGCAGGCCAAGGGCGAGGGAGTATTCTTTTTTCTCCCACGTCCACAGGGTGTACTCCAGAATAGACTTTTTTGTACTGAGCAGGGGGCTGATTTCGAGAGTGCAGGACACGGAGTACTCGGCCATTGCGATTTCGGACCATGCACCACACTGGGTAGAGGTAGAACTGGGGGAAGCACGGGACCAGCGCCCGTTGTGGCGCCTGGATGTGGGGCTGCTGGCGGACGATGAGGTGTGCGGAAGGGTCCGGAAGGGCATTGAGAGATATCTGGGCACGAACGACACGGGCGAGGGTGAAGGTGGGGGTAGTCTGGGAGGCCCTGAAAGCAGTGATCAGAGGAGAGCTGATCTCCATAAGGGCACACAGAGAAAGGAAGGAGAGGCAGGAGAGGGAGAGACTGGTGGGGGAACTTATAGAAGTGGACAGGAGATATGCGGAGACACCAGAGATGGGGCTGTTGAGGGAGCGGCGCAGTTTACAGGCCCAGTTTGACCTACTGACCACTAGGAAGGCGGAGACGCAATGGAGAAGGGCACAGGGCGCGGTCTATGAGTACGGGGAAAAGGCGAGCAGGATGCTGGCACACCAGCTGCGCAAGCGAGATGCAGCCAGAGAGATTGGGGGAGTGAGAGAGAAGGGAGGGAACGTAGTGCAGAAGGGGCAAGAGGTGAACGGGGTCTTCAGGGATTTCTACAGGGAATTGTACCGGTCTGAACCGCCCAGGAGGAGGGGGGGAATGGAGAACTTCCTCGATAGATTGAGGTTCCCAAAGGTCCAGGAGGAACGGGTGGAGGGCTGGGGGCGCCGATAGAGCTGCAGGAGCTAGTTAAAGGGATAGGCCAGATGCAGGCGGGGAAGGCGCCGGGGCCGGATGGGTTCCCGGTGGAATTTTATAAGAAGTATGTGGACTTGGTGGGTCCAGTGCTGGTGCGAGCCTTCAATGAGGCGCGAGAGGGGGGGGGGTTCTGCCCCCGACAATGTCACAGGCCCTGATCTCCTTGATCCTGAAGCGGGACAAAGACCCTGTACAGTGCGGGTCCTACAGGCCTATCTCCCTCTTGAATGTAGATGCCAAACTGTTGGCAAAGGTCCTGGCAACCAGAATAGAGGATTGTGTGCCAGGGGTAATCCATGAGGACCAGACGGGGTTCGTAAAGGGACGACAACTTAACACAAATGTCCGGAGACTGTTGAATGTGATTATGATGCCAGCAGTGGAGGGGGAGGCTGAGATAGTGGTAGCACTGGATGCGGAGAAGGCATTCGATAGGGTGGAGTGGGAATACCTGTGGGAGACGCTGGAACGGTTTGGGTTTGGGGAGGGATTTATCAAGTGGGTGAAGCTGCTGTATTCGGCCCCGATGGCGAGTGTGGTTACAAACGGGAGGAGGTCAGAGTATTTTGGGCTCCATCGAGGTACCAGGCAGGGATGCCCCCTATCCCCCTTACTATTTGCATTAGCGATCGAACCGTTGGCGATGGCACTGAGGGGTTCAGGGGGGTGGAGAGGACTGACAAGGGGAGGGGAGGAATATCGGGTATCACTCTATGCGGATGATTTGTTGTTGTATGTGGCAGACCCGGAAGGGGGAATGCCGGAGGTAATGGAAATACTAGCGGAGTTTGGGGACTTTTCGGGATATAAATTAAATGTGGGTAAAAGTGAGGTCTTTGTGATACACCCGGGAGATCAGGGGGTGGGAATTGGGCGGCTCCCCTTTAAGAGAGCAGTAAAGAGCTTCAGGTACTTGGGGGTGCAGGTGGCAAGGAACTGGGGGACCCTCCACAAGCTGAACTTTTCAAGCCTGGTGGAGCAGATGGAGGAGGAGTTCAAGAGGTGGGACATGGTACCGCTGTCGCGAGCAGGGAGGGTGCAGTCAGTCAAAATGACGGTCCTCCCGAGGTTCTTGTTTCTGTTCCAGTGCTTGCCCATCTTTCTCCCCAGGGCCTTCTTCAAGAAGGTAACTAGCAGCATTATGGGCTATGTGTGGGCACATGGCACCCCTAGAGTGAGAAGGATTTTCTTGGAACGGAGTAGGGACAGTGGAGGATTAGCGCTACCCAATCTTTCCGGATACTACTGGGCGGCGAACGCATCGATGGTGCGCAAGTGGGTGATGGAGGGGGAGGGGGCAGCTTGGAAACGTATGGAAAGGGCGTCCTGCGGCAATACAAGCCTGGGGGCGCTAGTAACGGCACCATGGCCGCTCCCCCCCACAAGGTATACCACGAGTCCGGTAGTGGCGGCCACCCTTAAAATCTGGGGGCAGTGGAGGCGACACAGGGGGGAAGTGGGGGGTCTGATGGCGGCGCCACTGAGAGGGAACCACAGATTTGTCCCGGGGAACACTGGCGGGGGATTCCAGAGCTGGCACAGGGCGGGCATCAGGCAACTGAGGGACATGTTCATAGAGGGGAGGTTTGCGAGCCTGGGAGAGCTGGAGGAGAAATTTGAGCTCCCCCCGGGGAACACGTTTAGATACCTGCAGGTGAAGGCATTTGCCAGACGACAGGTGGAAGGATTTCCCTTGCTTCCCGATAGAGGGGTGAGTGATAGGGTGCTGTCAGGGGTCTGGGTCGGAGAAGGGAAGGTCTCGGACATCTACAAAATAATGCAGGAGGTGGAGGAGGTATCGATAGAGGAGCTGAAAGACAAGTGGGAAGCGGAGCTGGGAGAGCAGATAGAAGATGGGACATGGGCGGATGCCTTAGAGAGGGTCAATTCGTCGTCGTCGTCGTGCGCAAGGTTGGGCCTCATCCAATTTAAGGTGCTGCACAGAGCCCATATGACGGGGACTAGGATGAGTCGGTTCTTCGGGGGTGAGGACAGGTGTGTTAGGTGTTCGGGAAGCCCTGCGAACCATGTACATATGTTCTGGATGTGCCAGCACTGGAAGAGTTCTGGGAGGGGGTGGCGGGGACGGTATCGAGAGTGGTGGGAACCAGGGTCAAACCAGGGTGGGGGCTAGCGATTTTTGGGGTTGGGGTGGAGCCAGGAGTACAGGAGGCAGGGGAGGCCGGAATATTGGCCTTTGCGTCCTTGGTAGCTCGGAGAAGGATCTTGATTCAGTGGAGGGACACAAGGCCACCAAGTGTTAACACCTGGTTAAACGACATGGCAAGCTTCATCCAATTGGAAAGAATCAAATTCGCCCTGAGAGGGTCGGTACAGGGGTTCTTCCGGCGGTGGCAGCCCTTCCTTGACTTTCTGGATCAGAGATAGGAACTGGAGGCCGAAACAGCAGCAACCCGGGGAGAAAGGGGGGGGGGGGAAGGGAGGGGAGGGGGATAGCAACGAAGGGAGCACGTCAGCGGGGGGTCGCGGGCAATGACTGCCCGAGGCCATCAGTAGAAAGGGAAAAACGGTCTGGTTGCTAGACTGGTAGCGCGGGGGGGGGGGGGGGGGGGGGGGGGGGGGGGGGGGGTGGGGGGGTGCGCGCGGGGGAGGGCGTGGGGAGGATTTTCCAGGGGGATTTGTTGTGTTATAATTTAAAATGTAGTAGGGGTAAATGTTTGTATCGAAAAATTTCAATAAAAATTATTTTTGAAAAAAAAAGAAAAATGTTTGAGGAAAATGTTTGCAAATCCGTTTAGAAAACATAGAAAAAATAGGGGCCAGGATTCTCTGCCGGCATGATTCTCCGTTATGCCGGCGCCCAGAGGTTTCCCGACGGTGTGGGGCTGCCCCACAATGGGAAACCCCATTAACCGGATGGCGTAATGGAGAATCCTGCCGACAGGTCGGGGCAAAAAGGTGGCGCGGCGGGGTGGAGAATCCAGCCCAGGAGCAGGAAGAGGCCATTTGGCCCTTCAATTTGTTTCGGCACTCATTATGACCATAGCTGATCATCCAACTCAACAGCATAATTCCGCTCCCCCCCCCCCCCCCCCCCCCCCCGTATCCTTTAATCTCCTTTGCCTAAGTGCTAGATCTAACTGCTTCTTGAAACCATACAATGTTTTGGAATCAACTATTTCTGTGGTCACGAATTCCACTGGCTCACCACTCTCTGGGTGAAGAAATTTTACCTGATCGCTGTTTTAAATGGTCTACCCCCTATCTTCAGACTGTGACCTATGGTTCTGGACAACTCCATCATCTGGAACATCCTTCCTGCATCAACCCTGTCCAGCCCTGTTAGAATTTTATATGTTTCTATGAGAGTCCCCCTCATTCTAGTGCACCCCAGCGAATACAATCCTAACCGATTAAATCTCACCTTGTACGTTAGTCCTGCCATCCCAGAAATCAGTCTAGTAAACCTCCGCTGCACTCCCTCCATAGCTAAAACATCCTTCCTCAGATAAGGAGACCAAACCAGCACACAATATTCCAGGTATGGCCTCATAAAGGCCCTTTATAATTGCAGCAAGACATTGTTGCTCCTGTACTGCAATCCTCTCGCTATGAAGCCCAACATATAATTTGCCTTCTTTACTGCCTGCTGCACTTGCATGCTTCCCTTCAGTGGTTGGCGTACGAGAACACCTAGGTCTCGTTGCACATTCCCCTCTCCTAATTTATGGCCATTCAAATAATAGTCTGCATTCCTGATTTTGCTGCCAAAGTGGGTAATTTTGTAAATTATACTGCATCTGCCATTCATTTGCCCACTCACTCAACTTGTCCAAATCACACTGAAGGATCTCCACATCTTCCTCACAGCTCACCCTCCCACCCAACTTGGTGTCATCTGCAAATTTATAGATATGACATTTTGTTCCCTCACATAAATCATTAATATATATTGTGAATAGCTGGGGTCATAGCACCGATACTTACGGTACTCCACTAGTCACTGCCTGCCAATTTGAAAAAGACCCGCTAATTCCTACTCTTTGTTTCCTGTCTGCCATGCAGTTTTCTATCCATCTCAATACACTGTTCCCAATCCCATGCACTTTAATTTTACATGCTAATCTTTTATGCGGGACTTTGTCAAAAGCCTTCCGAAAGTCCAAATACAACACATCCCCTGGCACCCCTTCAATTCTACTAGTTACATCCTTGAAAAATTCCAGTAGGTTTTTCAAGCATGCTTTCCTCTTCATAAATCCATGCTGACTTTGTCTGATCCTGCCACTGTTCTCGAAGTGCTCTGCTGTAAAATCTTTGATGATGGGTTCTAGAATTTTCGCCACTACTGATGTCAGGCTTACTGGTCTATAATTCCCCACTTTCTCTCTACCTCCCTTTATAAATATGTTTGAAACATATAAAGCTTCACTAAATTACAACAAGCATACATGGATTAAAAAAAGGTGAAGAACAGGAGGAAGGAACGACGGATGGCCGAAGAGGAAGCAAACACACAACAGTGAAAGCCGACCGGGAGAAGCAAGCAACATTCACCCAATTTTATTTTGTATTACCGGTATTGCATCTACTCCCTTTGGTAAAAAGAAAAAGAAGAAGAGTGGGGGGGGGGGGGGGGGGGGGGGGGGGGCGGCTCCCCCCCTCTCAACCCCTAGACATGTATAATGCAATTGTCTCTCCAGTGCTTCTATGTATATACACTTCCCCAGCTTTTACTTTCCCACCCCTTGTTTTTTTTATTCTTTGTGTGGTTTTTAAAATCTATATAGTGTTTTTGTTTTCATTATCCACATTTGCGTTTCTCTTTGTGCACACCTGTAAGTATACCATGTGCAAAAAAACCCAATAAAAAATATTTTAAAAAAATGTTAAGGACAAACGTATGTCAAAACTGTTCTCCAAAATTGGGTTTGAAAGCAGCAGAGAATGAAGAAAATGCAAACGTGCGCACTAGCCGAATATTTCCTTCCATGTTGCCATTTAACTGTAATCGTTTAAAATCAAGGCATGATATAAAATGATTTCAAAATGTATGACTGAGTCACATCTGCTGCCTGAGCCCAATGAGCTTTCACCCTCAAAGCACATATCACCTTTGTTTCTAATTTGAACCTAGCCAATAGCTGAAAAACATCCCATGACAAGAGTTATAAAAAAATACTTTTCATGGTGGTCAACCTTTATTTCCCCCACTTTCTATTATTCTATGTTTTCAGGAAGATCTTGAACAGTGTATCAGCATTTCAAAACTTAGATTGGAGCATTTTTTTTAAAGCCATGGGAGGATAATGCCTCTCAGGCAATTTTCCACACTCTGATGCATGATTTTGATTACATAGTTTGAATACTTCGGCAGCACGGTAGCATTGTGGATGGCACAATCGCTTCACAGCTCCAGGGTCCCAAGTTCGATTCCGGCTTGGGTCACTGTCTGTGCGGAGTCTGCACATCCTCCCCGTGTATGCGTGGGTTTCCTCCGGGTGCTCCGGTTTCCTCCCACAGTCACAAAGATGTGCAGGTTAGGTGGATTGGCCATGATAAATTGCCCTTAGTGTCCAAAATTGCCCTTAGTGTTGGGTGGGGTTACTGGGTTATGGGGATAGGGTGGAGGTGTTGACCTTGGGTAGAGTGCTCTTTACAAGAGCCGGTGCAGACTCGATGGGCCGAATGGCCTCCTTCTGCACTGTAAATTCTATGATCTAATACGGAGCCGTAAACCAATGGTAAAAGTTTAATTATAATCAATTTGCAGTGAAACACCAAGGTTTGTACCCCATCAAGACTATTTTAAAGACATTCACTGCGGCAACTGCAAATAAATTTTGGTAATGCAGCACGAGGTTTTAGCCAGTGTTGACAAATGCATATTCATCTCCCTCCAATTCCAACAACTGTGGATAAAAGACCAAATGCCTTGAAAGGACATTGTCAGATATTAGCACACAAATAATTAGTGGGTGGGATTTTTGATCCCTCCCACTGGTCGAATCTTCTGGCCCTGGATACTTGGCTGTATGAACTAATGCTTTTAAGTTGCCACAAATGGTGTTTTTCTGCTGAGTCAGTGAACTTTGGACTAAGAGTGACTCATAACAGATATATTCTCCAAAGACAATGGGTCAGTGATGACCAGTGCGCCACAGACTGCATGAGCTGTTATTCTAAGCTGTCAAAACAGCTGCGAGAGTAAGGGGGGCCTCTAAATCCAGCATCCAGGACTGGAAACTCATGACCTTATGACTGGCAACTCATGACCTTATGACTGGCAACTCATGACGTTATGTAATCACGCGCGCAACGTATTGATTGGATGAATGTAAATGACTGTGTAAAGAATTGATCACTATATATGGAATGAACTGTGATACTAAGAGAATTGATTGGTTGTATGCAAATGAGAATGCAAACTAATTCTGCTTTTGAAAGTGTATATTAACCCAGTTTAAGCCACAGCTCAGAGAGAAAGTGTGCCGCCAAGACTGAGGGGTCTAAGACATTTCTCCCAGAGCTCTGCAACAATAAATTGCTTCTTTTGCTACGTTAAGATCTACTTGTGAATATTTTCATGCAACAGTCTACAATACTAATGGACAGAATTAATGAAGTGGTGAAAGCTTATGGAATGAAAAGTGTTGTACATAAAGGACAGGAAAACAGAGGTCAAAATAAACAGTCAACAGCTGGAACATGTATCACAGTGTATATGTTATGTCCCATGTTCCAATTTCAATAATAAAAACAGGATCTATAACTTCCGGGTTCCCCAGCGTTACATTTAGGAGGTGCTCCTATGATGCACTAGGCATCCCCACGAGGTTTCAATGCAAGGGTGTACCCGGCAATTGCCCCGAAGCGCTAACTTCCTCTGAGAAATTGTGCTGGGCTGGGAACTATCCAACAGAAGGAATTTAAATCACTAACATTGGATGGTTCTGCCAGATTTGCCCTGCCAGTTGTTAGAAGGAAGAAGAACATATAACTCCAGAGTAATTATTTATACAATCTAGATCCAGCCTCAGTAACTTCATACTTGTGACAATAAAATATTATTATTATTATTATTATTATGATATGGGACATCCCGCATAAACACGACTGAAACATGAAGTGTGAGAAATGCAGACATCCAAAGACTAGAAAGCTGTGCTATTGGTGAAAACACAGAATGTTGAAGACGTCCTCAGGAGGGTTAGATTGTTGGTAAATACCAGAAAATTGCAACAAGTTATATTTTAAGACACAAGAACTTGCTGAAGGAGGAAACTAAAGCAAAACTAGAAGGGTGCAACCAAAATAGAGAAAGAATTATGTCAGATAGCTTGAAAATGAAAATGGTAGGCCCGATTAGCAACTGAAGAGGAAACCACAAGGCAGTAACACATGGAGAAATGAAGTGAAGGTTTGTCCTTAAACAGCTCACTACTCCCAATAACATGCACTGGTCCAGTGCCTGCAATTTTCCCCTCTTACCTCCCCACTGACTAACCCTTCCTGTCACTTCTTAACCCCAAATAATTTAGTCCATGGAAGCAGTTCAACTATCTGCCACTTTAAACATTAGTTTAAAGATTACTGAAGCAGACAAACAGAAATCAGCCTTTTGGTCTGGACTGATCAGTATTTCCCTGTAAATCACGTTCTGTACCAAATCTGTAAAATGCAATACATATTGTGGCAGAACAAAACAATCCTCTTTTTCACTTGAGCCAGCCACCATTAACACTTCCCAATGGGCCGTTTCCACTCCCCGCTGCTTAAACCTGACAAAATAAATTAATATTTTTTATTCTATTGACAGGATATCATTAACCCCCTGCATGTGGAATTGAAGAAAGGTGCTAATCCTGACATGATTAGCAATTTCTGCATGTGATACAATTCAATAATCTTCCCATTGAAATAAAATGCGCCAATGGAAATTGAGGAATTAACATTAGTCGAATGTTTATGGAAGTCATTCGCTTCACCCTAGTGAATCTGTGACATTGTTAGTACAAATGGTTGATTGGGAACACTGGGAAACAGACACTCAAGTCAAGGTTGAATGTTTTTAAGACCATATTTTATTCTATCCAAAATATTAACGTATCAGTTGAGGCAGTTCCTAGAACTTTGGAAATCATTCGTACCTGCTGCATGTGTGATTATTACCTTCAGTCAGTTTCAAACCAAGTGCTAAATCAGCCCTCTTGAACAATGAAAAGGACCTTTTGTCGGGGCCTGGATGGAGAGAGTTGGACTGTCCCAACAAAGTTAATTGTGTGGGTTCCAAGAAAAACCTGCACTTCATTCAGTACCAAAATAGGAGCTTTAACTAAAGGATCTTAAGAGGAAATTGAGATGTTTATGTGCCACAATGAGCACCTCTCTTTGTCATTATCACCAACACTTAGATTCCCTTTGTCATTTTTGTTTATCTCCACATATCGCTGGCCCGCTTTCCAACCCCACTGCTCCGCGCAGACCCCCCAGCCCTCGCCCCCCCACCCCTCAGCAGTATAAATATCAATTTCAATAAAGTTCAATTTCGGCCTTGGGTAACTGGCTGCGTGGAGTTTGCATATTCTCACCGTGTCTGTTTGGGTTTTTCTCAGTGTGCTCCTGGAAATGTTCAAAGGTTAGCCAAGGGTGCTGTTTCACAGAACATAGAACATACAGTGCAGAAGGAGGCCATTCGGCCCATCGAGTCTGCACCGTTCAACTTAAGCCCTCACCCCCTCCCCCAATCTCTGTAACCCAAATAACCCCTTAACCTTTTTTCGTCATAAAGGGCAATTTATCATGGCCAATCCACCTAATCTGCACGTCTTTGGACTGTGGGAGGAAACCGGTGCACCCGGAGGAAACCCACGCAGACACAGGGAGAACGTGCAGACTCTGCACAGACAGTGACCCAGTGGGGAATCGAACCTGGGAGCCTGGCACTGTGAAGCCATAGTGCTATTCACTTGTGCTACCGCGCTGCCCACTTCCGAGGGTTGGTGCAGACTCGATGGGCCAAATTGCCTCCTTCTGCACTGTAGGGATTGTAAGATTTCGAACATTACCCAAAGTGAGACTAGTAGCCCGATTTTAACCTTGCCCACCTGATCAGAGCAGGGATAGTGGGTGGTTGCAATAGTGTATTCATGTAATGCTCCTAATCACTATCATTTTAACCATGCAGTGTTTTGTTTCCAGAAAGTTGCCTGCCACAGGCAGGCAGAGGTCTCATTAATATGTAAACGTCAGGCTAGATTACATAATTAGAACCATGATGTGATTTGAATAACTGATTGCACAGTTGCTCAGTGTACCAGACTTCAGTGAAACCTGCTGGCAAGCAGTCCAGGGTCAGAATATGCCCAGAAGGTAAGTCATTTCATTTTGTTTTTGGTTTCCTTGTGGAGCAAGAGGGATGGAAGTGCGGCTTACAGTGGACCGTTCCCTTTGGTCTCTGGCTACAAAGACCTGTCACTTGAAACCATCCTTCCCCCCACTGACCAGGTAATGATTCCCATTGGATTCAGGCATCTACCATAGAAATGTAGACCATTTACAATCATGCAGGTGTCATCCTAACAAAATTATTGGAGCTTTACACCCTCCCTAATTTGGGAGTTAAATTTTTCAGCAGTTTAGAAGTTCGTCTTGATGTGAAAAAAATTACAAAATCAGTGATCTGGTGACATACTGCCTCTGCACAGCTTGAAGAATTGGATTGAAGAGACATGTTGATAATTTTGTTGACCACTCAGTGGTTGTATGATCAGATTCATAAGGTCACAAATTATTTTGGGATGCTTTTGTTTATCAGCACCCGCAACCAGTCATTGAGCAAATAGGACAGATAGTTACATGGGCATACAGTAATAAGCATTTCAAAGAAAATATATACAATATAACATTTGCTTTATTATGATGGAGAATAAAACCAAAATAATTATACACAAATGTTGGACTATAAAAATATGAGAGTTTAAGATTTTAGAATGGACACAAACCAGAGAATGGGTAGGAATGTGCAGTTAGCCACTTATAGGAATGGCTGCCAGGTGTTTCTCTAAGTAACAATGGAACCCATCCATTTGTTTACAGCCAACGTATTTCCAAATGCATTCAAAGAATGATTGCCATCTCTGGTAAGAGAAAATAACGTAATTGCCATCCCATCTTGATGATTCTGGGTATAATTGCCGAGGCAAGACTAGTGTATTCTGGTCCTCTTGAAATATGCACAGAACGGGGTTAAAAGATTGCTCACCACCAGCCTGCCAGTGTCTATCTGTCGGTTTGTGTGTGCTGTGAGAAAAAGGAGCTGGAAGTTTCCATCCAAAAGGTGTGTGAGACAGTAACTAAAGCAGGGCCCCTACAAAAATAACCACCTTTTGCACGAATATCTCAAAGCTCTCTCTCTGATTGTGGAAGTTAGTCAAAGGATTTTTGCTGGAAAAATAATTGAAATCACTCTACCGAATTACTGAACACCAAATCGAAGCATCAACTATTTGCCTGCAGAAGTCAACAACACTGGAATCTATCCGTAATGACTGAATACTCACCATCTACTCCTCGCTAATGAAGGACTGTTCCGTGCAACTTTTAATTTATATTTACACACCATTGGACTCAATTCTTTCATTAAAACCATATGAATACAGAAGCAGTGTTTATCATTTCTCCTTACCTTTTTGGGAGTTAATAATCTTACGATGTTTTAAATCAAGAAAGTCTGGTTAAATTGGTCCCATTTTATTCATAACTATTGGGTCTCATCATAGAAGTTACAGTGCAGGGTCTGGGAATGGTATCCAAAGAAAAGAGAACCTCAATGAATTAAAACTTGTTGCTGCCAACAGAGGTGGTTTGTATAAAGACACGGAGCTGGTCATCATTTCTCACCCGGGTGTTAAGTAATGGGTTAAGAGACATTGCAATTAGTTGTCTCATTTATGTTAAGTGATCAATGATTGTCTCATTTATGTTAAGTGTTCAATGATTGACACTGATATGTAAAGGGGCTTTAGGTGGACCCTGGAGCTTATGATGATCTGTAGAGTTCTGTGCAGAATGAGTTTGAACCATTAAAGGTGTGTTGGTGAAAAAAGGAGCTGAACTCTTGCCTCTTCATGCCAAAGCATCTAGTACATGTTAACACCGGGTTGGTAAGAATGTTGGAGTATCCAAGCCGGATGGTGACAAATTGAGGGGTCTCGCCCAGATCAACAACTTTTGGGGAACATCGCTTGGTGCTGGTCATAATAGTTTGTAACTTGAGTGTGGAAATCACACAATTAATTTGTATAATTATCTCAATATGTGCATTAGTGCGGCAGGAGGGAGGGACTGAGTGGAGCTCATCTTTTTCACACCTTTCACACTGATGACTTTCACAGTGTTGGTTGCAGCAAAGGTAAAGGGTACCCATTGTTGATGCCTTTGAAATCATTCTTTGTGATCAAGGAAAAGGGATTTGGCTGCAGAGTTTGCTTCCTTTACACCAGACAAGATAGAAACTATTTTGTTAATTCTATTGACGCCATATTATGGATGTCAGAGGTGGCCACTGATACTATGCTCGGAGTCAATAGGATCCTGAGTCATATTTTATACATTTTGGAAAATCAGATCGGAGGGATTTCATTGGAAATCTTGAAAACAATGACAGCGACAGTCTGCAGAGCAGACAAAATAACAGAATGAATAGAAATCCAGTTTCCTCTTGTCTGTTGTCATTATTTGTTAATTTGTCTTTCTTCCAGATGGGAGGCAGCAAAATGGTCATTTGGACAGGCTATGACATTCAAGTCCAATCAAAAAGTCGTTATCTGTTTTAATTGGGTGAAATTGCAAAATATTGGCGTGCAAAATTAGTGCATGACATCTGAAATTTCTCGGTCTGCTTTATTTAAAGTAACCTTTGTGAAAACGGTGGACAAACTAATTACCAAGAAGTACATTCACATGTTTAATTGCTAACACTCCACAAAATGATTCAACTCTATAATTACAAATGAGCAGCGAGTCTTCCTCACAAATGAAACAAAATAGCATTTTTCAGTGATGATGATGAAAAAAACACCTTCATACTTTGTTTCACAGATGTGTTGGAGCAATTAAATTATTTTTGTGATGGCATGAAACTGCCTCCCCAGACTGTCTCCATTTGTACTGATATCAATCTTGACGTCTGTGTTTGGCAGCCAATCTACTAGAAAGTGTTGAGGACAGTGATTGCTTCGATTTAAAGCTGTGTGCTGCTCAAATAAATGAAAGTAATTTGACCCATGTTGCTTCTGAAGTGTAAACGATGAATAAAAATCAATATCAGTTTTGCTATTTCGTTTCCCCCAAACCACACCAATTTAACAAGGGAGGGAATACTACAAATAAACCTGGCCCGCACTTATTTTTATCATGTTGCAAAAGCTCTGCAGGTGCACACATCTAATTTGTAGCAGAAGTGAGTGGAGCAAGAAAACAGCAAAATGAAACCAGTTAGATGTCCTACTTCGGATTATCTCATGACATTTGCCAACTTGTACGTACGCATGGAAGGTGAGGACAGGAAGCAAGTTTGGCTGGGTTTATCTCAATTCCCTCTTTCCCTTCTTCCTATTTGAATGTGGGTGCTTCAATGTCACAGCCCTGTGTGCAGGCATGAAGTGATGCCTTCAAGAGCTGGGAGGAACAGATTCCAGTGACAACCATGGTGTGTGCGGTCACACATTAGGTGGCTCCTGCTCGAAGTAGAATTGCTTTGGGTCTTTTTGTCTGTTTGAAGAGGAATTAATGCAGGTGGAAAGAGTTTAAGTATAAAGGACTAAGAATTCTCATCTGGTAGGACATGTCTAAGGCCTATCAAACAAGGAATGCAACAAGAGGCAACAATCAGACCAGGAGATCTCTCAAACTGCAGCAGAGGGAAAGATGGTGGAGAGCTCTGTGGAATTGCTGCCCGCTCAGTGGTCCACAGAACAATTGGTGGAGTTCCTGATGGCAAGTTTGAGCAGTAGAGAAAGGAAGCCTCAGGGTGGCTGGGCTGATTTGGGCAGCCACAGAGCGAATGGAGCAAAGGCTGGAGGCGTAGCATGCGTCGCTCCAGAAGAGGAGGTGGCTGACAACGAGGTTCAGTTGGTTTCATTGGAGGCAGAAATCGTGCTGGTGGCAGAGGGCCAGAAGAATTATAGAATTTGCAATACAGGAGGCCATTCGACCCATTGAGTCTGTCCCGGCCCTTGTAAAGAGCACCCTTCTTAAGCCCACACTTCCACCTCATAACCCAGCAACCCCACCTAACATTTTACCATTAAGGGCAATTCAGCATGGCCATTCTACCTAACCTGTACAATCTTAGGAGGAAAGCGAAGCACCCAGAGGAAACCCATGCAGTCATGGGTGTTAGATGTTTAGCTGCTGTTGTATAAAGAGCAAAGGTTCTGCTCCTTTTCCACAAACACCTTTATCACACTTCAACAGACTCTGCACAAAACTCTTATCATCACATCACTTAGCACAAAGGCCACCTGAAGTCCCTTTACATATCAGTGTCAATTATTAGATACTCAACATAAATGAGACAATTAATTGGAATGTCTCTTA